>NC_086359.1:2601880-2945630 GCF_036324505.1 Eleginops maclovinus
TAGACGATGCTGTTGTTGACTGTGGTTTGTCTGGTGTTTTTTTACAGCAGTGGCACGATGACTACCGGCTCTTCAGGACGGTGTTCGTGTACCTGCTGACCGGACTGGAGCACTACCAACACGGGAAGTACGTTTACAACAATCGTCACGTGTTCATGCACCTCAACCTCCAAAACTCTCAGTTTTATCTGTAGTTTATCAAAGGAAAACATGCTCTCATCATTAGGGAATATGATGATTTATTATAGTGTTACTCTTCTAGAGAGAGGAACAAGCTTCACTTTTCAAAACTGTGACTAAAATTCAGATATTCTTTGTTAAACTCTGTTTTAAAACACACTTATACAGGAATACTCTTGTCCTTTAAATAAATATAATGATTTACTAACCAGAAAAGGTGTTTCTTACAAACATTAGGACTGCAGTTTTTTGTAGAGAGGGACCTAAGACAGAAGTGAGTGCTAACGTACGAAAGGGGGCTTCAGGTGTTTCTGTGTTTTTGTTAAACGCTGACGGTTGTGTTTGTGCTGCAGGATGCGGGAGGCGCTGATCTTCCTCGCTCACGCGTACGAGACCAACACGGCCCTGCTGAAGAACGGAGAGAAGCGAGGCCTGGAGAAATCTCTCATCGGCGTTTACAGGAGGAAATGTCTCACTGTGAGTAAAGCAGGCAGTGTGGGGGTACAGCACTGAGCTCACCCCTAATGCAATGCAGAAAATGTGGGGGGGGTTTTTACAAATGTTTGTAGTTTTAATATTACAAACATTGATGTCATAGATATTAGTCCACTAATGTTTGTATTGTATTATACATATTTATTGTTCTTATTAATTGTGGTACAATGTGCACTCCCTTATTTGAAATAGATTTGTTTTTTTAATAGTTTTTATTTATATATATTTTTTAAATTGATTACCTTTAACAAAATCCACTTTCCCCCCCAGGATAAATTAGATTTGTTTAAATTCTGACTCTAATCTAAAATGCCATGTATAAAATGTTCCACAGTGTTTTATAATTACTGTGTGGCAAACTAATCAAACACAGAACACAGTTATACAATGTTGATAACTCTCCTCTTCCTCCTGCAGGCGTTGAACGACAGTGCGGCGCAGCTGTTCTGCAGCGGGGAGGAGGGCGGTGTGGAGGAGGGCGTCTCCATCATGGAGGAGGCGGTGATCCCCTGCCTCCACCTGATGAGCCGAGACCAGACTCTGACCCGGGAGGACCGGGACGCCATGGAGAGCATCCGCAGCCACTGGTGCTGCTGCCTGGGCCGAGACATGGAGGGTAGGAGTCCTTCAATCAGTTCAACTCCATTAGGATTATTTTTATTCTGAAATGAAACACCAGAGAACACGGATACTTATCCGTGCCGTATTTCAATAAAATAAGGATCTTCAAACGATAAACTCAGATCCACTAGAATTAACTTTCCTATTTGTGCTTGCTCTTCCTGTTTTTCAGACTCATTGCAGGAGAAGCTGGGGGAGTTTCTGCCCCGGGTTCTGGACGGTTCTGCTGAGACTATCATTCTTAAAGACCCCCCAAAAGTTCACGTGACGGCGGCCCACGACCTGTGCAGCCGCCTGGCCGCGGTCATGGAGTCCCTGCACAAAACCTCCATCGTCAGCGTGAAGTAAAACCCGGGATCCATCCCAAAACACTCATTTAATCCAAGTCCATTTTGATGGAAAGTAACTTTATCTGAGTATTTTCTTTCTGTGCCACGTGCACTACACTGCATCCCAGAAGGAAATATTGTACTTTTTAACCCACTTCATTTATTGATCACCTTAAATGACTTTTAGATTTAAATATATGTTTTCATGTGGATCAAACGAACCCAAAAATACTAGTATTATACTTACGCCATAAAACTTCTACTTAAGTAACATTCTCAATGTGGTACTTTTACTTGTAGTGGAGTATTAGTTCTTTAGTCAGAATACTTCTTCCATCACTGGGAGGATCTTTTTCTAGGGGTAAAATGCAGCCCAGAGGCTGTTGAAATATACTAACAGAACGTAAAAATGTCCCAGGTTTTGCAAAAGTGGCCCACTATCGTGTTGCAGAACTGCTAGAATAATGTATTTGACCAGATATGAGTTTAAATACTGGCCAAAATTGACTGAACTAAGCCGGAAGAGATCGGACTGGTGGGATTTTTTGTTGTGTTGCTAAGCAGATTAAGGCCTTTAGACAGGGCTAAAACAACACTAGTTTAATACTGCACGGTAACAAATGCTTTTTTAAATTAAATATATGTTTTATATAACGTTACCAGGAACTTGTAGGTGAAACTAGAAAGAAACTTATCCACAGATCTATTATGGCAGTATCTCCGTTAACCGTGTGAAGCCTTTGAGAGGAAACACACGGGACGAGAGAGGAGCTCCTTTTCGTCTGGTGTCACTTTACTCTGTGATGATACTCAATAAATGTTTTAAATACTCTGAGTTCACCTTTGTCATTGTCTGTTGAAGTAGTGGGAGTTTGCTAAAGAAATATCAGCTGTTAAGAGGAATTACATTTTAGAAAATACATATTTTCTAGGTGTTTTAGTACTGAATGATATTGAGGTACATTTTGGAAGACACTAAAGTACCTTGTTCTCCTTTACAGGTATATAGGTATGTTCATTTGCACACAGCATATTGGTTATGGTAGCTCAACCTATACATTCAAACAGTGCTGCCATTGTTATCAACACGAGTAGAGGAGGATGACCAACGATATCCTGAGGTTGTAATGTACCATTTAAACGTCAATAGTAGCCTGAATAATTGTATTGTGGATTAAACACAACATAATGGCCTCTCAGTTTCCTTACAGTGGAGAAAAGTGAGGGTGCTTATCAAGTGAAGATAACTGAATATGGCATCCTACCATCAAATAAAGCTGGATGAAATGCCTCCTATCTGTATTTGCAGTGGAGATAAATGCATACAGTTCCCATAGGGAGACCTATGAGCAGAGAAAATGGGATAAAGCGGCCTCTAGATGCCCTGCTAGTGGAGAAACCAGATAAAGTACCCTGTAAGGTGGCTTTCCAGTGGATAAAGTTCCCCTTCTTCGTGTGGAGAAAAGCTGTTTTGTTTAGTGCTGCATGTAACATTGAAATGTTTATTCTGAGCGTGAGGAACGCCAGGGTTCAATTTTGTTTGATTGCCAGCTCGTCAAAATGGACCCTGCAGTCTTTATAAAAATAGGCTGCATCCAAACGGAGATGTCTGAAATAATACTGGACAGTAATGAATGCACTGCTGTCACTGACACTGGAACTGCCACTGACGTGACGAGAGCCTGCAGGCTGAAGCCCCTCATTTGAGAAATGTGATAGCATATACAGTTTACATAATGTTTGCATACAACACATCGGTTATAGTAGCTCACTTTTCTGTACAGTTCACATGGGACGAATGCTGTGATAATTGTCATCATGAGAACAGGAGGACCAACGGACTGGTGACCGATGACCTGAGGATGTTATGTGCAAAGATTCCTTCTTAAGTTCTTATGACTCCACTAAAGAAAAAGTATGTTGTGGCTTAAAAATGTGTTTCAGTATGTGGTGTATTAAATCTGGTGATATACAAAGGTAGATACTCTCTGAGGTCATAGGTTGGGTAAGAGGAATAGGAGGGGGAAAAACAACATCTGACATATGTCAGGGGGCCCCTATGAACGGACCTATGTCCCCTTAGGGGGGCACACATTGTTAATGATTACCTCAGGTAGGCACACATGCTTTGGATGTGCACATATTTTCTTCTATAAATGGCATGCACAGAGATAGTTCTGGGGGACTTCCACAATTGACTCTGGGAACCTCGTATGGCCCGTGTTGGTGTCTGATACTATGCTGTTGCAATAAACCTTATTATATACAAGCTGGTGTCTCCGGACACTTCTGCATCATCTTCACAAACATCGCTACAAGATATACCTCAAGTACCAAAACAAAATGTCCAATTTTAGAATGATAAAGATATAATAACTGGATAATGACTATTGATGCACTGTAATCAAAGCTGGTACATCTTATTTTATCTTAAAGGTGCAGCCAGTTTTAATGGCTTTGTATGCAGGGTAGCATGTGAATTTACTCCAGGTGGAACTAAAGTATGATATTTCACCACCATTTACCTCCGAATTGTAGTGCAGAAGAAGTAGAAAAACGTAGTTAGTTAATTACACCAATTCTGTTTATACGTATTCAAAAATCGGATTTAATTTGACACTTTTCTAGATGATTTTTTTCGTGCTTTTATTTTGAAGGCAACACGCCCAACCGGAAGTCTCTGTTAAACAACAACACTAGTTTTCTTCAGTGTTCCCCCCGCCTCCGGCTCAGTGTTGTGCTGAGAAACGCCCGAAAGCAGACAACCAAATGCCCGGTGATTTCACCTGACACTCGGGGGGGATAAAGCAAGACAGATAGGCAAAACAAAAAATGTCGGCAAAGGGTCACCCGTTAACCGACCGTTGATCGACGGTTGCAAGCAGTTAATGTGAAGAGCGGAAGTTTCTCCATCAAAACACCGGAAGAGGACCAAATATTTATCCTTCACTGTGTTTTTCAGAGTGGAGAGAAGACTTTCTTACAGTTTGGCAATTTTAATACCTGAAAAGGCACCTTGGTAAACAGGTAAGATGAAATGACAGTGTTTTGATAAAAGAGGACGAGTGAATTCAGAGAAAATGTTGCTAGCTGAAAAGTTAGCTAGCTAGAAGCAGCTGTGCTACGTTGAATGCAGAGATGGAAGAAGTTACTTAAGGCTTAAACTCCCATAAACCTGCTCTTACACAGGAAAAGAAGCTCCTGCAACCACAGTTTTCTGAGTTTTATTTAGTATTAAAGTGTTAATGCATGGGTAAAGTGCAGACAGGAACTGATAATAGACACTTTTATTGTTGTCAATTTCGTTCAATGCTCGTGCATATTTTCTTTCCGGTGAGCTGACCTCAAATTAATCATGTTTATTGGTGTATTCATCCCCTACTTATGTCTGTTCTAGTGCTGCTTCAACCTTATTTCACCTCTGAAGATCAATACAGCCTTATCTTATCTTAAAACAAACAAATTAGCAGTAGCCAAGCTTTATTTGATCATAAACACACACTCAACGATGTTTGCTTACAAACAGGAAGCACCACTAATGCAAAGTGACGAGCAGAGGTGGGAGGAGTACTCAGATCTTTGAGTAAAATTAGAAGTACTCAGATCTTTGAGTAAAAGTAGAAGTACTCAGATCTTTGAGTAAATGTAGAAGTACTCAGATCTTGTACTTGTAACAGTAGAAGTACTCAGGTCTTGTACTTGAGTAAAGTAGAAGTACTCAGGTCTTGTACTTGAGTAAAGTAGAAGTACTCAGATCTTGTACTTGAGTAAAAGTAGAAGTACTCAGATCTTGTACTTGAGTAAAGTAGAAGTACCCAGGTCTTGTACTTGAGTAAAGTAGAAGTACTCAGGTCTTGTACTTGAGTCAAGTAGAAGTACTCAGATCTTGTACTTGAGTAAAGTAGAAGTACTCAGGTCTTGGGCTTGAGTAAAGTAGAAGTACTCAGATCTTGTACTTGAGTAAAGTAGAAGTACTCAGATCTTGTACTTGAGTAAAGTAGAAGTACCAGAGTGTAGGAATACTCTGTCACAGTAAAAGTATTCTAAATGTTCCTCCAGTGAAAGTAGAAAGTACTCTCCTCTAAATGTACTTAAAGTAGCGACAGTAAAAGTAGTCATTGTCTGATTGGTCCATTTCAGAATAATATCTCTGATATGTTTTATAATGATTGATCATTAAAGTGTTCTCAGAGCTGGTAAAGGTGCAGCTAGTTTGAATGGCTTTGTATACTGCAGGGTAGCTGCTGGATTTACTGCAGGTGAACTACAGTCTGATTTAAGGGAGATTATATTTACCATCATTAATCCTAATCTGCCCGGCAACTAAAGGGATTAAATACATGTAGTGGAGTAAAAGTACAACATTTACTCCTGAAGTGCGGTTGTGTAGAAGTACAAATGCCTTAAAATTGTACTTAAGTACTTCAGTGAATGTACTTAGTTACTTCCCACCTCTGGTTGAATGTAAGTGAACTATTCATGTTATTTAACCAGAATACTTTACAGAATAACAGCTATTTCCTCCAGCCTCTACTGGGGCGTAGATTAAAATAAAAAGCTTTATGTTAGCAAAACTTGGTAAACGGATCCTGCTAACTTAGCAGTGTACATCTAAATATACACAAAGTGCACTCAGGCAAAATCAGGAGGTGCTTTACTCTTAAGAGAAGTATAGAGAGCCCTCAGATAAGATACACGTGCTTGTATCACTCTGTAAAAACACTGTGTTAATCAGTAGTTCAGTATAGTTAGTTAATAGTTAAAGAGGCTTTAAATGCAACCCTTTAAGGTTTGAATTTATAGCACAGATTATTTTTGTATAGTAGTTTGAAAGACAGCATTACCTATAGTTACTTTACAAATATGAATAATGACTGGTTGACGGCTCCACCTTCACCAGCTGCAGTGATGAACTCATTAAAGCATCACTATTTCTAATCCACGGAAATGTTGTACATTATTCTGAAAATGGCCATCCTGTATAACTTCTCAGTATATTTTCATTCTACTTCTGTACTATTACTTGTATAAAAAATGGATGCAGGATTTTTACTTGTATTATTACTACTTTTATTTAAGTAAAATACCTGAGTACTTTGTCCACTAAGGCTATTTATAAAGTTACCAGTCTTAGTTTGAAAAATGCGGTGTAGCTATATTAGATATTTTTCTGGTGGCTTGCTGCCGCTGTCACCTCAAAGTTTTTGTTCAGGTTTGCACAAACTTGAAAAACTGGAGTGCGTGTGCCGAAGTACAGCGAGCTTCACATGCACACACACCGCAGACAGAGGTTAAAGTTGCACACTATTAACATTATTCTATTCTTTTGCACATTTTTCCAAGACAGACGTTTCAAATTCTTCGTCCTTGTTAGTGAAAATCTTCCGAATATTCTTATTAAATATGTACAAAAAAGGAAATACACAGAAATTATAGCAAAATGAGAATCAAAGACATACAAAGTAAAATAAAGTCATTTAAAATGTTATAAATGGGTTAGAATAGTATTGCCAATAGATAGTAATGAAAAGTAGCTTAATACATCTATAAAAGGTGTTGAAGCCATTTTGCCTTTCTACCTGATCTATATTTATAATGAAACATTATGAAGGTTTGCATATGATGTTCTATTATTCATATCCATTATTGTGTTTGATTGATGCCGCATTCCAATGTTACGATGTGACATAGGCATGGCTTTGGCCATTTAACAGGGGACAGGTAGCAGGTGCAGGAATGAGTGGAAGGTAAACAATGTGTTAACCGCATGATAGACCGCAGGAGAAATGGGGAAGAGTACCCAAGCTACGCCGCCGTATTATTAGTTTAAAAGTGTTCCGTTTTGTGAAGCATTTTGGTCCGTGGTTTTTCTTTAAATAAAGGCGATAACGGATCTTCAATGTGGATGCACGTTAATTCTTCTGACCACTCATAACAAAAGGCAAGAGATGCAAACAGGGATTTAGCCATCATGAAAAGTCATATACATTATAGATATATATTAGACTTGATGTGAAAAACTAAACGTATGAGAAGATGCAGGAATAAAAAATGATCAAATTCTTCATTATTTCTTTAGTTTATGGTATAACATGTTTGTTTAGTTTTTAGTTCAGTTGTATGTGTTTATTTATGAATAATAATAATAATAATTTTTATTTGGGAGCAGGTTTGTGAGAAAGAACGCTGAATTGAAAAATAAGATGTTGTATTTATAAACCTGGCTTTGTACATTGTGGTGTTGGTCAGGAAATGAGCCTCTGTAAGCAGTTGGCACAAACATGAAAACACTATTGTGTAAAGTCCAATCATTATCTACAACAATAAGAAATCCTTTCAATGAACCTTAGGCAACCAAACCATTCGAAACAGACCGAGAGAACATACAAGAGAAAGTCACTTTGATTTTTACAACAAAGTGTGAGCATGTGATTTATTCTGAGCTCTAAATGTTGTGGTACATCGACGACAAAAAGGGAACTAAAGGAAGGCACCATGCACCACATTTATCAGAGCATCGTAACATAAAGCAAGTTAAGCAACAAGTTGGTTTAAAATACTGCAGCATTGTTTGCCATTCTCCACCGTCAGATCCCCCCAAACACACACACACACACACACACACACACACACACACACACACACACACACACACACACACACACACACACACACACACACACACACACACAAGTTCACTGTGGGTTGCGGGAATATTTGTTGTTTTCCCTAAAAGGGAGATTGTTGAAGATGAACAGAACCATGGAGCTACAGTTATTGTTGGCTAATACTCAATCACACACACACACACAGACAGAGATTGAACTGATTTATTATTGACAGTAAAATGATAAACTATGTTTTAGAAGCAGCAGAAAGATGACTGTTTGTTTCTTTGATTGTTGTTTCATCTCCCTGCCTGCATGAGAAACGTCTCCTCGTGTTTTATGACTTAGTTTTATTTTAGTTTCAGCAAATTGTTCTCGTGTGAAATAGCTGTTTTTTATGGTAATTGTAGTTTTTTGATTGCAGTTGTTCCCCCCCCCCCTCTCAGGTGCTATGAGCAACGAGCTAAACGTGCCAATGGGCTCCCCGGCCCCTGGGGCCTCAGATCGGGCCCCTGAAGGCGGGGGGATGGACTACAGGGACTGGGTGAGGCGCAGCTACCTGGAGCTGGTGAGCTCCAACCACCACTCTGTGCAGGCGCTGAGCTGGAGGAAGCTGTACCTGAGCCGGGCCAAACTCAAAGCCTCCAGCAGAACCTCCGCCCTGCTGTCCGGGTTCGCTATGGTCTGTTACTATCACTATAATAACTCTATATCCAAAACCAGATCTTTCCAACCTCCAAACATGGCCGCTGGGGGTTAATGTTTGAGACTTCGTGCAGCTTTAACGCTTAGGTTTGTCTTCTGGATTTATTTTCTGATAAACATTCC
The DNA here is from genome assembly GCF_036324505.1 of Eleginops maclovinus. Taxonomy (NCBI): domain Eukaryota; kingdom Metazoa; phylum Chordata; class Actinopteri; order Perciformes; family Eleginopidae; genus Eleginops; species Eleginops maclovinus. Next base: position 2,610,942 of record NC_086359.1, read on the forward strand.
TTTAGTGGCACAAGAAGAACAAAGTAGAGTGATTGGATGTTTCTCCCTGAAACCTACAGTTTGATTCTGCTGTTTATTTCCTTGTTTCTGCTCCTTTTGACTCTTTCTAAGAAGATATTTAATGACTTAAAGGTTCATTTTTTTGTACCAATGATTCAACCAGGAGACTTTTATGTCCATCCAACCATTTTTCACCCATCAACCTGCAGGAAATGAACAGGAACTTTACTTTTACACATCTGACATCAAATCCAAGCCGGTTAAAAAAGACTTTTCTTTTTACACAATCTATTTCAGGAAAAGTTCCTGCAATGAAAATAATACTTGATGAGATAAAATAAGATGTACCTTTATTAATCCCCGTGGGGAAATTCGAGTGTTTAAGCAGCAACGGAGAACTCCAACTACAGAGCTAGCCTTCCTCACGGGCTGGTTCAGCCTGTCAGCATCACTTTTGTTGGTGGTTCCCCCCCAGCACACCACGGCAAAGAAGAGCACACTGGCCCCCACAGATTGGTAGAACGTCTGCAGCAGCCTCGTGCACACGTTGAAGGACCTGAGCCCCCTCAGGGAGAACAGCTTGCTCTGTCCCTTCCTGAAGAGAGCATCAGGGTTGTCACTGCAGTCCAGTTTATTGTTCAGGTGCACTCCCAGGAACTTGTAGGTGTTCACCACCTCCACCTCCTCCCCCCTGATGGTGATGGGGTTTAGAGACCTCTTCGTGCTCCGCCTGAAGTCCACCATCAGCTCCTTAGTCTTGCTGATGTTGAGCTGGAGGTGGTTGTTGTCACACCAGCCTACAAAGTTCTCCACCAGGGCTCTGTACTCCTCCTCGTTGTCGTCTGTGATGCAGCTGACGATGGAGGGGTCATCGGAGAACTTCTGTAGGTGGCATGAGCCGGAGTTGAAGTGGAAGTCAGAGGTGTAGCGGGTGAACAGGAATGGTGACAGCACAGTTCCTTGGGGGCCTCCAGTGTTGCTCACCAGCACATCAGACACGCTGCCCTGCAGTCTGACCTACTGAGGTCTGCTGGTGAGGTAGTCAGTGATCCAGGCCACCAAGCTGTGATCCACCTGCATCAGTGACAGCTTCTCAGCGAGCAGGTGGGGCTGGATGGTGTTGAAGGCGCTGGAGAAGTCGAAGAACAGGATTCTTAGTGAGCTGTGCGGCTTCTCCAGGTGTGAGTTGGCTCTGTGCAGCATGTAGATGAGGGCATCCTCTACACCGATGTTGGCCTGGTAGGAAAACTGTAGAGGGTCAAGGGAGTCACACACAAGGGGTTTGAGATGCTGCAGGATCAGTCTCTCAAAGATCTTCATGACATGAGAGGTCAGAGCTACAGGCCTCCTGGAGTGCTGGGCTGTGTTTTCTTGGGCACCAGGACAATGCAGGGAGTCTTCCAGATCTCAGGCGCCTTCATCAACTGAGTAAAAGTATAATCAGCTAAATGTATTTAAATGTTTCTTTTAAATACCTGAAAACCTATTTTAGCCACCTAACGCACTTTTCCTCCTTTGGTTCAAAATGTCAGTGCAGGGGTGGAAGCAGGACTACAATCTAAAGTGCTTTCCAAACATAGAATATGTAATTTTCTGAAATGGGCCATATGCATGATAAGTAGCTTCTGGTTCTGCATACTTTGGATGCTAATACTTTTGTACTTCCCTTAAGTGTCTGAATACTTCTGTAAACCTGGTTGTCCGTGTACACAGGTGGCGATGGTGGAGGTGCAGCTGGAGATGCATTACAATTACCCCCCCGTGCTCCTCATCGCCTTCAGCGTGTGCACCACGGTGCTGGTGGCAGTGCATCTGTTCGCCCTGCTCATCAGCACCTGCATCCTGCCCAACGTGGAGGCCGTCAGCAACATCCACAACCTGAACTCCGTCAGCGAGTCTCCGCACGAGCGCATGCACCTCTACATCGAGCTGGCCTGGGGCTTCTCCACCGCGCTGGGCATCCTGCTGTTTCTGGCCGAGGTGGTGCTCCTCTGCTGGATCAAATTCCTGCCTGTAGACTCGAGCCTTCCCAAAAAAAATACAGCGACCCCCGCCCCCCCTTCGGACAGCGGATGGCAGGCGGCGCTAGCCTCCACCATCATCATGGTGCCGGTGGGCGTGATCTTCGTCCTTTTCACCATTCACTTCTACCGCTCGCTGGTGCGCCACAAGACAGAGCGACACCACCAGGAGATCGAAGAGCTGCACAAGATCAAGGTGCAGCTGGACGGGCACGAGAGAGGCCTGCAGACCGTGTGACAGACTCCACATTATCTATGTGACGGGCTGAGAGCAGCAGGAATGAGTCCCAAAACCCTGGACGGAGTCAGCATTTAAGCACTTCCTGTTCCCTCGTCTGGAAGTCTATGGTTTCTGAATGTGTATTTGGTTAGATACCTGAAGTAATGGTAAACTCCCATTGGCTTTTTGTGGAGGGAACAAGGGAGATGCTACCTTCAGGGACATCCTTAAAAGTATGTCATCCCTGCACAACTCTGTTTCTGCACGGAGCTTCAAAGCTCCTCACTCTGCAGCACAATTCATGTCATAATGCTATTTTATTCTTAATGGTCAGTAGTCTCGTAGGGTTTGTTGTCGGAGCTCATCTGTGTCTCGTGTGTCGGTGAAGGTTATGCTAAAGGTTTACAAAAAAAAGGGCTATTATGATCTTTGTGCCATATTTGTGCAATGTCTGTTTTTATTGTGGTGTTTGGTGACGACTGGAATCAGTTCCTGGTAAAATCAAATGTTGCGACAATATTTTAGGGTTGACAATATTTACACAACAGGATTTTTGATAAGAAATGAGGATTTAATGACTATGGATGAAGACAATAGAACAACTTAACCTGTCTGTCATGCAGCCATTTCAACCAGAAAAAGACTTGTAATATGAATATTATATCTCACAATTATCCTGTCAAAGAACCTCCAAGTTAAAGGCCAGGAATAACTTTACCTTAGGTCAAAATGTATCTTAAACACTGTGAGCTCTTTACTCTAGTTTCTGAGTTTTAGTTATCTACAAGTCCTTTTCCTTCCCAATGTTAAATGGGTTTAAACGAAGATAAAAGAATCATGTGGTTTATTAAGCTCATCAACAGCTGGATTCAGATTTGATAAAATGCTCTCAAACACCAACTGTGTTTACACTGTCACATACGCCTGTAAAGTCATGCATCACACTGCAAGATCTTAACGTTTGTCTCACTGTAAAGTCTTAAAAATATGTTGCATTCTTGTACAACTATCCGGAGGTTAACATTACTCTGTTTCTATGTCTGAAATCTCCAAAAAGCCTCAAATGTTTTTGTCGTTTTCCTCCTTCTGACAGCTTTTTATTGTATTTTACAAAGACCTCTGCAAACTGCTGCTGCTCAAAGTGCTTAAATATTGCAAATATGAATGTGTTACTGTCAAAATATAGTTCTGCCTTAAAGAAATATTGCCTTTCATGAGCTGCTGTTCTGCAAAAGGTCATGACACAGGCAGATATTTACGGGGAATGTACTGTCAAAGTTTAGAGGCAATGTCACAGTCCATGTCGGCATGACCTCTAAATGAAACATCAGAGATTGTTCAGAAACAAACAAACAGAAATGGTTACTGCGTTTTAAAAAGAAAACTGTTATCACATTCCAAATAAGATGCCTGACCAAAGTGTTTCCTGTGTTTAAAAGAGATGAAGTGCACTTGTAGTTATGTTGAGGTTTTTATCAGAGAACATTTTGCTTTGTATCTCAAGCTTCTGAATGAACCCTGCAGGTCACGGAGACCTGCAACACACTTTCAAAATAAAATACAAATATCAAAGTTGTCATTGTCTCTTCTTCCACATACTATACCATGACTTTATTTATTTTGCACTACTTCTTACTCTACTTGTAAACTTTATATGTTTACTATACTATATATTCTATACTATGACTCTTTTTTTTGACATACTGTAGTATGACTTTGAAAAAGAAATGGACTCAGCATCAAATACGATTTTTTTCAATATTATGAGTTCAAAACTAAAAATGCAACCATGAAAATGAGCATGTTGTGTCCTGAAATTAACTTGGATTTAACCTTGTGATTTGGACTTTACCTAAAGTATTGCTATAGCCTTTTCTTTTGTAACCCAGTGTGAAACATTAAGTGGCTCACCTGATGATGGTGTATCCAGGTTCTCCATTGTTGCCCTGAAAACACCAATACAGACTTTTTACGGTAAACTATCATAAATGCGTTACCTTGTTACGCGGATTAGTTGAATACTCGATTCTGATTGGTCAATTTGGACATTCCAGACCGTTGCTAAGGAAGACGCTTTGTGCCATATCAATCCGCGGTAAGAAGTCCGGTCAATTAACGTACGCTGTGGCCAAAAACAAGTGTTTCCTGCTTCAGAAAACACCGTGGAAATGTTTGATTGTTTAAATTGTGGAGAGCACAACATTTGGAAGCTATGATGGCTGAACTGACCCCAGTTAAGACAAGAACGAGAGCAAAGAGTAGGAAAGAAGACAACACTGGTCGTCAGAGAAATCAACAGAAGACAGACAGGAAGTAAACCCCAAAGGTAACACGGTGTGGGCTCTGGCATTGTTTAAAGACCGGTTAATGTAAAATAAGCTGTGAATAGAGTTGTACTTTTAGAGAAAACCTCCATGAGTCCTGCTGTCATTTAAATTCCAGCCTTTGGTGCTCAGTGTACGGACTATTTTTCTTAGCGGAAGCAAACGGTCATTATTATACAGTATATATCAAATCATTTCCAATCAATATTGTCAGTCAGGTAACAGCTGCCTGGTGATCAGGATCCTGCTCTGCCTGATGATCTTCAAATCAAGTGGAGCTGCGCCTGCTTCTGACCATCTTTCAATAACAATTAATCTTACAATGGATTATAGTTTAGACATCCCTATCACAACCTTCAAGAGTCCAAGCTTACCTTTTTAAATGTCTAATTGTGTTCAAATTAAAGTCCTTGTTCATTCACCTGAATGACAGGTCAATTCACACTGTTTGTTTGTTGTTATTTGTATTCTTATTATCCCTGTGTGTATTCTCATGTGCACGATCTGTGATTCTCTTATTGTGTTGTTGCTATAAAACCTGTATTTCCCTACGCCAATCAATAGAAGTCCATTTTATCTTGTCTTTAAACAAGATGGTAATTCTATTGAAGAACAACAACTTGTATCCCTAAAATGTCAGAATCACAAAGACAAATACTGTCTGCATGGGAATATTCCACTAGTGGTAAACGAGGAAATGTGGTCTTGTCTATGAGCTGACCTTTGTTTTAATGTACCCAGCATGTGGTCACAGAGCAGCACCTTGGGAGTCGTGCCCCTGGTCACCTCCCCGCTGCCACCAACAGGCTCCACCTCTCAGCTAATCAGGATCAGCAGCCATGAAGGAGATGCAGCGAGAGAGTCTGGAGCTCTGACCCGGACGTCAAACTGCAAAGACGCTGAGCCTCGTTCACCACAGGAGGCCGGGACCACCAGAGAAGGGAAACAAAAACGAAGGAGTTTCAAACCAAGAAGGGGGACTAACAGAAAAACAACCAAAACTTCATCCTCCAGATTCTTCTGCATCTTCATTCTCCATCCTGTCAACTCTTGGTCTCCTCTCGCTTCTGCAGAAACAACAGGACTACAAGGGAACCGGAGAAAGACGAGGGGACGTTTATTAAGAGGTAAGAGTGGCAGGTGAACGTGGAGAGAGGCTTATCCCGCAGCCGGGCCTCAGTGCGGCTGCTCTGCTGTAGCTTTAGGCCAAAGCCTCTTACTGCCCTCAGGCCTCTGCCAGCACTTAAAGCAGCCATTATTCTCCCTGAGAGGAAGTACAGTAGGCTGCAGTGTGAAGAAAGGTTTCTGCACTTCCAATTTAGATTCCAGTAGAGATTACTTCATGTTGGATAAGAGAACAGCTCGAAGTGTGTCTGTGAGAGGTTTATTAGATGGAAACAGCAGAGAGAAATGACAGTAGCAATGTTGTTGTTTTAAACTGACAGTAAGAGTTATACGCTATGTATAAATATAAGTGAACATGCAAACAAAAAGTAAATTGATGGATCAGAACAAGATCAAATCCAGAGGGCCTCACTAAAAAGGATCTCCATCTCAAGTAGAGCTTGAACTCTCTTGTTTTTACAGAGGATTAATATTTCAAAATCTTAATCAAAACTTCAGTATTCAGTTTAGACATAAAGATGAGGATGAAAAGCAGTGTATCATCTTATTTGAGAAGCTGAAATTGGATGTTTTGTTTTGAAAACTCACCTAAATGTTTATTAATCCAAATAAATGGATATTATTTTATTCTACTGTTTTATAGGTTTGTCTCAAGCCCTGAAAACGATGTCCAATCACTTGCTTTTTAATGCGCTTTAAAGCCATTCTTCGTTAAACTGAGACAATCCAAACTAAAATCTCCAGAAAGTCTTTTTTTTTAGTGAAAATCTGAGCATATAATGAAGCTTGCATTGTGACACACTTCCTGGTTCAGCCTCACTGTGCTGCAGCTGAGCTCTGAGACAGGTGAATCAGCTTCAAACAAAGCAGCGGTTCAGTTCTGCTGCTTTTCTCCCCTGAGCTGCAGAACATAAAACTGGACCAATGCAGGTCATGGTTAGCATTATTTAAGACATGTCTGCACTCGCTAGTAGTGGAACGTCTGGCAAAGGAACCGCTGTCTTTCTCCTCATATTTAACCTGTGGTATGTTAGCAGGAGTGTTGTTAAGGCCTCGATTCAAGGCCCGCAGGAAACTCTGCTTTCAGTCTTTTCACTAAGCTAACAGCTAGCATGACACTTTAGTATTCATCTTTGAAAATGACCTCTTATTATTGGATTGATGTAAATAACTCGCATATTAGAGAGTTAAAACAAAAAGGTCCCTTTTGAGTGGTAAGCCACTTTATTTCTGTCATTTCTATAAAGAATGTTGCAGGAATAGAAATACGATTAATAGCAAGTTAACTATAGTACTATGAAACTATAGGAGGACTGCGGGGAAAACAGCTCCCTTAACAAAGAACAAACGTCTAAAGACTGTTGAAGAAATACGTGACATCTTGAAACAAAAAAATGTCTAAATAGACAATAAAAAATGCAGCAGGACTGCATGCATAATAACAACTATGCATCTCAGAATACAGACACTATACTTTAAAGTGTTTCCCCCCCTGCACTACCACTTTATTCTGCATTACCGGTGTATTCGTTTTATAAAGTGAAGACACCTGTGTGTTGTTTCCTGCAGAGACTGATCCACCAGCGCTCACGTAACACATGGAAACATTACATTTCCTCAGTCAGAGATGAAAACTTCACGCCTCTGTGTGCCTCTGAATCCCTGCCATGTGAGTCACACACTAACACACACTAACACACGTGCACACATACAGTACACATGCTTGTTAGCATTATGGGCCACACACACAGATTAGCAGCTGATTAGCAAGATTGCTGTTGGTCTCTGAGGAGGTTTTCCTCGGGACTCATGAGGTTTAATGACCTGCTGCAAAATGTGAAACCTGAGCGGAGTTGGAGAAAGTATTCAGATATTTACTTTAGGTAAAACTGGGGTAGAAATGCTCTGTTATAAGTCAAACTCCTGCATGAAATTGTGCATCTGCATCAAAATATCGCAAAAGGACCAACATTAAAGGTGTTTTTATAGTATGCACATTACCGAATCAAATATAGAACATTATTGGATAATAATTATTGATGCTTTAATTTGTTCATTGCTTTGAAGTTGCTGCTAATAAAGGCAATTATATTTCTAGAGTCGTTTTTCTCTCAGAAAAATTGCCCAGAAAATAAAATAAAAGGTACGCATAGTAAAATGTAAACTGGTACCTTCCAACAAATCAGTCACTTAGGCCGGACTAAACTGACTTGTTGTGTAGAAGTACCGCCATCAGTAGCTCTATCTAGCTTGTTTTGTAAAAAAAAAAAAGAAGTCTATTCACAATCTTAAAAGATAATCATCTATAAATAGTTTCCCCTTACATCTAGTGCAAACTGCTCGTCTTTACGTCTGTGTTTGGGACAGGAGCCAGATGGGCACCCTGTGGTTTTGGATAAAAGAACTCAGATTAAGTCCTGGCATTAGCTCGGCTCATTGTGTCTGCTGTGTGGAGGAACTCTACTGCAGAAACACCTGCTGAATATCTGCACTGCTGCTCCAGATTAGCCGTGAACTTGCTCTTTACATCAACACTGTGTCCTTTTGATTTGTTATTGAAGCACAGACACCTAAACTTACTTCCTGCTCCACTAATGGGTCGTTAATAATTAATACACTCATACCCTCCCATTTGCCCCCTGTGACATCTTAATCACTCATACTGTCTGCCTGTTATTGACACAAACACTATTTCTATTGGAAACTTGTTTGTATTTCCAACTATTTTATTTAATTATAGCTCAAAATCAATCTGTTTCTTCATGTTGCTAATAAACATGGAGTAAAGCTAAGCTGTTAAACAGTACCGCTTCTTCTTTCTGCTATCAAATGTTACTTTTACTTTCATACACTTAGTTCAAAACGGCAAATGTGACCGTATTAGTATTTAAAATGCCTCTTCTTTATACTTTGTAAGTCTGTAAACTCCATAGTTCTGCACCTTCATCATAACAGAGGCTAACAGAGCAGCAGGCCGAAATGATTCAGCAGTCATAACTGTTATAACTATGGCTTGTGCTTAAGCGATGGGATTAGCTCGAGGAATCTGAGTAAGCCTTTAACAGCCCCCCCACCCGACCCTTTAACCCCCCGCTCCTCCTCTCCTTCACTGTAGTCCTGCTGAACCAAACAGCTGATTATCTCTGATCGCCCGCTGCCTCTGCTGATGACGTAATTTTGCAGGCCGACCCAGAAAGTAGCGTTGCATTCTTTGCCCTACTTTTTGTGTCTGACCTCACAAAATGGAAAGCAGCCTTGGGTACCTAGAAAGGCGCTATATAAATTCAAATTATTATTATTATTATTGGTTTCCTTGACAGAAAGCGAATGGGATTTTTCCATTGGACTTTAGAATTTGACAGAATATAAAATCTGGGGCAACATTATTATACTTTTGTTCAGCAGGATAATCTCCTCATAACAACTCTACTTTATGATTTCTGAAATAAAAAGCTAATGTTGGGCTATTAAGGAACTACAGCACGGTCACATGACTTCAGGTCACCACCGCTAAGCTAAAGGAGGCTAATGTTGGGCTACAAAGGAACTACAGCACGGTCACATGACTTCACGTCTCCACCACTAAGCTAAAGGTGGCTAATGTTGGGCTATAAAGGAACTACAGCACGGTCACATGACTTCAGGTCACCACCGCTAAGCTAAAGGCGGCTAATGTTGGGCTACAAAGGAACTACAGCACGGTCACATGGCTTCACGTCTCCACCGCTAAGCTAAAAGCGGCTAATGTTGGGCTATAAAGGAACTACAGCACGGTCACATGACTTCAGGTCACCACCGCTAAGCTAAAGGTGGCTAATGTTGGGCTATAAAGGAACTACAGCACGGTCACATGACTTCACGTCTCCACCGCTAAGCTAAAGGTGGCTAATGTTGGGCTATAAAGGAACTACAGCACGGTCACATGACTTCACGTCTCCACCGCTAAGCTAAAGGTGGCTAATGTTGGGCCATAAAGGAACTACAGCACGGTCACATGACTTCACGTCTCCACCGCTAAGCTAAAGGTGGCTAATGTTGGGCTATAAAGGAACTACAGCACGGTCACATGACTTCAGGTCACCACCGCTAAGCTAAAGGCGGCTAATGTTGGGCTACAAAGGAACTACAGCACGGTCACATGACTTCACGTCTCCACCGCTAAGCTAAAGGCGGCTAATGTTGGGCTACAAAGGAACTACAGCACGGTCACATGACTTCAGGTCACCACCGCTAAGCTAAAGGTGGCTAATGTTGGGCTATAAAGGAACTACAGCACGGTCACATGACTTCACGTCTCCACCGCTAAGCTAAAGGTGGCTAATGTTGGGCCATAAAGGAACTACAGCACGGTCACATGACTTCACGTCAATGTTGAACTAATTTCCGAGTTTGAGGACTCATTCCTGCAGCTTCATGTTATTCTATTATGCACTTAGCATGTTTTGATGTGAGAGGAGTACACTTGTGTGCAGATGTTTGATATGTTCTGCTGTCTCTCTTTCATCAAACCTCACACAAAACCACATTACCCGTTCAATATCAATACTTTTTTTTTTTCTGATGCCTGTGACCTGTCTCTGCAGAGCCCTCACATGGTGACTTCTGATGTCCTGCTATCCACCTGAAGCTGAAACATGGTCATTCTGCAACAGGTTGGTCATATTGGGAAGAACCATAGACTGTATAATGTGCTCAGTAGCTGCTTTCAGGTTCTTGTGTCTGTATGACATGTCTCCATGCTTTAATGTTCAGAAAGCTCTTTATTTTTCTCATACTGCCTGTGCTGCAGCACCTCCTTTCACCCTCTGTCTGAAACCAGAGCCAAGTCTGCTCTGATTGGTTAGCTGGCCGGCTCTGTTGTGATTGGTCAACCGCTTAGAGCTGTCCCGCCTCCTCAGCCTATCACGTACAATGTGTTGGAATTCACACTTCTCTAAACCACGTCCTCTCTAGGGTCAGTCGGGTTAAATCACTTCTTCCCTGAGCTGAGGTTGGTCATATTAAACCTCTTTCAGGCTAAACCCTCCCGGTCTGAGAGTTGGCAGCTTAAGTTGGCCTTAACTATTTCCTAGTTATTCAACATACATGTGGAAATAATCACAGACCCTAAACAGTGAGGTTATAGCAGAAAGAAAAGCATAAAGTGTATTACATGACGACTAGCTCACACTACCTCTGCTGCTGTTAACACTTTATAGTTGATTCTTTATTATATGCACTGAATCTAGATTTTCACCAAGAGAGATGCCAAACACTACCTGTATCTCCTCATGTTCCTGGCTATTTCCTCTATTAATGTGAATACTGGGTGATTTCATGTGTCTCTTTGATGATCCAGGGGGACTATGTGTGGCTGGACCTTAAGACGGGTCGAGAGTTTGACGTCCCGGTGGGAGCCGTGGTCAAACTGTGCGACTCCAGACAGATCCATGTCCTGGACGATGAAGGGAAGGTAAGACAAAAGCATAGATGGAGGATGAAGGAGGGAAGTTTCAGAGTTCTTTGAGACACTTTTAATGTGAATAAGCCTCGTTAAAATCCACCATATGGAATATTTAATAACTTGTATCCAGTATTTTATGTGTCGTCTTAATTCATAAAGGAGAATTCATAAAAAGATTCAGTTTTTCTTATCATCTCTATCAGTAATAATAGATTTTATCCACCAGATAAGAAGTGGGCAAAAACCTTTATCTTTTTTACTCTCAATTATTATTATATATTATTATTATTTATTATATGAGGTTTATTTATTTGTATTTACTGTACTTACTTAAGTTGAGGTGATGTCTTTTGTATATCATTTATGAATCTAGCATTGATTTTATTGAATTCATTTTTTGTGTGTCTTTTAATGTAGGAAAAAAAGTGCCATAAAATTATAATTATTATTAAATCTAAATAACGAATGAATAAAACTACAACAATCACATTATAATAAATCCATTCAATTATAAATCTTCCAGTTAAATATCCGCTTCCTCCCTTTACTCCACCACACACAGGAACACTGGATTTCTCCTCAGAATGCCACCAACATCAAACCCATGCACCCGACCTCGGTGCACGGCGTGGAGGACATGATCCGTCTGGGCGACCTGAACGAAGCCGGCATCCTCCGAAACCTCCTGATCCGCTACAACGAGCGGGTCATCTACGTCAGTAATCCCTCTGTTCCCCCCCCCCCACCCTGAGTACACAGAGTACACACATGTTTACTGCGTCTGTTGTCTCTGAACATGGAGGGTTATTGGCCGCAGTCCAGAGGAGTTCAGGTTAATCTGTTTACATGCAGCTCCAACAATCTGCATTTTACTGGTCCTATAAATAAAGAAATAAACATGTCCTCACATCCCGGATAGACCAAGGTGTCCTCACATCCCAGATAGACCAAGATGTCCTCACATCCCAGATAGACCAAGATGTCCTCACATCCCAGATAGACCAAGATGTCCTCACATCCCAGATAGACCAAGATGTCCTCACATCCCAGATAGACCAAGATGTCCTCACATCCCAGATAGACCAAGTTGTCCTCACATCCCAGATAGACCAAGATGTCCTCACATCCCAGATAGACCAAGGTGTCCTCACATCCCAGATAGACCAAGGTGTCCTCACATCCCAGATAGACCAAGATCCACAGGTTTACTTGTGAAGGGGAAGAAACAGGGATTTTACCAATTAAAGACCTTATCTCTTAATTGTTTTAGTTGTTTTTATACATACATTACCCAAAACCAGGTTACTTACTTTGAATATTCCCTGAGAAACTAAAGATATTTCTGATAATAACTTCAGAAATAAGAGTTTTTATCTCTCTGCCACTGGGAGCTGTTTTGATCCTAAAAAGCAAAGAGTTAGATTCATAAAACTCATTCATAAAACGGATTGATTGGCTGCAGTCCAGATAAATTGTTATTCAGGTTAATCTGTTTACATGCAGCCTCAATAATCTGCACTTTGCTGGTGCTATAAATAAAGAAATAAACATGTCCTCACATCCCTGGTAGACTCAGATCTGAGTTTACTTATAAAGGGAATGAGAAACAGGGATTTACCGGTGGATATAGTACGGTGGATATATCCTGAAAACATATTGATGTACTGTGTTGTGTCTCTCCTTCTAGACTAATTGTGGTGGAAGGGTGAGTAAAAAAGCTGGTGTGACAAAAAAATTAAATAACCTGATTCGTGCAAATCTGTAATTCTAATAATCCCTGAAAATATTCATAATTTTGCCAATTTTTTTATCCTTTAATCTCAGTTTATTTTTTTAATTACTCAAGGTTTGCAAACTTCTCTTCTGACTTCCTCCCACTAACAACTCTTTTAATTGATGTTTCTTCTCCGTGTTCTTCAGTAGCTTTTTTAAAACCTTTTGGAATAAATCTGGGTTAGTGTTTGGAGTAAATCAATACTAATGAATAACAGTAATGCTTTAAATTTAATGCAACTCTTACAATTCCATGTGATTAATAACACAGACTCTGGGTTCCTTCTCTCTGTAAATGCATTCCACTTTCCTATCAGTCAAATCAGAAAGACTTAGAATGACGTGGAGAATATAACAGCTGATTGATTTAGGATGAACTGTCTCTAAAATGCATTTCTTTTTTTAACTCCCACTCATCTTTTTCCTGCAGACGTACACAGGCTCCATCCTGGTGGCGGTGAACCCATACCAGCTGCTCCCGATCTACAGCCCCGACCAGATCCGCCTCTACACCAACAAGAAGATCGGAGAGCTGCCGCCGCACATCTTCGCCATCGCAGACAACTGCTACTTCAACATGCAGCGCAACAACAAGGACCAGTGCTGCATCATCAGGTGGGAGCACATACGGTCTGCCAGCATCAGCAGGCTGACTACCACCTGATTGTGTAACAGTCCTCTGTGTGTGTGTGTGTGTGTGTGTGTGTGTGTGTGTGTGTGTGTGTGTGTGTGTGTGTGTGTGTGTGTGTGTGTGTGTGTGTGTGTGTGTGTGTGTGTGTGTGTGTGTGTGTGTGTGTGTGTGTGTGTGTGTGTGTGTGTGTGTGTGTGTGTGTGTGTGTGTGTGTGTGTGTGTGTGTGTGTGTGTGTGTGTGTGTGTGTGTGTGTGTGTGTGTGTGAGACAGCGGTGAGTCTGGAGCCGGGAAGACAGAGAGCACCAAGCTGATCCTGCAGTTCCTGGCAGCCATCAGCGGGCAACACTCCTGGATCGAACAGCAAGTCCTGGAGGCCACGCCCATCCTGGAAGGTCAGAAATAAACATCTGGAAAACACACGTCAAGTCTGACTGTTCTGGAGCTGTCAATCATACCGAATGATCCTAAGAGTCAGATTAATGCTGCTTTTGTTGTATAGAACTGTAGTGTGACTCTAAAGACTGCTTAAAGTGGCAGATCTTAAGGTTTCTTGACATCACATGATCTACAGCAATGATCTTTTACCCCGGCTCCCTGTTGGATTTGTTGATCCATTCAGCCTTCGGGAATGCCAAGACCATCCGTAACGACAACTCCAGCCGCTTTGGGAAGTATGTCGATATCCACTTCAACAAGCGAGGCGCCATCGAAGGAGCCAAGATAGAGCAGTACCTGCTGGAGAAATCCCGAGTGTGCCGACAGGTGAGACACCAGGTCCTCCTCCAAACATCCTCAGTGGCATTTTCAGTCCACTAATGTCTGCTTTCCCTCCCCCTGTCCTCCTGCAGGCTCCGGATGAGAGGAACTACCACGTGTTTTACTGCATTCTGAAGGGCATGGCTCCGGAGATGAAGGCTAAGCTCGGCCTGGGACTCGCCACGGACTACTCCTACCTCACCATGGTGAGAACGTCTGAGTGATTACTGAAGTATCGGGTTGTTGTTGAGCTCTAAAGCTAAAAACTCAACCTACAATCTGATGTTTTTCAAGTCTCAAATGTACTTAATGTTAACACTAAAGCAGATCTTTTCAATAGGGCACATTCAAACAAAAACAGCATCTTCTTTTCCTCAATCCACTCTTCTATTGAGGATAAAAAGTGTGCTCTTCATCGCAGGGTAAGTGCACAGCGTGTGACGGCAGAGACGACCTGAGGGATTACTCCAGCATCCTGTCGGCCATGAAGGTCCTCATGTTCACGGAGACGGAGAACTGGGAGATCTCCAAGCTGCTCGCCGCCATCCTGCACATGGGAAACCTGCGCTACGAGGGTACGGCCATCGGCGCGCACACACACACACACACACACACACACACACACACACACACACACACACCCTTTACTCACGAAGGCTAACTGAATCAGAGACGTGATGAGAGATTTATTTGTGTTTCTTCTCAGCTCGTACGTACGACAACCTGGACGCCTGTGTGGTCGTGAGATCCCCAGACCTGGTGACTGCTGCTTCACTGCTGGAGGTGTGTGTGTGTGTGTGTGTGTGTGTGTGTGTGTGTGTGAACATTTATTAATCAGTAAAAGGACAATTACTATGCTATGAAATAACTTTGCATTGTACAAAAAAATATGCAGGTCCATCGGGGAAGTGTAGTTTACACAAAAGAAGTAAAATAACATCCCAGGCTGTGAGAATTATTCCATTAGATTATTTAAAGCATGCAATTCATTCTCTAATGTGTGTGTGAAAGGTGGACCCGAAGGATGTGATGGTGTGTCTGACCACACGGACTCTGATCACACGGGGGGAAAGTGTCGCCACGCCGCTTAGCGTGGAGCAGGGCCTGGACGTGAGGGACGCCTTCGTCAAGGTACACGTCTTTTTTCACCACAGAGACAGAAATCTGTTATCCTGAACACTCAAAACCTCTGAGGTGTGGTTTGGTGTCAGGGAGGAATATGCAAACAGGTTGAGCTGCCTTCCTGCCAGGATGGATTTGCCTTTTGTTGGCCGGTGCTCTGACTGTATATCTGCAGCCCAACAAATCCCACAGAGAGCAGCGCTCACATTAGTCCAATAACCATTTAAGATGTGTTCCTTCTGCTCTCTTCCCAGGGGATCTACGGGCGGCTGTTTGTCTGGATCGTGGATAAGATCAACGCGGCCATCTTTAGACCGCCGTCCTGCGAGAGCAACATCGTGCGGCGCTCCATCGGGCTGCTGGACATCTTCGGGTTCGAGAACTTCATCGTCAACAGGTGATTTTGTTCTGAAAGCATCGATAATGGTCTGTTTATCCAACACAGAAATCCACTGTTTTGACCCTAATTTGTAAAATCAAACACTGGTTTTCCTTCCAGATAAAAGGAGGTTCTTCCTTCATTTTTTTTCACGGTTATAATATAAATAACCTGTGGAGATAATTACTCGATTACACTCGTTTTAACTGCGACTTCACTGTCTCAAATTCTGTATTTCACTTCCTCCTCCTCCTCCTCCCTCTCCTCCGTAGTTTCGAGCAGCTGTGCATCAACTTCGCCAACGAGAACCTGCAGCAGTTCTTCGTGCGGCACGTCTTCAAGCTGGAGCAGGAGGAGTACAACCTGGAGGACATCAGCTGGCAGCACATCGAGTTCACCGACAACCAGGATGCTCTGGACATGATCGCCAACAAACCCATGAACATCATCTCGCTGATCGACGAGGAGAGCAAGTTCCCCAAGGTGTGTGTGGGGGTTCACTGGATGCATAATGTACTCAACAATGGCGACTTGATCTAACCTGGACGGTGTTGCTCTGCAGGGCACCGACGCCACCATGCTGTACAAGCTGAACTCACAGCACAAGCTGAACTACAACTACATCCCGCCGAAAAACAGCTACGCCACTCAGTTTGGGATCCAACACTTCGCCGGCGTGGTGAACTACGAGACCAGAGGTTCGTCCTGTTTTATTTTTATTGATAGGTCATTTTTCATGCGTGTCAATTTGAGCTTTGGGGTCATTTTGACAGAATTTCTCACTATTTTCTACATCATTGTTTCATTTTTAAAGAGAGAAGAAACCTTGAGATCAATCATTTATGAACATGATATTGTTAATTGATATTGCTATTGTTCCAACGAGCTCCACCTTAACCAACTACAGCAGTATATCCTTCTTTCACAGTAATGAATGAATAATAATAATAAAATAAAATGTTAATCCTTTCATTAAACCTAATTTTTATGCATTTTTTTGATCCGGACAAGGTGTTCTTGTCCGGATCAGGCCTCCGGATCAGGCCCGGCTCAGGCCTCTTATTTCAAGCAGACCTTTGCACAAGATACAGAAATAAATACACATCCAATCCAAGCATTCACAGACAGATACTTCACAGACAAACATCATACTATTTCTCTATTTTCATAACGAATACTCACATGATTTTCATAGATAAAGGCTGATGTTTCCTCTGGTGATGCAGTCTAAATACTGCTTTCTTATGTACCATCAAGGGTTCCTGGAGAAAAACCGAGACAGCCTCCACACCGACATCATCCAGCTCGTTCACTCGTCCAAGAACAAGTTCATCAAGCAGATCTTCCAGGCGGACGTGGCCATGGTGAGTCCAGAAACACGCTGACATCACTTAAAGGCCTAAAGTCTGCTGTGAGGATGGTAGGGCTGGACAGTATGGAGGAAATCTAATATCAACATGAAGACAAGATGGCAGTGTTGACTAAAGAGTGGTGCAGGAATGAGTCTCAGGATCCCGTCATCGTGGTTTTGTGTGATTTGAGATAAAGACTCATCAGTAATGTGAATTTAACGGCTAAAGGCATCCACTACTATAGCTAGAAGAGACTGCCAAGTGAAAAAATCACTTCACTTTCCTGTAATGCAGCTTTTGAAACCAGGAAAGGACCAGTATGTAAGAGGATATGTAGTCCCGTATGGCTCTGTGTGACGGACTAATGTATTTCACCTCCTTTGTGAAGACTTTAAGATGTTTCTGTATCGTTTGCCTCTCTTGATCCTTTCCTTTCTTCTAACTAACAGCTCCTCTCATTCCTCTCTTGTTTCCCGTCTTCTTCTTCTTCTTCTTTCGCTTCAGTTTCTGTGCGGCTATCAGCAGCCCAGCACTCCCATTCCTAAGGTAACCAACGTCCTTTAGAAACACTGAATAAAACCCTCTGTGTGTTTCGCTTAATCTGAATAAGACCCTCTCCTGCTTTCCACAAGCTTTCCTTCTTACCCTACAGGTCGTTGTAGCAGAAGTCAGAGGAGCACCTTTGTATTTAATGAGCATTTAACCAGCAGACTCTCTGATACACACTCCTCAATTCTAATTATTACTTTTGACGACTTGAGGGCTTTCTAAGAAGACATTCCCATCATGATTTCTGTTTGGGCTTCTCTAAAACTCTCAATCAGTGAAGACCACTGCCAGAGATGTTGTCTTGTTTTAGTAGAAATAATGTGCCCCCTGTGCTCAGTGTTTGTCCTCATGCTGCAAACTACTCACCGAATATGGTTTAAATGAAATCCTGAAATCTCTACAAATGCAACTTAAGTAAAGTTAAAGGAACAGACAAAAATAAACGTGAATTCAAATAATATTTCAGAACTTTTGACATGCCTGTGAGACTGTCTTTGACCTTTCAAACTGAGGAAAACAATTACAACAACTCAAAAAAGTCCAGATTAATTAATTTAATTGCCAATTAATTATTAGAATTCCAAAACAAGTCTTAAAAATATTTGCTGGATTCTGTTTTTCTTATTTGTTTCAAGATTTATTTAATTGGAAGATGCTTCTTTACATTAAATGTACAGTGTACTTCTGACATATACTTATTAGTTATAAACATATTAATGATACGTCAACTTAAATATAAAATGAAAGTAAAATATTGAATAAAATAAGTACACACACTCAAAGCAAAAATATATATATTTAATGATATGGATATTTCCAAATAAAATGTACAAAAGATATCGCTCTCTTTCAGTTTCAGAGGAGCGAAACCCCCCAAAATTCTGCACCATATGCTCATGTGAGTCTGCAGTTCCTCACTATGTGTTCATTTACT
Organism: Eleginops maclovinus; assembly: GCF_036324505.1. Classification (NCBI taxonomy): domain Eukaryota; kingdom Metazoa; phylum Chordata; class Actinopteri; order Perciformes; family Eleginopidae; genus Eleginops; species Eleginops maclovinus. The sequence goes on from NC_086359.1 coordinate 2,629,572, forward strand.
GACTCTGGAGGAAGTTTGTGTAACGTCTGTAATTTGTGTGTGTGTGTGTGCAGGGTGCAGAGACTAGGAAGCGCTCCCCCACCCTGAGCAGTCAGTTCAAGCGCTCTCTGGAGATGTTGATGCGGACGCTCAGCGTGTGTCAGCCGTTCTTCGTGCGCTGCATCAAACCCAACGAGTTAAAAAAACCCATGGTGAGAAGAAACACTCCTCAGGGAAACGCAACCCTTCCCCAGTTTGTAGCGCGGGTTCAAGTGTGTTGGGGGGTCATCTAGACTACTCAATTTAAATAAAGAAGCACAATCGAGGTGTAGAAATAAGTCACACATACACAACAGAGCAGCCAGGAATATTATTATTCAATAGTAAAAGTAGATACTGCAGAGTGTTATTGCAAAACAGTGTTCAATATCAGCCAATAATCACACTATCGAACTGTAGAAAAATGTCTTTAATGCCCAAATTAATGCAAATTCTCATTTTCAGCTTTACATTTGAATAAATACCATTAAAAAACATGTGACCTCCTTTTCCTGGTGTTTGTGCTTCAGGGTCAAGAAACATTCAGGCAAAATAATCCCTATTTTTTCAGGTTAATCAAGATTTAACTTTTTAATTAATAAGCTTTATTCTATTTAGGGTGTGTTAGCTTTGGACAGTTTCCACTTATTGAGATTATCTTAAATTACCCGGCTGCTGGGCGTACAATAATTCCCAAATATCAACGAAAAAGCTTTACATGTTGAATAAATTGCATTTCTTTGGAGCTATAATCTCTGTTTTTTTACTTGAATCTTTTATTGAGAGTTTTTAATTGAATAAATAGTATTATACATGCTATGGTGCAGTCAGAACAAATAAAGAAAACTACACATTCAGGAGCCAAGGGGCCATTTCTACAGATCTTAAACACATATAGTATCTTGAAATATTTCACTTAAAGCTCTTTTCTAATTTAGCTTCTGTAAATGTCACTTTGTGTTGTTGTTGTTGTTGTTTGTTTCCTTCAGCTGTTCGACAGAGAGCTGTGTATCCGTCAGCTGAGATACTCCGGCATGATGGAGACCATCCGGATACGACGGGCCGGATATCCCATCAGATACAGCTTCATGGAGTTTGTGGACCGATACCGAGTCCTCATGCCCGGGGTCAAACCCGCCAACATACAGGTCAACAACAAACACACACACACACACACACACACACACACACACACACACACACACACACACACACACACACACACACACACACACACACACACACAGCCAGCTGTTCCATCATCCAGGATCTGAAGAGCAGAAGTCTTTACGTACCTTCTCTCTCCTCACAGGAAGACCTCAGGGGAACCTGTCAGCAGATCGTTCTCGCCCAGTTCGGGAAACTGGGAGACTGGCAGATCGGGAAGACCAAGATCTTCCTCAAGGTTTGTTTATTTGTTGTTGGTGTGTGAAAGTGTGTGATCTGCAGCATCTGGACTCTGAATCCTCAACAGGGCTCGATCAAAAAAGGCAGATCTTAAAGACCAGGTTGAAACCAGAGACAACTTGACTTGTTTGTGTTTGAGGATTTTTTTTGGGGGTTTAACTGTAAAGATTATTATTTTATTATAATTATTATTATTATTATTATATAATAATAATTATTATTATAATTATTATTATTATTATTATTTATTATATTATTATTATTATTATTATTATTATATTATTATATTATTATTATTATATTATTATTTATTATTATTATTTATTATATTATTATTATTATTTATTATTATTATATTATCATTATTATTATATTATTATTATTATATTATTATTATTATTATTATTATTATTATTTATTTTTCATTGATTTGTACAGAGATGATGAATGAATGATGAATTGAACTCTGTCTGACTCTCGATTAGCAATGTTCGCTACAGGGGGTAGGACTAGAAAACCTTTCATGCTTCTTCTTGCCCCTTTTGAACATGAACTTTATTATTTATACTTTGTACAAAAATAAATCTTTGTTAAAATGTTCAATAAATTGACTTAAATAAAAAACGTAGGCTCATCATATCCAATAAAAGGCCTTTCCCTCCTCTTGATTTGTCTCTGCTTGTGTCCCGTCAGGATCACCACGACATGCAGCTGGAGATCGAGAGAGACAAAGGCATCACAGACAAAGTCATCCTGATCCAGAAGGCTGTGAGAGGACTCAAAGAGAGGTGGGGTGTAGTGGATGAGTGGACGGGTAGCATTGCATAACACGAATAAGGTAAAGTGTCTTAAAATGCATAAGTGGAGTGAATGCCTCCTCTCCTGTCGCAGGACTCACTTCCTCCGGCTGAGGAGCGCTGTGACTTTGATCCAGAAGGTGTGGAGGGGCTATCGGTGCAGGAGGAACTTCCAAAAGGTGAGTCCTTCAGGCTTACCTGTGTAGTGTTTAGTAAACAATGATATCTATCTCAGATGCAGCCTCCAGTCCTCCCTCTGACCTCTTCTCCCACCCCCTCTCCTCTCCCCAGATGCAGACCGGCTTCCTGCGCCTCCAGGCCGTCTACAGATCCAGGAAGTACTACAAGAGCTACCGGACGACCCGCCTCCGCGTGACCATGATCCAGGCGCGCTGCCGAGGCTTCCTCATCCGCCAGACGTTCTGGCGGCGCCTCCGTGCCGTGTTGACGCTGCAGGCGTACACCCGCGGCATGATCGCCCGCCGCCTCTGCCAGCGGCTCAGGGCAGAGGTAAACCGAGACCACTTTGTTTACTACGTCTACCTTTACCATGTGGCTGACGTGCCAAAGAGAGGGGCCTTCGGGTGTTGAATGTCTTTTCTTTGTTACACTTTCTGACCGTTTTATTACCTCATCACTCTAAAAACACAACGTGGTCCAACACAATCCTCAATCTTTTTTTATTTTGATTTATAATATTTATAAGCAGTGTTTGTCATGTAGGAATGGTGAACATAATATATGCAAATACAAATGAGCCATTGCTTTTTACTGAATGTAAGAAAAATGAATAAGAAAAACACAAACCAACAATAACAACGACGAAGTGATCCCCTACATTCACTGCCAGTGAGCCTCACACACACGAATATTTGCCAGACATTATTGTTAGATGAATGTAAATGCATGTTATACATCTGCTGCAGATAAACCAATAACAGATTGATTAACAGAGCATTTATAAAAGGCTTACAGTCCTCAATCTGAAGAAAGGGATTTGTCATCATCTAACGTCACATTGTGTGTTTCGAAAGTTTCAAAAGTATCTGAACAAGGATTTTAATATCACTGTCTGGGAATCTATAAAACCCTTTTGCATCCTGAGGCCTCTCAAACACCTCGGAGTCTCTCATGTGATCTGTGCCTGAAGTATGTCACCATTTAACCTTCTTTTCTACTCTGTTCTGAAATGAATTGGCATGTTGTCTGTGATGTTTTGCTTTTCCTCTTTTTCTCTCCTGTCCTGAAAGAAATGTTGAATAAATGTTCTGTTTTGTAAATGCTTGTTTAATCTCAGTTTGTGATCAGCGTCATGAGGTATTAAATAGCTTTGCGGAGAACTAACAAATAATATTCCTGAGCGAGTCTGCAGCTCCAGCGACCCGGCAAGGAAGAAGTTAAGTGGCTGGAAGCCCCTTTAAACTAGCTAGAGAAATGCTGACTAGAAATGAAGTATTTTGCTCTAAAGAATAGTCCTGTAATGCCCCCCTTCAGTTCCTCTGCTCTAGTGTTTAGTTTACAGTCCGACAGAATAAAAGCTAACCGCTGTAACTTCCTGTTTCCTGTCCGCAGCTGCAGCGCCGCCTGGAGGCCGAGCGGCAGCGCCTGTCTGAGGAGGAGCGCCTGCGGAACCAGATGACGGCACGCCGGGCGAAGGTGGAGGCGGAGAGGAAGCACCAGGAGAGGCTGGTGCTGCTCACCCAGCAGCAGGAGGACCGGGAGCGGGAGGAGAAGGAGGAGTCGAGGAGGAAGAAGGAGCTGCTGGAGCAGATGGAGCGGGAGAAGGAGCAGCCTGTGGATCACTCCGACATGGTGGACCGGATGTTCGGGTTCCTGGGGAACTCCGGACCGCTGCCCAACCAGGACGGACGAGCCCCTGCAGGATTTGAAGTATGCATACTTACATCATATTTAGTATGCAAGGATGGAGGAAGAACCTCCTGATACATAATATGTGAAATGCTAAAAATACCACCTATATATTGCTTCTCCTCCCCCCCAGGACTTGGAGAACACCGGTGAGGAGGCTGAAGAGGAGGTGATGAATGAAGCCCGGCCACTGCCTGAGGAGGAAGATGAGGATCTGTCCGAGTACAAGTTCTCCAAGTTTGCCGCCACATACTTCCAAGGAGTTTCTACTCACACCTACATCAGACGAGCTCTGAAGCAACCGCTGCTCTTCCACGAGGACGAAGGAGACCAGCTGGTGAGAGACAGAAAGACCCTTAACTGCTAATCCAGTCAGTGGATGTTATCAGTTCAAGGAAAGGACACTAATGCTTAAAACACAAAGCACCTTTCAGTATTCACGCTAAGAAGTTAAGTTAATTCCCTCCAGTACTTACTATCTTTACTTAAATAAAGGATATAAATACTCCCCCCGTCCTGCAGGCTGCGTTGGCGGTGTGGATCACCGTGTTGAGGTTCATGGGAGACCTGCAGGAGCCCAAGTGTCAGGTGGCGATCAACGACGGCAGCGAGAAGATCCCCGTCATGACGAAGATCTACGAAACCCTCGGCAAGAGGACGTACAAGAGGGAGCTGCAGGAGCTGCAGGTGGAGGGAGAGGTGAGAGGGAGCTGGAGGGTCAGGTGGTTTTGTGAGTAAATAACGTAATAATGACGTCATGTTTGTGTGTGTGCAGAACAGCGCCATCGAGAGCCAGAAGAGGAACAGCGTGAGACATAAACTCGTGTCCCTCACTCTGAAGAGGAAGTCTAAAATTGCTGAGGAGGTGAGACTCAAACCGGCAGATTATTTGGAAGTTATCATCAGAGTTTGTTGTTTTTATACCTGCAAACAAACACATTTATTTGGATGGTTTTGCTGCTTTACAGACAGAAAGTCTAGTAAAGAAACATTGCAAATAAATCTGAATCCGTTATTTATCCCTCGAAGGGAAATTGGACTTCCTAAAATGACATAAAGTATTGAACTAAACCTTGATGAGTTAGAATGTGTATACCAACACTAAATATGTTCAAATATGTATATTACATTATGAACGGGAGTGTATTAATATCAATAAGGATGATACTACAAGATAATTGTTCACAGTGTGTCGTGTTATTCAGAAATCATGATGAAAGTATTGCATAGTTAAAGTATTAATGCAGATTTTATGAAATGCATTTTATTTGCAACTTGTTCTCAGCCCTCTTCAAAACATTTGTGTCTTTAAATAAAAGTCTGCTGGTTTGCATTTAGTGGGATAACTTGCATGAAGAAAACAGCAAGAATGAGTAGTTTTTATAGTTTAGTTTCCTCATGGGACACTGAGTGTGTATTTCTTAAAAATGTGCTCTAGGTGACCCGGCGTCTGACGGAGGGGGATTACGGCCTGCAGGGGAACAGCATGCTGGAGGACAGACCCACCTCCAACCTGGAGAAGCTTCACTTCATCATTGGGAATGCCATCCTAAGACCTGCCCTCAGGTGACCCATCTACACTTCCTTTATTATCACCACCGAATCCAGACTAAGGCGTGGGATCTTGGGGGCTTCTGTCTTAAATCCATCAGAGACTTGGATGTGTTTTTGCTCATCTGTTGTTCCTCTTCCTCCACAGGGATGAGATCTACTGTCAGATCTGCAAACAGCTGACCCAGAACTCGTCTAAGAGCAGCCACGCCCGAGGCTGGATCCTGCTGTCGCTCTGCGTCGGCTGCTTCGCCCCCTCCGAGAAGTTCGTCAAGGTGAGAGAGACCGCCGCCGTAATTATCGTCTTAAACTTCAGCTCACAAATCCTGAATGTCATCTCTGAGTTCCTGCTGAGTCCTGTGTGTGTGTGTGTGTGTGTGTGTGTGTGTGTGTGTGTGTGTGTGTGTGTGTGTGTGTGTGTGTGAGATCTCTTCCCTAAAGAATAATTCATTTTTTGTAATTACTGGTGAGATGATTCAGCTTTGAAGAGGTCGGAAAGTTGTCAGAAAGGGAGCACTGCTCTCATACAACTAAATAAAGGTTTTCAGTCTGAAGATGTTCTGTGTTCATCACAGGAATAGCTCTCTATATAAAGTGATGAGATAGTTATAAAATAATCTCAAATTCATTCGTGTTTTAATGTCATTGTTGATACAAAAAAATCAGGAATTGGAGATGATGTGAAACTGTAAAAACTCAGTGGTTAAAAACTGAAGCTAAACTTCAAGAAAATGTTTCACAAAGTAGTTGTCTGTACTTCTCAAAAGCATTTAATGACTATTGTTCCTTTCCGTTGTCTGATCTTCATCAATGACATCAACGATTTGTTTGTTTCTCTTCCCCGCTGCTGTCAGTATTTACGGACGTTCTTGATCAACGGCCCCCCCGGTTACGCTCCGTACTGTGAGGAAAGGTTGAGGAGGACGTTTGTGAACCGCACCAGGACACAGCCGCCGTCATGGCTGGAGCTACAGGTAAGAAACTGAGTATATCTTTAAATATAAACCGTTTAAATAAGTCAGTTCATGTGATTGAAAATTACAAAACCAGTGGAGAAAACTGAGAGCTGCTTGGGATGATTTCACTGAGAATATTCTTGCCCGCAGCCATGATACTAAATGTCTTGAATCCCATCTCTCCTCCTCCTCCTCCTCCTCCTCCTCCTCCTCCTCCTCCTCCTCCTCCTCCTCAGGCCACTAAATCTAAGAAGCCCATCATGCTGCCGGTGACGTTCATGGACGGGACCACCAAGACCCTGCTGGCGGACTCGGCCACCACGGCCTCGGAGCTCTGCAACGCTCTCGCCGACAAGATCAACCTGAGGGACCGCTTCGGGTTCTCGCTGTACATCGCCCTGTTCGACAAGGTGAGACCAGGAAGAGGGAGGCCATGTTTGTAGTTTTTACTCCCCGGCCACATTACATTTCTTCCTCTCTTTCCTGTCCAGTAAAAACCACACATCTCCAAATGGATTTTTAGCTGAAGCATGAAGTGTTCCTCCTTCTTAGTCTGAATGAAGTCTTCAGAAAGCCTCTTGGATCAGCAGGAAAATGCATCGTCACAAAGCTGAGAAACTCCTGAAAAGTCGACTTTCTATTTTTAGAGATGCATGCAAATAATAACAGATGTAGATCTTAGAGAATAGGATGCATTGCTGCAGATTAAACTACCCAACCGTCTATAGAGGAGTTAAAGTGAATTATCTACAGCGGGGGAATCCTCTCATTCATTGGTCGTCATTTCCCTTTTACCAATGACTTTAATTGGTCGTAAAAAGAAGCGTTTTATTTTAATTGAAGAGGCATTTTGTAAACATAATTTAATAACCGGGAAACATCCTTTGAATGAAGTCAGATGTGAGAGCCTTTCACTCGTATCCACTCCGGATTTGAGGGTCTGAATGTGTTTTGATCCGCTCCAGGTGTCGTCTCTGGGCAGCGGCAGCGACCACGTGATGGACGCCGTCTCTCAGTGTGAGCAGTACGCGAAGGAGCAGGGCGCCCAAGAGAGGAACGCCCCCTGGAGGCTGTTCTTCCGGAAGGAGATCTTCAACCCCTGGCACAACCCGTCCGAGGACCACACCGCCACCAACCTCATCTACCAGCAGATCGTACGGGGGGTGAAGTTCGGGGAGTACCGCTGCGAGAGGGTGAGGCAATCCGCTTAACAGGCAAAATACGAGCTTTAAATGTAGTTTATAAGACCCTGTACTTTAGTTAGTTTGATTAGTTGGAGGACAGAACATGAATTGTTTTCTATTTTAATAAGGAGTCATTTGCATTATTTAAAGTGAAAACATCATGGTTCCAGTTTAGCAAATGTCAAAATATGCTGCTTAATTTTTCTATAAATCATTTGGATTTGATTTGGATTAATTCTCACTATTTCTACAGCATTTATAAAGCAAGAATCAATGCATTTCTGTTAAAAAAATTTCAGAAGATAGTAATCTCCAATACAGATCTATACCAGGTGAGCAAAACCACAACAAAATGTGAGAAAATATTGAATAAAATAACAAAATAAATACCTTTCTGCATTAATTGGATGGAATATTTTGCAAGGCTTTACATTTCTTCACAGGAATCCTCTAAAATGTTCATTTGGGGCATGGGATTGAAGTGTGTCAAGCGCTCTATCATTTCTTTGTTCTTTTCTTTGCCCTGCGTCCGTCTCTCTTCAGGAGGAGGACCTCGCAGAGCTGGCCTCTCAGCAGTATTTCGTGGACTACGGTCCTGAGGTCCTCCAGGACCGGCTGCTCAGCCTCATCCCTTCCTACATCCCCGACAGAGAGATCACCGCCACCAAGACCGCCGAGAAGTGGCTCCAGCTCATCGTCAGCGCCCACAAGAAGGTAAATAACGCTGACACTGAAATTAACTGTCTTTTTTAACTGTGTTTAACTCAAAGTGTGCGTGTGTGTGTGTGTGTGTGTGTGTGTGTGTGTGCAGGGATTACAGAGTAAACGCAGGCTGAACACTCAGAGGGTGAAGGAGGACGTGGTGGATTTTGCTCGGTTAAAGTGGCCTTTACTCTTCTCTCGCTTCTACGAGGCCTTCAAGTTCTCAGGTTGGGATAAATAACCGTCTTATTTACTCTTAGGGCCGTTGGAGGGGGAAAAAAAACCCCCAAAAGTGTGTTTTTAATTCTCAAAAATGTTCTTATCTCTTTAATCTTGGAAATTCTGAGATTTTCCTCGCATTATTACCCTCCTTCCCTGGCTCCATAATGTGGAGGACATACCCTCAATATCTGTAGTGTTACAGTTTAATGGATCTTCCCTCATCTGTCCACTCAGGCCCCAGTCTGCCGAAGAACGACGTGATCGTGGCAGTGAACTGGACCGGGGTTTACTTTGTGGACGAGCAGGAGCAGGTCCTTCTGGAGCTTTCCTTCCCAGAGATCACCGCCGTGTCCAGCAGCAGGTATGATCACGGCATGACCGTAACCATTAATGGCTGTCAGGAAATACAACTCGACTGGAAATAGCTTCGATTGAAGGGAATAACTTTCCAATTATAAATCCTCGTTCTACATCCTAACATTCCCATCCCTCAGAGGGGGAAAGCTGCAGGGCCAGAGCTTCACGTTGGCCACCGTCAAAGGAGACGAGTACACGTTCACCTCCAACAACGCGGAGGACATCCGGGACCTGGTGGTGGACTTCCTGGAGGGTCTGAGGAGGAGATCCAAGTACGTGGTGGGACTGATCGACTGCCCCAACCCCGGTGAGATACACTGAGAGATAAAGCTTTATTTAGTTGTGTTTGAAAGCATTGCACTGCATTAATGCACACCTCGTCTCTCAGTGGGGGCGGTGGACTCCACCTTCCTGAGTTTCTCCAAGGGGGATCTGATCATCCTGGACGAGCACAGCGGGGAGCAGGTGATGACGTCGGGCTGGGCTCACGGTATCAACGACCGGACCAAACAGAGAGGAGACTTCCCTGCAGACTGCGTCTACCTGCTGCCCAGCCTCACCCGGCCGCAGTACGACATCGTGGTGAGGCTGCAGACATGGACTGTGTTTATACATGGAGGGAAAACTATGCACTTATCAATCGATTAGTAGTCGGTTTTAAATGATCAATGCACCTTTCAAATAAGCCCTTCTACATCTTAAATACACTCATTTTACTCGGTCACTTGCATTGCATCCCTCAAAAAATATCTAGAACTGTGCATGATATAAGAGGAGGAGATCATGTCTTTTAACTCTCTTAACTACATCTGTTTTTCCCTTTTCCTCCCTCAGGCTCTTGTGACCATGACTCCTGATCAGAGGCGCGAGTCCGTCAGTTTGTCTCAGTTGAGCGTCTCCGACATCGAGGACAAAACCAAAGCCTACACGCTGGAGGAGTTCTCCTACGACTACTTCAGGTGAGTTTCCCCCTCCTTTGCGTACAGATATTAAGTAGGAATTTATGTTTAAATGTGTGTTTCCTCCTCGTCTCCAGGCTTCCTCCGAAGGGCACTCTGAGCCGCGTGATGATCCCGAAGACTCGGGGGAAGGAGCGTCTGTGGAGCTGCAGCCGAGAGCCGCTCAAACAGCCGCTGCTGAAGAAGGTGCTCGCCCACGAGGAGCTCTCCCAGGAGGCCGGCCTCGCCTTCATGGATATCCTTTAGAGGAGGATCTGTGTGTGTGTTAAAGAGTCCTCTCCTGCTGATGTTCAGGTGTATATCAGTATGTAGTGTCTCTACTTTAAAGAGTCCTCTCCTGCTGATGTTCAGGTGTATATCAGTATGTAGAGTCTCTACTTTAAAGAGTCCTCTCCTGCTGATGTTCAGGTGTATATCAGTATGTAGTGTCTCTACTTTAAAGAGTCCTCTCCTGCTGATGTTCAGGTGTATATCAGTATGTAGTGTCTCTACTTTAAAGAGTCCTCTCCTGCTGATGTTCAGGTGTATATCAGTATGTAGTGTCTCTACTTTAAAGAGTCCTCTCCTGCTGATGTTCAGGTGTATATCAGTATGTAGCATCTCTACTTTAAAGAGTCCTCTCCTGCTGATGTTCAGGTGTATATCAGTATGTAGTGTCTCTACTTTAAAGAGTCCTCTCCTGCTGATGTTCAGGTGTATATCAGTATGTAGAGTCTCTACTTTAAAGAGTCCTCTCCTGCTGATGTTCAGGTGTATATCAGTATGTAGTGTCTCTACTTTAAAGAGTCCTCTCCTGCTGATGTTCAGGTGTATATCAGTATGTAGTGTCTCTACTTTAAAGAGTCCTCTCCTGCTGATGTTCAGGTGTATATCAGTACGTAGTGTCTCTACTTTAATGAGTCCTCTCCTGCTGATGTTCAGGTGTATGTATTTGTTTAACGCTTGCTGTCCTTGACCCGGCTCCACCCGTGATGAAGTATATGGGCGACTACCCGTCCAAACGAGCGCGCTCTGTCAATGAGCTCACGGACCAGATCTTTGAAGGAGCGCTGAAGGCCGAGCCGCTCAAAGACGAGGTCTTCTGTCAGATCCTCAAACAGCTGACTGAGAACACCATCAAGTGAGTCACACACACACACACACACACACACACACACACACACACACACACACACACACACACACACACACACACACACACACACTCACACTCTACCGTGCAGTGTTTTTTATTACACACTTTATGGTAATAAACCCTTTGAACCTTTTCAGATGCACACTGCATGGCGGAAAATGTCTGAGCTCCTTGGAGTTTGACTCAAGTTTATTGCATTGCTCTTAAATATAATAACACTTGATTAGACATAACAGATTAGAAGGACAGGATCTTTAAATGGTATTTTATTTCTTTATATATTGGTAAAATAATACAGAGAAGTACACTTAAAGTATTGTTGATAAATTGAAAAATTCCATGTGCATACATACATTTATACATTTACTCAAGTATTTAAATAAGTAATAGTTCCACATACTTGTACTTTACTTAACTGTCATCATGTAATGCTGCATACACTTAATTTTGGATGTAAAGAACCACTTTTTTCCTACACAAACTTCACTTTTTACATTTCTTTACTTTAAAAAAACATGATTTGATGAAATGAGGGACTACACATGAACCTATCTCCATGTCGACAAACTACAACATTAAAATGATCCTACAGTACATGCAATGTTTAGAAGAATTTAATATTAGATGATATAAAATACTGTGAAAAGAGCCGTTTACTTTTGCAACTTGAAGAACATTTTGCAGATAATGCTTTTAATGCAGTATTTTAAGACCATAGTTTTTATAATTGTACTTAATTAAAGAGTTCTTATTCCACCTCTGCTAAAAAGTCACTTGACATTTCTGTAGTTATTAACCTATCAATTAGTCCGACTCACTGGATGATGACTCGGGTTGTAAGCCTGCCATATTTCAAAGGCATTCACCTCTCCTTCCACTCTCTCCACTTCTTTTACTTTGAAAGGGCTTCGAAGCTGCTTCCTGGAGTTAGTGCCAGACTTATATTGAATCTCCATCCATAGAGTGAATGTAAAAAGGCATCCTAATAATCTATCTGTGTTGCAGTGCGGTCACAGAGAGCCGCTCCGGTAGAATCCTCAGTGGGACTTTTTCTCCGTTATAAAAGAAAGGAAACAGCCTCTCGCTGAAGGTGTGTGTGAAGGTGTATATGTGTGTGTTAGTGCCAGGATCAAAGAAGGACAGCTTTCCGTTTTTGCAGTCCAGATTCACTCGGACCCTCCGGATCCTCTTCTCCACCACGAGCTCCTTGTGTTGCCCTGACGGGGAGAAGGCTTTGTATCCGTGCGACCGGAAGCGTGTCGACCACAATCCGGACTGTATGTTCCCCTTACTCCGGACACTCTCTGCTAACACACCCACCTCCCACAATTTACTGTCTCCCACCTCCACCTCCCAGCTGTGAGTCCCTGAGTTGAAGCCCTCCGAGCCCAGGACGGAGAACTGTTTCTGCATCCTCTCTGGAATATCAGGAAGACGCTGAACCCCTCCCCGTCTCACGCCAGTCAGACCCTCACACACCATGAGCTTCATCCCAGCAGAGTTTGGGTCTAGGATGACGGGAGAGTAGGTGACGATGTCCTTCATCTTGCTCCAGATGTTGAAGCTGAGGTTGCCCAGGTGTTTGACCTGGTCTATCAGAGCTCCTGAGGGCAGCTGTGGATCCTCCAGCAGGGGGAGCTGCAGCCTCTCCACTGCAGCCTTGTAGTTGTGCAGGAAAGAGATGTCTCCAGCGTTCAGCTCCTCCTCTGTGACTCTGACTGTGTGTGACAGAGCTGCTATCTCTCTGCTCACAGCCTCCATCTTCTCCTCCATCCTCCTCCTTTTCTGCTCCTCTTCCTCCCTCACTGCAGCCATCCTGGCCTCCTCTTCCTCATCTAGAAACTGGTGAAGCTTCTTAAACTGCTCCTTAATCTGCGTCTCTGTCTGCAGCACCTGGACCGTCAGGTGTTTTTCTGAGAGCTCACAGTTCACTTTCACTTCTCTCAAAGCCCCTAACTTCTTCTTTAAGGGCTGCAGAGTTTCCTGGAGCTCCTTCTTGTGTTGTCCTGCCGCTTCGTCGATGGGCTTGAATCTGTGCTCGAGGTGTTTCTCCGAGTCCCTGCAGACGAGACACACCGGCTGCTGATGGTCCACACAGAAGAGTTTGAGTCTCTCAGAGTGCAGACTGCAGAGATCCTCTGAGGCTCTCTCCTGGAGGAAACTTTCACACATGTTCTTCAACGTCAAGTTAGGAATGATTCCCTTGGACTGTCTCCTCTTGCAGTACGGACACTCTTTGATGAGTTTCTGTTTCCACCATTTCTGCAGACAGTCTTTACAGAAGTTGTGGCTGCATGTCAGGATGTAAGGATCTTTAAATATGTCGTGGCACACGCAGCAGTACAGGTCCTCCTCTAATCTGGAAGCCATTTTCCTGAAAGCACAGCAGAACACGACCTCTCCCTTCTCCCCTGGAAGTTAGTGTGAGTCTCGTTCAACTTCAACGAGGCGGTGTGGTGCGGGCGGTATGTCCTCCTGTCGTGGTCCTTTCTTAGTCTAAATCCCGTCTTGGTATTATAAAGTTGAGGTTTTATTTGTGAGTGCGTCCCGTCTCAGCGAGGGAGAAGTGTCACATCAGTTTCCTGAATGGTGTCGGGTTAGTCGCAGCTTTATCAGTCCTAAGGTCAGCGTGCCTCTGTTAATGTTCACCAGATTACTGTAAATGACGACTCATTATTCCAATGCAGGCAGATTGATAATCATATTTCACATATTCTCTATCTTCCAAGTATCATAAAAAGCTGAATCAGCGTGTGTGTGTGTGTGTGTGTGTGTGTGTGTGTGTGTGTGTGTGTGTGTGTGTGTGTGTGTGTGTGTGTGTGTGTGTGTACAGCTACAGTGAGGAGAAGGGCTGGGAGCTGCTGTGGCTGTGCACTGGTTTGTTCCCTCCCAGTAACATCCTGCTGCCTCACGTTCAGAAGTTCCTGCAGGCCAAAAAGCATTACCCACTCGCTCCGGACTGCATGCAGCGGCTGCAGAAAGCCTTACGGTAACACACACACACACACACACACACACACACACACACACACCTCGGATCCTCTTAAACAGTGTCTATATTATGCAGAGTGTAATTCTACTTCCTGTCTATTATGTGTTGCAGGAATGGATCCAGGAAGTACCCCCCCTCACCTGGTGGAGGTGGAGGCCATCCAGCACAAAACCACTCAGATCTTCCACAAAGTTTATTTTCCTGACGACTCCGACGAGGTCAGTGACAAAGTAAACATCATTAACACGACTTAAATGACTCAACACTGATACCATATATGGTGCTGCTATTTCACACAATCAGAATAAATTGGACTCTGTTTAATTATATTTAATTCATAAAAGGATAACTTTTCCTCTTTCTTTCAAGGTTTCAAGGTTTCAAGGTTTTATTTGTCATATGCACAGCAGATACAGCGTATATGTTGGCAATGAAAATCTTATGTCGCGTGCTCCTCCAACAACTCAACATGCATGGTGCAAAAGATAAATAAAGTAGTGCAAAAAGAGAGAAGAATGTATTCATGAATTAAAAGTTGAATTTATACGCAATAAAATGCACTCTTGCATCATTTATTTAACTAATGTTTGTCGCAGCTAAAGCCTGCAAACAGAAGCTCATGGAGGAGGAAATCATCTGAATTATTGTCATGTTTAAAGTGTTGTAATAACTATTGTCAGGGAGCTTTTTATTGTAAGTCATGTATTTCTTTTCTGTAGGATTTTTAACGATTCCTCGGAAAATAATTGGTATTTTTTGTCCTTCTGGAAATCCTAAAAAACATTCCTAATTCCTGGATTTTTATCAACATACTTCAGTTAAACCTGCTACTGTGAACATATCTGCCATAAAAACCCACATTTTCCTCATATTTTAATTCTCTTACTGGTTTGTTTTGTTTTTGTTAAACATGTGTGTGCAGGTGTTTGAAGTGGAGTCGAGCACGAAGGCCAAAGATTTCTGTCACAACATCTCCGGACGTCTGCAGCTCAAATCCTCCGAGGGCTTCAGTCTGTTCGTGAAGATCACCGACAAGGTAAACGTCTGGAGTAAAGTAAACATCTTTTAGAACCTGATGTTGGTTTCCAGTATCTATGATGCCCAGTATTTCATTTCCATGCACTATGATTGGGAAGTAGATTTTCGTTGAGGACTTTAACCAAATCCTAGAATTCAAGCTGCTTTCACTTCAAGGTCATCTGTGGTTTTAATTTTGTCCAAAACTATTGAACAGAACAGCAAAATGATTACAGTTGTCTTAATTTAATCCCACAGTTGATTTTAGACATTTGAATGATGCTTCAGAGGAGATTTAAGGAAGATTTTCTACACTTTTTAAGCCATTTTTCATTCAAATAAACACCAAATGACACTGCAATCCTTTCATGGAGCGCATAATGCTGAATGTTGTTTGATATTAAACCATCTCTGGCTCCATATAGAGCGCTGGGACTCAGTATACCTCCAAATATTCCTGTTTCCCAGGTCATCAGTGTGCCCGACGGCGACTTCTTCTTCGACTTTGTGAGGCACCTGACGGACTGGATCAAGAAAGCCCGGCATGTGAAAGACGGTAAAGAAATACTCACAAATGTTCTGTAAAATGGAGCTGTTTTTGTTTGTGGATTTTAAGTGTGTGTGTGTGTGTGTGTGTGTGTGTGTGTGTGTGTTGTGCTGTGTGTGTGTGTGTGTGTGTGTGTGTGTGTGTGTGTGTGTGTGTGTGTGTGTGTGTGTGTCTGTGTGTCTGTGTCTGTGTCTGTGTCTATGTCTGTGTCTGTGTGTGTGCAGGTGTGATGCCTTCTCTGACGTACCAGGTGTTCTTCATGAAGAAGCTGTGGACCAATACCTGCGCCGGGGAAAGACACAATGGCCGACTCCATCTTCCACTACTACCAGGTGAGCCGCAGCGCTCAGGAAAGAGTCTTCAAACATTTTATTTATTTATTTAAAAAGCGATTTGAAAAAAGGATCCCGTGGATAAATCACTTCTCTGCAGGAGCTGCCGAAGTACCTGCGGGGTTACCACAAGTGTCAGAAGGACGAGGTGCACCAGCTGGCCGCTCTGATCTACCGGGTGAAGTTTGAGGACGATAAATCTCACTTCCTCAACATCGCCAAGATCCTGAAAGACCTCGTCCCTCAGGACCAGATAAAACACCTGTCCCCCGACGACTGGAAGAGGGTGAGCGGACGACAGAAAGAAGAGTCGATTTAAATACCCTAGAAAGCACGCTGACCCACCGCTTGGTCTGAGGCTCTTTGAAGCGTCACCATATTGCTATTTCTATTCGTCTTTCTTCTCCGTCTTTTAAACTCAATCCTTTCTCTTTTTTCTTATTTTTGCTCCGTTTTTCTTTTCTTTCCTGGGGAAAGTTCAGTCATATTGAATCCAATGAATATACAGAAGGTTTTCTGTGGTGTTTCACATAGAATAACATAAAATAAATGGATCGTTTTGGCCCACAGCTGACGTTAAATGGACCAATCAGAATTGAGTATTAAGAGTGGTGACACTAACATACAGAGGGAAAAGTTTCTGATATCATTCCACATAAGATTCTCATGTGTTGAACCCCTGGAGAAGATACAAGCTCTTGGAAATTGTTTATGTTCTCTTGTGTTTCCCTCTCAGTCCATCATGTCGATTTTCAACAAACACTCGGGGAAATCTCGAGAAGAAGCCAAACTGTCCTTCCTGAAAATCATCTACAAGTGGACCACGTTTGGCTCGGCCTTTTTTGAAGTCAAGGTAAAGACAGTAGTGATAGCTTTTTATATCTGTTACTTATTGTCACCTTGATGTTGTTTTTGTCAGTTGTGGAAAAACACCTCGGACCCTTCACTTTAAAGACCTCTTTCCATCAGAAGTGACATTAAATCTACCTCAATATTCTACTTTATCAATGTATGTCGTTATGTTTTACCACTGATTGTTTTAAATGATGGTGCTTTGTTCCTTCTGCAGCAAACAACTGATCCAAATTACCCAGAAACCCTCCTGATAGCAATCAACAAACATGGAGTCAGTCTCATTGATCCTAAGACTAAGGTGTGTTCACATTCGTCAGATGTCTTTGTTTCAAATGATCATTTTGAGGATGAATTTGTCCCCTGAACTACTTGCTTCAATTCTACCTGAGTCTCAAAGCAATTCAGATCAAGATGTTGTATTTATGTGATTTAAAACAGTATTTCTGTTAAAGAGGGCTTTAAGTTGCATAAGAGCATCCTAACACGGCTTTGAAAGGCAGGTCTTCGGGGTGCTGTCCTGTATCTGACCACATACCTCCTGTTGTGTTATACCCCCTGCAGGACATCCTCACCACTCACCCCTTCACTAAGATCTCCAACTGGAGCAGCGGAAACACGTACTTCCACATCACCATCGGAAACCTGGTGCGCGGCAGCAAGCTGCTCTGTGAGACGTCTCTGGTGAGAAAGCTGGAGTTAATATGACGACCGGGGTCGTTTACACAGAGCATTTACACACGGGGCTGTCACGGTGCTGTAGGGCGACAGAAACACGTTAAAAATGACCTTTAAAAACAGAACTTTCAGAGAGGAAAAGCAACATTTCAGCTAAAATATTGAATAAATCACAAGAAATAGCAGGAGCTTTTGGTAAACATAATAACATAGTGACTGTGCGGGAACAAATCACAGGGATACTTTTGTTGATTAACAGCTCATCAGGTGAAAGCCACACGTCCTGATTAATAAACGTGTGTGGTGCAGTGTGTCTGACCTTTGACCTCTGACCTCTCAGGGCTATAAAATGGACGACCTGCTGACCTCGTACATCAGCCAGATGCTGACGACGATGACCAAACAGAGAACGTCCCGGGGCAACAACAAGTGATCCCCACACACACACACACACACACACACAGCTCTGTGATTTGTTGGTGGTTCCCTGTGACCCCGTGATGCCAACTTGTTCATAAATGTTCTTAAAAACTCACATTTTGCCTTTAATGATGTTTTTCGGGCGGCAATTTGGATGGCTTTCTCTCCCATTAAATCAGATGAAGTGCTTATTATCTGATGTTTTATAAACGATGCCGATCAAAAGCTAGAGATGTTCTGCAACACACTCGTTTTTATTAAAGAGAAAGGATTGGTACAATCACTAAACCCAAACGTTCCTCGAATCATCAGTGAGTTTTCTTCATTAATTATCCGTATCCTGGAACGATTCAAAGAAAGACCAGAAAGACTTGGAACCCCCCCCCCCCGAAGTCTATTTGTTAATTTGTGTGTGTTTTGTGACGTAGCATTTTGAATCCTTTATTTATGCTCAGAGTTATTAAGCCGGCATCAATTATAAAGTCATTAATGCAACTTCAAATGTAGACCGCCGATCTCCGCCGGTGTTTCCTGTTTCTTTAATTGGATGAACTGACAGTTACACACCGGGGGATTTTTGTTTGTGTGCAAGGAAACAGACTGTGAGTCACCAAGCTCAAACACCACGTCCTCCTTCATGTGTCGATAGTGAAACTATTTTTCTAGAAATTGTAAATGTACAAACCTTTAGCGTTGATTTGCAAGCATCGGATCATAATCATTAAAACTGTTTTTGGACCGCCGATGTAGAGGTGAATAAAAGACGTTTTGCAAAGAGCACAGAGGTCTGTTTTTATTGAATACGGGCTGCGCTGCTGTGGTTTTGTGGTTAAATCTGAGCCAAAATAAAACAATTAACTAAACTGGGAGGTTTTATTTGATTGATTAAAAATAAGTGATTTTTTAATCTCTTTTTTTACGGTTTCAAGTTGCTGTGATTCGGCCCAGATCATGCTATTCGTAGGAGTTCCCAAAGAGAGAGAAGCAATTAACTTACCATGCATTTTTGCAGCAACACCTTTAGGTGGAAAAACGTCCAACTCTGAGCATTAAAAAGATGACGTCATTTGAGCTAATCGAGGTAATCATCCAATTAGATTAATTGAAAAACCTGTGGATGTTAGTGCTGGATACTTGGAGACATACAACTGTATTTAAAACAGTAATTGAGATTTCTGGTAAGTCATTTTCATCCATTTAAACTCTATTTTTAACTTCCATGGTTTCATTAACACGTGCAATCCTTCAATGGTTGAAGAAAAGAGGCAGCATCTTTAACAAGAACACACGCTCCGTCTAGTTTGGTTTTAAGGATTTAAAATATATATTAGAAAGTAAAAATGGATGTCTTCCTTTTTCACCCTGATGTGAAAAAACCCTCCTCACGGTGAGATATGCGTCGCTTTATTTCAGTAAAACAAAGTGCGTCTGACAGTGAGCTGTGCTGGGATCTGACAGGGTGGCAGTATTTATTTGGGGGGGGGGTGGGGGGGCTTGAGGGTTGGCTCCAGATGTTAGTGCTGTGTCACGGTTGCCAGGTTGGACGTCCTCTCCGCCTGAGAGTTGATGCTGGAGACGGACCAGATGTCACTCATCTCTGTGAGGAGGCAGACGGGCAGGACATGAGGAGTAAGGGATATACAGATGTGGAGAAACCATTTCCACACGTCTTTGGAGCAGTTTAAGAGATTATTTAGCTGCTTATTTCTTTATTTACCACATAATTAGTTGAGAATTTAAATGTTTTCTTGCTTTTTCTCACAGCCTGAGGGGACATAACAAAATGTCCTGCTATACTATGTCCAAAAGAAAGTAGATAAAGTCAAAGTACATCATATACTACAGCAAACAGGGAGCAGGAGTCATAGTTTAATATGCAATGCAAACTAATATTAAGAGTAAAGTGTGCCATGGAATCCTGCAGGATGTTTGTGTTTGTTTGTCTCACCTGTTTTGAACTTGCTGTACGTGCCGTTATCCAGAGAGACTTTAGTGCCGGAGCAGAAAGCCAGGCCGCGCTCTCTCCACCTGCAGAAAAAACACAGGAGACACCGTTACATTTATTCAGATCAAAGCTCCTCTGCTGCAGTCCTGCTGACGAGGACTGGAGAACAGAGTGGAGAACTTGTACTGGACTAGAGGGAAATGTCACGCTGCTTTTCAGCGGATTATCTCAGTAGGAAATGTTGTACCTGTTACTTCTATTATTTCAACACACAACAAAATAACGTTCAGTCATTCTTCACGTAAAAACATTTCGTGTTGCCAGCTCACTAATGTGAAGATGTGCTGCTTCTCCTTTTAAAGGATGAGACACACATTGACATCAGCTGTTTCAGTAAGAGTAAAGGATGTGTTCACCGGTGGAAGACGAAGACGAGGACGATCAGCAGCAGGGACAGCAGATCAGTGAGGATCCACACCAGGTTGTACTGGTCTGGACTCTGAGAGACACACAGATACACAAAGACAAGTGTTTATACATAAAACATAAACTAAATGCACTTTATATTTAACACCATAGAAAGTACAATGTCTGAAATGTTGGGGTAAAGTGTGCATGAGATGGAAATACTGAAGCACACACTCAGAGTACTTGCACCCAGTGTTACCATGAGGAAGAGCGGGGCCGTGATGGAGCTCAGCAGCTGGGGGTTGTTGGTGGTGACCGACTGAACCCCGGAGCACCAGGCCAGAGAGAAGAGCCACGGCTGGCTCACCACGTACAGGTTAGTGCTGATGTTCCCCGCTGCGTACGCACTGACACACACAACACAGAATATAACAGCACTCTGAAAGACTCACTACGGATACAAAAAGGATCATGATGGCTAAACAAGTCTAAAGTCTGTGTGACTTCACTGTCCTGTGCATGACTCACATACACAACGATACAGATGCTGCCAAATGTGAGAGGTCAGGAACACACACATACACACACCTGGTGCTGTGTGTGGACATGTCGCTGTAGTGCAGGTTGAGTCTGACGATGTTGTTGCTCTGCAGATCCTCCGGGGAGAGCCGGCTGCCAGACGTCTGCTGCAGCGCCGGGTCCAACTCCTGCACCAGGGAGCGCAGGTCTGAGGGCAGCCACAGCACCTGCGCACACACACACACACACACACACACACACACACACACACACACACACACACACACACACACACACACACACACACACACACACACACACACACACACACACACACACACTGTGTTTCTGCATTTGGATGGACGTTCAAAAGACGTTTCATGCAATGACAGCAGAGACGTGATGGTGTTTTGGTGGAGCTCCATCAGAGTAAATAAAGCGAGACGTGGACCGACCTGCGAGGAGTTGATGGAGGACTCGTTGTGGATGACCTCCAGAATGCGGTGGATCCAGGTGTCCCTGTACGGGTGACCTCGGGGGGGCCGGTAGAGGTCGAAGATCACCAGCCTGTCCGTCTGCGCTGCCAGCTGCAGGAAGGCCTGCAGACTGCAGACCGACTGCTGAGCAGGCGCGCTGACGCTCCTCTGCAGTCAGAGAGCCGGCGGTCCCAAACGGGTCGCTCTGCAAACATCAATACCTCATCAGCGCTGTGAGGCAGCAGGACAGAGAGTGCTGCACGGGGTCCTGATGGTGTGGTGACGAATTACTGTTACGCAACATGCAAAGTCAATATTTAGATTTACTACCCCCGTTGTGTTATTGTGAATCAGCTTTAATGCATACAGGATGTTTCCACATGCAGGCCATTTCATTTAATGAGTAACAGTGCATAAACAAAACACAGAGGGGATTAAAGTTGTAAAAATAGAACAAATTTGAACTAAAACATATTAGAAAATAAAAGCAATGATAATAATTACAAGGAAAATGAATATACAAAAGAAAAGAAAGTGCAATAAACATAAGAATGTGCAGTTTATCAGACTCAAAGCAGCAGAAAATGTTCCACAGAAAGTAATACAAGATAAAACATACATGGAATATATATTCTATATTATACAGAGCTGTTCAGTCGTAGGAAACAAAAACTAAAATATACAAAAACTGTATTTTTTTTCACAAAGTTACTAAGAGTTTAATAAAACGTTGGAACATTTTTGCCAAATTCAAAAAAGGAAAGACTGGCTAATAATAATCAAAAACAAAGCCCCTGTTATACAGCAACAGTGATCCATTAAAAAAAAGCATAGTTTACACAACCAATAATTATAATAGTAAATGATGGAAACTTCTGGAGCAATGGAGACTAAACTCAGAGAGACTCGAGGAGAGCTGGAACTTTGATGGCAAACACTGAAGGTTAATTCTGAAGTTAACGGCCGGAGAATTGACAAGACGTTTGCTGCAGCCACGAGGTGACAGAGCGTTTGCCCGACCAATCTGAAGAACTCTTCTGCAGTCTGAGGTTTAGACCAGTGCAGAGTGTATAATCAACATTCTATAGTAATGAGACTAAACAAATATGGACCCTGAATCTAACTAGAGCTGTCGCACATTGGAAAATAATGTACGTCAGGGAACCTGCGCTCCAGATAAGAAGGGCTTCTAGACGTCCCTGAACAATAAACTATCTCAGGTCAGCTTGAGCTCGGTCATACACTGGCATCAACAAAGCGTCCAGGCTGCCCCTCCTTAAGGGAGATTACAGCAACCCCAAAGGCCAAAGAACTACGCCATGGGAGTAGAGACAGAGGAAGAACTAAGTCAAAGGTTAAACCCCTACGCATTATATTTATATTTTTCCAGACGTTTATTTGTCGTGACTCACGGAGAGGAACCAGGCTCCGGCGTTGAGGCTCTGCAGCTCGCTCCAGCTGAACGTGGCAGCGGCCATGTTGGTTCTGTTGGGGAAGACCTGCTGGATGTTGGTGGTCCGAAGCAGGGTCTGATCGTGCATCAGGAAGGGGACTCCATCCACACTACAGCCAGGACATAACGACCAACACATGCATCAACTGTCCTTTCCTTTCATTGTCATTGTATTTTCAACATCCTGTACACTTTATTCTACAGTTTCATAATACCAGGACATTCAGAACCTTCCTGTGAACAAACGATCATTGACCATAAAGGCTAATACTCTTCCCTCTATGCACCTCCTCTCTCCAGTGGCTGACTGACCTGATGGTGACGTCCGTCTCCAGACCTTCACTTCCTGTCTCCACAGCTTTCTCAAACGACATCAAAGTGTTTTCTGGAGCCAGCTGGAACACACAGTCACACTCCATTTCAAAAACACACCCTCAGTGGACTCCGCCGCAGTGTAACAGCAGCTGTGATTACTGTTTCACTGAGGAATGTAAATATTTAAAAAGACTAAATGTAACGCATTGTCTCTGACTCCAAACAGCTGGGGGAGGACGGAGGGAACGACAACTCCAGGACAAATGTCACCACACTAGAGATCTTTAAAAATCCTCCTGCTGATGTTTATTATTATGTGACCTTATTAGAGCAGCAACTATTTTAATATTGAAGTCAGTGTTTAGGTCATTAATTAAAGTGCTTTCATATTTAAGCTCATGTTTGTTGGTCTTATATTCCATCCTGATAGGCTGCCTCTTGATTGGTCCACCTGCCGGCAGCACACCCTCTCTCCGTCCTCACGATTTATATATTTTGTAAAGTGCAGTATTGGTTCCCGCTCACCATGGGGGCCCCTCTGTGTCCGATGAGGGCCGGCGGGGGTCCTAGGGTCCCGACCTCTTTGATACAAGGAGAGTAGAGACCCAGGGGAACCAGATAGAGGGCGGACAGGAAGCTCAGGTAGAACCCCAGGATCAGCCCCCGCCTCACTGAAACACACAGAGGATGTACCTGCTCATGTTTCTTAAAATAGAGTGAAATGATGTGGATATTTGGTTGGTTTTTGAAGATACAACAGAAGATACAAATCCCCAAAGAAAATGATGAATAAAACAGACCATAACAAACCAAGTGAATACATACTGTAAGTATCCTGTAGAGAAAGATACAAATACTCGTAGAGACGTTTTAAGACAAAGTGACATTTTTAAGAGGTTTTATCAACGAGTTGAGGGAGGGTTTTTGTATTCGAAAATAATGTCATTTAATTAAGGATTATTTTACAAAACCACTCAAATGTAGGGTGGAACCAATAAGTTTGAGGCTCAAAAAACAAACGCATTTCTTTCAGATCGGACTTTTTGCGTGCTGGAGTGTTGTGTACCCAGAGAGAGGCCAACACAAAGAGCCTCGTCCTGCACCTCACCTCGACTGCTCATGCGGAAGAAATGCAGAGCGACGGGCCAGGAGAGCGCCGTCAGCAGGAGGACCCCCCCCACATGGAGGAAAGGGGCAGTCACCTGGAGACAGAGCACAGAAAATACTTCTATAAGGAGAGGAAATCACACTGGAGTATAAAGATACATCTGAGACAGGTTCTTTTATTTTGAAAGAATGTCTTGAACTTTCATAAATACTATCATATATTCAAAAAAATCTGTGGATTCAAAGTTTATTTTAGGTTAAATATTCATTTCATTTCAACCCTGTTTACCTAAATTACATTTACACTTTTACATCTTGATGTTTGGGGTCTTATTTCTACACTTGCACTTTATCTTTTCTTTCTAGATTAAGATCTTATTTTACAAACTTTCAGTCCTTTCTCTTTCACTTCTTACAGGAAAATGCAATTAAAAAAAGTAGGACCACAAATATGTACCGATATATATGATATGAACTTATAGAACTCTTTTCAAATATATTTCTTTATAATTTAGTTTGAATTAATTATTGTTAATTTAAAAATTCAAGATCAGATCTTTTCTATCCATTTGAATTTTTCAGACCATCATAGCTTTTGGCCCGGATGTATTTCAGCTCCATAGAGGAGGAGGAGGAGGAGGAGGAGGAGGAGGAAGAGGAGGAAGAGGAGGAGGAGGAGGGTCACCCGGAAGGAGAGCAGCAGCGTCGTCAGCTCTTTGCTCCAGAGGTCGGATAAAACGGCGGTCGCTGCGATGGAGAACGTCAGACTCACAACGATCCCAATCTGACGAAATAAACAGAACTTAAATCCAGCTTCACGTAATGCTTTACAGGAGAAACACTACAACACCGCGGGAGTTCAAACAGAAGGCACCTCGAAGGTGTTCTTTAGTAAATGAACTTAGTTATATTGCACTAACTTAGATCAGTCAAATGCAGCTGACATTAAACTCTGAGTATAATATAAATGAGTGTAGTAAAAATAATGATGCCATTTAATTGTCTCACAATCAGCTGGTTGATGAATTATAAGCAGCTCTTGTATAATCTGATGAAGGTCTTGTGCTTTTATTGCATAAATCTTAACGTTTCAAATGAACCAAAGGTGTTAAATAAATGATGTAAAGTAAAAAGAACAATATTTAGAGTAGAATGAAAAGAAAGCACTCCATTAAAGCACCTTAAAGCACCTTAAAGTACCTTAAAGTACCTTAAAGCACCTTAAAGCACCTTAAAGTACCCTATATGTGCACTAAGAACAGTACCCGAGTGTGTGGGAGACAGTTACCTTGTGACTCCAGTGTAAATAAAGCTTCTGACCTTCTGACAGTAAACACACCGCCAGCAGCTGCACAAGACACACACACACACACACACACACACACACACACACACAGAGTTAAATCTGGGGTGATCTGTGATAAACAGTCATTTATTATAGCAGCAGGTATATAAGTAAACGACGGTTCCCTCACCATGAGCACGGTGACGTAGGTGAAGAAGGCTGCAGCGATGACCAGCAGCACCACAGACCAGGGGAACCAGAAGCCCAGGCTACTGAAGGTAAACCTGCAGGAGAGCCAGAGCAGGACAGGATGCAACAATAAATAAAGATCATATTTAGCAACGTTCAGTGGACATATTTTGTGACCACAACGGCGGAGCAACCGTGCAAGATGCAGCCAGGAACCTCAACAGATGTGTGGATGAGATCAACCTGGAATTCCAGCTTGGAGATGGGAATGGTTAGGTGCTGGCAGAATTGGGAAAGATGGTAATACTTAAATAAAAAGCACGTTTGGAGGGCCAAACCAGCAGCACAAAGAGTGGGTGGAAAAGGAGGGTTTATATGTTCAAGAGCTGATTTCTACCCTGTAAACAATGCACGATGACTGCCCCATTGTTCTCTCTCCGTCTGTTGACCACTAGCTTTTGTTTGCATTACTACAGTATAATTTAACCCACCAGTCAAAGTCATTATAGTCGTTCTTAGCCTGTCCCCAGAAGTAGAGAAACACCAGCGTTACGCAGAAAGCCGCCACCAGCAGAGCGAAGCAGACGCCTTCCAGCTGTACACAGGAAAGAAACAAAGAACATTTTTATTAATTAAACTAAACTTTAATAAACAGCATTTATAATAAACATGTTGTAGAGTCTCTCCTGGGACATGTCTCCATGCTTTAACGTTCAAACAGCTCTTTATTTTTCTCATACTGCCTGTGCTGCAGCACCTCTTTTCACCCCCTGTCTGAAACCAGAGCCCAGTCTGCTCTGATTGGTTAGCTGGCCGGCTCTGTTGCGATTGGTCAACAGCTTAGAGAAGTCCCGCCCCTTTAGCCTATCAGGTACAATGTGTTGGAGCTATAGCCAATAGAAGTGTGAGTGTATACTGATGTCACTGTGTTCTGGAACTTTGGGATTTTAGCCTTTGCAGACCATTTCCATGCACCCAACAAAACCCATATTACAGAAAGGGGAAACCCCCCCCCCCACCCCTTTAAAGACTCTGGGTGCCTCTCCATGTCTCACTTTGTTGCAGCAGCAGTCCTCCCGCTGCCTGCAGCTCCTCTCTCTCCTCCACCTGCAGCCATATAGCCCTGACAGACAGGAAACCAGCGGCCGGTGCTCGTAGCGCCGCAGCAGCTGAGCCTGGAGACCCTGCAGATGCCCCAACTGCAGCGGGGAGAACGAGGACGCCATCGCACACTCCTCACATCCTCATCTGACACACACCTGAAACACAGAAACAGAATACTCGAGTTCAAATGTTTAGATGCCATTATGTCTCACAATCAGCTGGTTAATTAATTAACCAGCTGTTTGTTGTACAAACTGTTGGCTACGTTAGTTTATAACAAAGGTCTTGTGCTTTTATTGCAAACATCATAATGTTTAAGTAGTAAAATAACTGTGGGAAAGTCAAAAGAACAATATTTAGAGTAAATAATTAAAGTACTGGAGCCACATTGCTTTGAATAACATACCGTATTATGTTGATAGAGCAGCCTCGGTTAATATCAGCAGGAGATCTGTTGAAATGTGGCCGGAGAAGCCAAAACCCACACAGTTTATACCACTCTTTGCAGGAAATCTAAAGTAAATTTATTTTTTCTTGCGGCCCTTTTCTCAGTTCCCAGGGAAGTAATGTCTCCGATTATAATCTGCTTGTTTTGCTCACATGTGGAAGCTCTTGTGCAATTCAGGTCATAATCTTTACTGGGGAACAAAGGACAGCTCAGATGTTGGCACTTCACAGCAATTATAGTTTCATATAGCATGAACAACCTGGTTTCCAGCATGCAAACTCCTGTATTTGTACTTCTGTTGAGGTAATTGTGTATTTGTGCTCTGCCTACCTTGGTTGCCCCTGTTGTGATATATTAAAAATGTATGAACAACAACCATCACTTATTAATGAATTACTTTAACGTTTCCAGTCAGAAATTCAAAGCTGTTAATGTGCTCTTTAATAGAGCATAACTGCCAAGGTATTTTCTCAATATTATAACACTCACATGTTGATTTGCTTATCGGCATACTTGGAAAAGCATATGATTATACCACCGTGCAGTTATGAAGGGAAATCCTGCACACTTTTATCCTTAAAGGTTGCATCTCATTGGAATTCACAATATGCAGATAGGATTTGCAGCTTAAAACATGTGTTTTATTTTCAGCCGAATTCAAGAATGCATCCTAATACCTCATTCAAACAGTTAGTTTTGTTTAAACAGGTGTCAAACGTGGAGAAAAAACAACGATAATCACAAATTAGGCAAATTTTATAACGAGGTCTGGTGGCTTACTGAACATAAAGAGAGAACGGGACCTGATCATCACCAAAACACATCGATAACAAAGCAGGTTCGGAACATGAGATTTCTCTACATTATATGTTATTTTAATATCAATATGTTCTGTCGGTTGTCTTACCTCCAGGTAATCCTCCGGGTCGGTTCTGCCTCCCGACAATCGGCAGTAAAGAAGCCGCAGTGCGCCGTTGTTCTCCGGCCACCAGGAAAAAGGCAGGCAGGTGATGCAGAGGATGATGAGCAGTCAAGCTGACCACAGTTACCAGTGATGATACCGGAAGTCCCATAGTTTTTATTTTCCTCATTATAATAGCATATAATTAAACAGTTTACTTGCTTTATTTTTGTTGTATCTAATGGTTGAATTGTATTCTATTTAATTAGTATTTTATCAGCTAATTCTCTGTAATTCATTTAAAAAAAGATATTCATTTTTGGTTTTAACATGTTATTATTATAAAATGGTATTATTATTAAGTTCAATAAAATAATTATATTAAAAAAAGACATTTTATATTATTTTACGAGTGTGTATTATTACATTTATCACTTATTGTATTGTATTTAAATTGTAAGATTTAACTCTATTTTATTTTCATTTCATCACATAATTTGTTGTATTAAAGTAGTATCATTATATTTTATATTATTGTTATTTTATCACTTAATTTAGTGTATTTCAGTCGAAACATTTTATGTGATTTATTGTTTTCTTATTTTAGTAATCACTGATTATATTGCATTTAAATTGTAAAAAGTAAGTCTTTAATACAGGTTTAGTTTTGTAACCACATGTTAAATGTTATCCTGTGTTAATATTTATTAAATACACATGTTTTTTGTATTTAGGTTGTTAATACAAAACATGTTTTGTTTTGAAAAGCAAAGCGGATATGGATGTTGCGCTGTTGTAAACACCGCGCTGCTTCACTCCTGTTCCTGTAGATGATCAACACCTCTGTCTGTGTCATCTGCCACCTGATGCCACAGTGATGCAACACACCGTGGGCTTCAAATAGAGGAGACAAGTAACTACTTAGGTACTTCTTTACTTCTACTGCTACCCTACTACAATTCAGAGGTACATGGTGTACTTTTAATCCACTACATTTATTTAATCCCTTTAGTTGCTAGGCAGATTTGGATTAATGATGGTAAATATAATCTCCCTTAAATCAGACTGTAGTTCACCGGCAGTAAATCCAGCAGCTACCCTGCAGTATACAAAGCCATTCAAACTAGCTGCACAGCCTTTACCAGCTCTGAGAACACTTTAATGATCAATCATTATAAACATATCAGAGATATTATTCTGAAATGGACCAATCAGACAATGACTACTTTTACTGTCGCTACTTTAAGTACATTTAGATGAGAGTACTTTCTACTTTCACTGGAGGAACATTTAGAATACTTTTACTGTGACAGAGTATTCCTACACTCTGGTACTTCTACTTTACTCAAGTACAAGACCTGAGTACTTCTACTTTACTCAAGTACAAGATCTGAGTACTTCTACTTTACTCAAGTGCAAGATCTGAGTACTTCTACTTTTACTCAAGTACAAGATCTGAGTACTTCTACTTTACTCAAGTGCAAGATCTGAGTACTTCTACTTTTACTCAATAAGATCTGAGTACTTCTACTTTTACTCAAGTACAATATCTGAGTACTTCTACTTTTACTCAAGTACAAGATCTGAGTACTTCTACTTTACTCAAGTACAAGATCTGAGTACTTCTACTTTTACTCAAGTACAAGATCTGAGTACTTATACTTTACTCAAGTACAAGATCTGAGTACTTCTACTTTTACTCAAGTACAAGGTCTGAGTACTTCTACTTTACTCAAGTATAAGATCTGAGTACTTCTACTTTTACTCAAGTACAATATCTGAGTACTTCTACTTTACTCAAGTACAAGATCTGAGTACTTCTACTTTACTCAAGTACAAGACCTGAGTACTTCTACTTTACTCAAGTACAAGATCTGAGTACTTCTACTTTACTCAAGTACAAGATCTGAGTACTTCTACTTTTACTCAAGTACAAGATCTGAGTACTTCTACTTTACTCAAGTACAAGATCTGAGTACTTCTACTTTTACTCAAGTACAAGACCTGAGTACTTCTACTTTACTCAAGTACAAGATCTGAGTACTTCTACTTTTACTCAAGTACAAGATCTGAGTACTTCTACTTTACTCAAGAACAAGATCTGAGTACTTCTCCCATCCTCTGGGCTCTAATTCCGTTGCATATACTTGAATACATGTTGCAAGTCAGCACTTTAACCTCAGTGTCGCATCAGCTGTGCAAAATGAGAACAGAAGAACCAAATACTTTCACAATAAAAGCTGGCTCTGTGCGTCCTGCTGTTACACTGTAACCTCAGTGTGTTACTACAGACTGGATAGAAACTGACCTGTTTCACATTGTGCTCTGATCAGTCTGACCTGAGCCTCTCAGACACTCCCATGATGTGAACACCGCCCCCCAAGCATCAAGCACTTCACAGAAATACTATTTCCGGTCAGAATTTCAGAACAGAACATTGTTACGACACATTTGGAGAATTATTGCCTGAATGTCAATCTGGAAAAAATAGCTTTGATTTTTCTGGCAATATTCTAGTTAGCTTTCTGGTGTCTTTTTGGGAGATGGTCAGCTTCGTTTAGCATAAAGAATTAAATCACAAAAGCTTTTAAGCGATTTTGAGGTAACACTTTAAGCCATTTTAGAAGCAAATATAGTACATTTTCGTTACATTTATTTGATCATAATTACTAATAACTATGCAGCTTCAGATTAAAAGTATTTAAAAATCTACAGATAAATGATTATGCATTTTAAATGGACAACGACTTTATTGATCTCTTGGTAAAAATATAAATAATTAAACAATTGTGGGTCACTACACAATAACAAAACATTGAACCTCCTTTTTTTCCAGCAGCAAAATTAAAGCAATATGCATATGAATTAATCAATATAAACAATTCAATAACATCAACGTCTTTATTTCTCTGAAATGTGGCCTTCTGCATAACGGGAACTTCTAGTTTTTGTACTTTAATACTTTTGTAGTCTTACTTATTTTGAATGTATACATTTTAATTGTTTTAAAGTATTTTATACAATGGTAAGACTACTTTTACTAAGGTAAATTACCTGAGTATTTATAACACATTTGCCTTGTCACCAAGATGATTGCGCTTTTATTTTGAAAGTTTCACCGCCTTGCATTCGGTTTCGCAGGCTGGTATGATGCGGCAGCGTGGGGCAACTTTGAGGCGGAATAGGAGGGAATAAAGTGGATTTAAGTGGACTCCAAAGTTGCCCCCCATCACGAGGAACGGGTTGTACCGTAAGGTCGGTGAAAACAACTGAAAAACATGACCGAGCCTTTACGTTTCATTGGCGGTGTGTGGCGCCGCTGTGCTCCTCAGCGAAGCCATCCGGCGAACGGCGCGTCTTCTCCCCACAGATTACTGGATCTACCTGCTGGAAGCGGTGTCCACCTTCCAGCTCTGCTGCTGCACACATGAGCTCAAACTGCTGGGCGAAACGCTCCAACTGGAGGCCTCAATCGCCCTAACAATCACATACACCATGACAATCATACATTTATCAACTTTCCGCGAAGCGACGTGCAACCCAAGCGGTGCCCTGGAGAGCGTTTGCCGCGGCAGCGGCAGCGTCAAAGCGGCTGGAATCCTCATCGCTTGTCAGTTCGCCGCTGGGTTCGCCGCGCAGTTTTTCGCAGCGTCTGTTTGGTCGCTTGGTCTTTCTGAGGTCCACATCAAACACCAGAGGTTCGGGTTCCGGTGCTTCGACCCCCTTGGTGGGACTCTGCTGGAGGCAGCGGCGGTGGAGCTTGGTTGCGCCTTCTTCGTTCAAGCTGTCGCCATGCACGTCCACAAGCTGTACGAAAAACTTCGTGTTCACTTCATCGCTGCTGCCGTCACTGTTGTGGTTTACGCAGGTGAGTTCGATTACCTGGAAGCTGTTTACCTGCGATCATTAGGCTGAACATATTGATGTTTGATCTGATTCAAATGTGCTTTGGGCACGTTATGTACCCCTGTACATGCGAAGACAAAACCCATTATATATTTCATAGAGATAGTAAAAGAATTGTTATTAACTAACATAAATGACAAAAGCCCAACTATATACAATTCAATATAAAACAAAGTAAAGTAAAAACAGAACTAAACGCAATACAATAATGTAGAATTAAATATATTACAATGAAATAACTTATATTATGGGTGTTATTTCAGTTCTATAATCTTTTTGTAAGAACTTCATATTTAATCTGCGGTCTCCCTCTCTCCTGTGCAGGTGGAAGTATTTCTGGTGCCGTCTTTAACCCGGTCCTGGCCTTCTCCGTCCAGTTCCCCTGCAGCGGACACTCCTACCCAGAGTACTGCTTTGTGTACTGGCTCGGGCCGGTCCTGGGTAAGGAGGATCAGAAACCAGGACACCTGTTTGTTTACTGTCTGTAATCCATAAACCTAACACCTTCAAGTATTTGTTTCCGTCACTCCTGCACACAAATCCTGCATCGTGCACAAACTAAGCCAGAAGTTTTACATTCTCAAAAGGTCAGATTCTTTTAAAACGGCTCTTTGGTATGAAAGCAAGAAACTGACTCGACGAGGGCCATATACTGTGGGGCAAAAAAGTATTTAGTCAGCCACCAATTGTGCAAGTTCTCCCATATAAAAAGATTAAAGAGGCCTGTAATTTTCATCATAGGTATACCTCAACTATGAGAGACAGAATGAGAAAACAAAATCCAGAAAATCACATTGTAGGATTTTTAATGAATTAATTGGTAAATTCCTCGGTAAAATAAGTATTTGGTCACCTACAAACAAGCAAGATTTCTGGCTCTCACAGACCTGTAACTTCTTCTTTAAGAGGCTCCTCTGTCCTCCACTCGTTACCTGTATTAATGGCACCTTTTTGAACTCGTTATCAGTATAAAAGACACCTGTCCACAACCTCAAACAGTCATACTCCAAACTCCACTATGGCCAAGACCAAAGAGCTGTCAAAGGAGACCAGAGACAAAATTGTAGACCTGCACCAGGCTGGGAAAACTGAATCTGCAATAGGTAAGCAGCCTGGTGTGAAGAAATCAACTGTGGGAGCAATTATTAGAAAATGGAAGACATACAAGACCACTGCTAATCTCCCTCGATCTGGGGCTCCACGCAAGATCTCACCCCGTGGGATCAAAATGATCACAAGAACGGTGAGCAAAAATGCCAGAACCACACGGGGGGACCTAGTGAATGACCTGCAGAGAGCTGGGACCAAAGTAACAGAGGCTACCATCAGTAACACACTACGCCGCCAGGGACTTCAATCCTGCAGTTCCAGACGTGTCCCCCTGCTTAAGCCAGTACATGTCCAGGCCCGTCTGAAGTTTGCTAGAGGGCATTTGGATGATCCAGAAGAGGATTGGGAGAATGTCATATGGTCAGATGAAACCAAAATAGAACTTTTTGGTAAAAACTGAACTCGTCGTGTTTGGAGGAGAAAGAATGCAGAGTTGCATCCAAAGAACACCATACCTACTGTGAAGCATGGGGGTGCAAACATCATGCTTTGGGGCTGTTTTTCTGCAAAGGGACCAGGACGACTGATCCGTGTAAAGGAAAGAATGAATGGGGCCATGTATCGTGAGATTTTGAGTGAAAACCTCCTTCCATCAGCAAGGGCACTGAAGATGAAGCGTGGCTGGGTCTTTCAGCATGACAATGATCCCAAACACACCGCCAGGGCAACGAAGGAGTGGCTTCGTAAGAAGCATTTCAAGGTCCTGGAGTGGCCTAGCCAGTGTCCAGATCTCAACCCCATAGAAAATCTTTGGAGGGAGTTGAAAGTCTGTGTTGCCCAGCGACAGCCCCAAAACATCACTGCTTTAGAGGAGATCTGCATGGAGGAATGGGCCAAAATACCAGCAACAGTGTGTGAAAACCTTGTGAAGACTTACAGAAAACGTTTGACCTCTGTCATTGCCAACAAAGGGTATATAACAAAGTATTGAGATGAACTTTTGTTATTGACCAAATACTTATTTTCCACAATCATTTGAAATAAATTCTTTAAAAATCCTACAATGTGATTTCCTGGATTTTCTTTTCTCATTCTGTCTCTCATAGTTGAAGTGTACCTATGATGAAAATTACAGGCCTCTCTCATCTTTTTAAATGGGAGAACTTGCACAATTGGTGGCTGACTAAATACTTTTTTGCCCCACTGTATGTGTGTCATTATCTCTCAATCCCCTGCCTTAGAGAAATTAACCGTTGCTACCAAGGGACGTCTGATTCCTTTAATCAAGCTATAAAAGCTGTGACCAGATGAAGCTTTTTACCAGCTTTGTAATAAGTCTACCTTTCTGTCCCCCAACCCCCAGGTGTGGCGAGCTGCATCCTGCTGTTTGAGAAGATCGTCCCTTTCCTCTCGGGAAAAAGCACCATCAGATTGGACAAACCTGCTGTGCAGAACCAGAAGAAGACCCAGTAACTGATGAGAGGAAAGTCAAAAACAGTAGTGTCTTTTTATTCCAGAAGTCTAAGTGGATAATAACAGGACAGCATTTGAGGTTCAAACTAGAGATTGTCATTAATGCACATCAGGCAAATGCTTACAAACCAGCAGTACTTAAGCAGACGTTAAGGCAATAACATTAGCTTTTAGTATGCAAATGAACACCAAGTGCTGAGATTTAGCACCTTTTTAAATATTCTTCAGTGTCAAACTAATCCAGTGACAGCAGTGTGTACATGTTTGTATTCACTGCAAACAGGAAGGGCTTCAGTGTACTTTTAAAGTTTCTAATGGGACGTTTAATAACTTAAGTTTGGTTTGAAGTGAAACTAATTCAGGTACAGGCTGACAGAGAATGAGAATGGGGCCATACCATTCCTCATCTGACGAACTAGGAAGCCACGACATAAACATGAGGAACACCTCACCACACCTGTTTTACCAGCTCAACCTCGAGTCCTTGCATCTGCTCTTAAACAGCACTGGTTTCATGTGAACTGGCATTTCAGCGTTGCCCTCTTTGAGAGTTGTTGCTTTAACACCAATACAAATGACAGTACTGTGATGGAACCAAAACTCCATGCTAATTGTTATTTTATATTCCATTTTGACTTTAAAATGATGTTTTTATAGATCTCATACCAGACGTAAGGTCATTAATTTAACTTTACCTCATTTTTGCCAAATGTTTTTCACATGAAGACTGTCAAAAATCACTACGGAAGAACTTTATATAACTGTGATTAATTCACTGACACAATCACTGCTTTACGAGCACACTAATGAACCAAAGTGCACACTGATAAACATGGGGATAAAAGTGGTTAATATGCAGGTGGTTATTACATTACAGCCCCCAGATTATTGCCTTCTCTTTGCACTTTCATAAGCCCGTTTTATTATATTACAATGTCATACCTGCACATGCTGGGACAGAAGAGATGCTCAATGTTTCTAAATAAAAACATATAAAATAGATGGAAAACTATTTGAAATAGAACAAAAGATGTAATAAATTCAATGCAGTTAAATATAAAAGACAATAAAATGTGTCAGACTTTAAAGTAATGTAAAATTAAATGAAAGGCAATCAAACATTTATAAATACAAGTCAAAAAAAGGTGATCAATTACAAAAAAAACATATTTAAAAGCAAAATTAAAGAAAATACACAAACATTTTTTAAAAATTAAATAGCAGACAATATAATAATACAAAATAACTCTAAAATAAATCATATAAATATATATATTATCATATTAAATATGCTAAAAGTCAGGGTTAGTTTTAGGGAGTGCACATTATTCCCATTTAACCTTAAATAAAAAGGGCTTTGGTGGAGGTTAGTAAGGGTTGAAGGGAAACACAGAGGTTTGTTTTAGTTTTATTAAGTTTAATGTCAGTTTATTACGCACAATTATTACAGCATTCAATTTCCTCACGTTGGGAATTACACTAACATGTTTCTGACACACTTGACGACAAATAAATGTAACTTTTTATTTCATTAAGATGACCAAAGCTTCAGTTTCCTGCTTACTATTTTCATTTTACTGCATAAATCATGTGGCTGTTAGCGTTGTGAATAATAACTGATGTCGTCTTTGAGGGGAATATTGTCTGACTTCTAGTTTAAGGTGCTTTTTTTCCCATTAAAAACTACACTTGTCGTTCTGTGAACCAAAGACAGATTAATTTACAACGTTAATACCTCTGGAGTCTGGATGATAAGGATATTAAAGATAAAGTGAATAAACGTGTTTCTGTCGTCAGATTGCTATATATTTTTAAATAACAGGTTTGGTATAATGTTGTAATTTAAATGCATTTGTAATATATTGAATAAAACATTTTCTGAAATATCTCAACCACTTTCCTTAAATACATCTTATTTGTACTGTTTTTACTTTATATACTTCTGGGTAGCTAATGGATCAAAACAGTCGTATTGAAATATTAAAAACATAGTTTATTTGTTTATATTTTGTACCTAGTACAAGAATAATTGTACAAAGTATTTCAATCATTTTAAATAATATTTGTATTAGCAATGTTAAATTATTTTAATAAAAAAGTAAAAGGTTAATTTGAAGATACTGATTGATGTTTTAGCTTTACAGCTAATTCTCCCAACAAAATAATGGGTATTTTGTAATCTCTATAACAAGAGCATTACATATATAGGGCTGGATGCCAAAGCTAATGCAATATTTTATACAGTATTAATAAATAGAAATACCTCAAAATGAGACAAAAATGTTTTGTACCATTTATTTTATATTAATATATTATATTAATATATTAATATATTATATTAATATATTATATTAATATAATATAATATTAATATAATATTAATATAATATTTATTTTATATTAATATATTATATTAATCTAATATATATTTTATATTATATACTTTTTGAATGACACTATTTGTTTATCTGTTAGTAAGAATAGTTCATTGTTAGTTTAGTTGGTTCCTTTCATTTGTTGACTGTTCAAATGTCCCTGAATATTACTTCCATCAGCTCGTTATTTCAGTTCAGGTCCCAGAGGTTTGTAAAATCCCCAAAAGAAAAACCTGCACAGCCTCCTCGTGGCGGTTTGGCCTGAAGCGTATCTGTTACACAACCCGACCTTTGTGCCCCCTCCTCCCTCTTTTTCACCCCCCCTTCACACTGGTGTCTGACTCAGCTAAATGCCACACATTTTAACACTGCAGCATCAATAACACACAACACGTTAACAACACACGACATTACACGAGAGCACGAAGATTCCCAGGAAGGGGCGGGACATCGCTAAGAGATTGACCAATCACAACAGAGCTAGTCAACTAACCAATCAGAGCAGAGCGGGCTTAATTGTGTTTTCCAAAGGGTTTTAAATACATAAATGATAGTGGTACTGTTTAAACAAACTGTCATTAAAAGGGTTAAATCTAAAGGATATTTGTTCATTATTACTAAGATTGATTTGAAAATATTAATAAATAAAAAGTAGAACATTCATTAATTACAGCAATTTTCAGAAGGGCAAATTTTGTCTTAAAAACAAGTGGGAGTTATTTTAAAAAATCAACCTTACAAGACAATTTTGAAAGTAAAAAACTAAAAGTAGTGGAAAATAATTGAAATATGTAATTGCATGACTGATTTTTAGGTTTAAAGCTGCAATAAAAAGCATTTATATTCTTAAAGCTCAAAGCAGCTCCGAACAACTTATTCAATAACTTATAAAAGCATTAACAAAAATGGATTGTATTTGCATAAAACATATATAATAACACACTAATTTAATCCTTTAACTTCCACACACAACACTGCACGACGTGAGGCTTGAAACCCATTTTATTATAACAAATGTACAAGATCAGATTCATATGAAATAACAGTAAAGTTAACAAAAGGGAGCAGACACCAACCAGCGTGTACGAGCGTCTAACACTGTCCTGCCAGATTCATCATGAGGTAAATAGTGAGCTCTGTGAACACTTCAGTCATTGGCACCCTCTTGAATCTCGCTCCTCTCGCTGCGATGCAGGTCTTGCTACAGGTTATTTCATAACCGTGAGATACATTATTATCAATACTCTCCTTTTTCTCTGTGGAGGCTTTTTTTTTACGGGGTTACATACAGAACACAAACCTTTGACACCTTTTGTACATTTGGGTTTTTCTATACTCTGTCTAATCTAAAAGCTAAATATTTGTGTATATGTGTTTTTCTGTCTGGGAAAAGTCATGTTTTTTTGGCCATGGCCGGTATCAAAACGGTATGATAAATAGAGTGGTTTTTCCTCTGTGAAGACCATGCTGAGACTAATTTACAAAATATTTTACAAACACGCTCCTTAAATCTGATTTCGCCGCCCTAGATTATTCTCTATAATCCCTCCTCTCTGCCCAAAGCTTGCGTAACATGCCTTTAGTAGGTCAGCGCATGCTTACTTCAGAGTCATGATGATTTCCTGCTTTAAAAGGCCTTCAGATTTCACAGCAACACCTCCGGAGACCCTTTAAAACATGCTCTTCTGGTACAAAAAAAACTCTTGTGCCGACTTTACTTCCCCTACAAAAAGAAAACTATTAGAAACATGCAATCCAAAAGAATTGCCCAATATATTTTCCATGATTAAAAAAATGCCTCTAAATATATTACAGCAAGGAAACTACAGATATACACAGACTGGTTCCAGCAGAGGTCAGTGAAGTCATTGGTTTAGGATGTTTTTCTGTCCATCTCCCCTCGTTTTAAAACGGCATCCTGACTATCGGTCAAAAAGAAATTTGCATTTTTATTTGAATTTAAATGACGACAAATGGAGGATGTGAACAGAAACACAGGAAGACCCAGGAGAGAATAAGGAACCTAAAATGAAAGCTTAAGCTTAGTGTTGTTTTAAAAAGTCTGCAGGTATTTAACCCTTGTGAATGACATTGTACAAAAAATAAGACACTTTACATTCGCTCGGAGACAACAAGAAATAAACGTTTAGATATACAAAAACATACATTATTAAAAAACGGAAACGGTAATAATGGGAAACTAGCTCAAGAGAAGGAGGGACGAGTCTGATATTCATTTGATTCCCCAATAATAAAACACCACGGACACTGATGGTAAAATCATGATATATGTCGACGTTATACAAAAGCTACTCTAGGATTCATCAGACGGGTTGGTCGACTGGGAGACTAGATTAAATAGTCTTATCTTGAGCTTCTACAGAAAACAACAAGCCAGAATAGTTCGCAATGATTGACATTTTGGGAAATATGCTTACTGCTTTCAGGAGGTTAGAAATCACTCTCATGTCTCAACTCGTATCAGAGCTTTAGATTCCAGCAGGTTAGCTTAGCTTAGCACAATGAATGGAAACGGAGGGGAAGAGCTAGCGTAGTTTTGATTAAACAGAAACAAAAGCTTGATAATTAACACGTTATTATTTTTCTAACACATCTGTACAAAAGTGGAAGTGTAAAAAAGTAAATTTGCCATTTGTTGGAAGATGTGATCAATAAATCAATATTATTCCAAATATATTTGTGCTAAACTAACCGGCTGGATCTTAGCCTTAACCCAACAGACGAGAGAGGTTCGACATTTCTCCCAAAATGTCGAACTATTCCTGTGATGTAATTCCCAGACATTTAAAATCCATAGTGGAATGACTCATAAAATACCTCTAAAAAGCCCCAGTGGTTTAGCATATTAGGCAGACTATTCCTACACATTTAACAAACTCAGTGCCAATGTTCCATCGAAGAAAACAGGAGATACAATATGTAGAAATCTTGGTTGAAAGGAAATAAAAAAACGTGACGATGCGAGAGGAGGAATGAGAGGAGGTCTGGCAGTGGAGCTGGAGGATGTGGGGTCAAAACGGATTGTTATTATTATTAAAAATGAAAAAGTTTGGTGCCCTTATTTGCAGTTTGATCCCACAGGGACAGTCAGACCGGAGTCAGGAGAGGTCCGGATGTTGAAAACGGACGAAGAGGAGGAGGAAGTGTTGTTGGTGTTGGCGGGAATAATAAAGTTAAATATAAAAATACAATACCACAAAAAATGAAACAGTACACCTTTTTCTTTTCTTTTTTTACAAATCTTCGCTATTGCAGACGTAGTCCACGAGGTCCGTGACTCCTAACAGGTCGTCCTCGTCTTCCTCCTGAGGCGGCACTTCCTGTCCGTTTGGAGCGATGGCGGCGATATTTTTAGGAGCCTCCGGTTGCGGGACGATGGTTTTTGTCGTGCTCTGTCCGTTTGTAGCCGGCAAATCCCCTGGATTGCTGTCCCCTGTTCCCTTTGTCTCCTCGTCTGCTTTCTTCTCCTTCGGTTTCTCCTTCTCCTCCTCCTCTTCCTCATCGTCTGAATCGATGCGGTTCACGCGTTTCCGGATGGGACGATCCTCTTCCGACGACGATCCGTCAGAGTCGTCATCCGACTCGTCGTTCTCGGAGGCTCGTCTGCGCTTCAAAGCGAGACGCCTGCGCCGCTGCCGGGAGCCTTCCTCCTCCGAGGAGTCGCCTCTCTTCTTCGTCCGACGCTCCTTCGTCTCCTCCTCTGAGTCTTTGGAGAAACTCGCTGAGGGAAGAAGAAGAGAAGCCTTTAGCTTCCTGTAGATCTGACGGCAATCACCATCACAAATGTACCGATGCACAACTTTAGACAAGAGATTCTAGGGCAGTACGATTAGGATAGAAGTAAGAATTTATTCTGACTGATATTGTGTTACCGTGTAAAGACATCCTCATCACCACCAGAGTGTGTGTGTGTGTGTGTGTGTTACTGTATGTGTGTGTGACTGACCCTCACTGCTGGAGCTGTCCATGCGGTGTCTTGGTTTCATTTTGGCTCGGTTTGTTTCCACCTGAGAGCCCTCGGACTCGGACGTCTCTCTGTAGTTCACCTGAGCCTTCTTGCTCCTCCGAGAGCGCCGCCGACTCACGTCCAGATCGCTGTCGCTGTACTCGCTCGAGCCCTCCGTCGCTGCGAACACATCAGAGAAAAAACAAAGTCCGAAGGTGTGTGTGGCTGATATACATGTGGAATAAGTGGAATAAGTGATGTCATAGTCTTTGTTTTGTGTATATAAATACCTATTTCTTCTTCATCCTCCTCGTCCGACTCCTCCTCCTCGTCGTCCGAGTATCCCTTCGGTCTTCGTCTCTTCCTGGCGCTTCGTCGTTGCGTCGGAGGTTTCCTGCGCCGTGAGGAGGATTGATGTTTCCCGCCGCTGCTGTTAGACTCCGCCTCCGACTCCGCCTCCGAGCCGTTTTCTGACACCACGAACTCCTCCTCTGAGCTGCATGAGGAGATAAAGACTTGAATCCGATACCTAGCATCACTGTTAGTATTTGCTTTGATTTGGTATTCAAACGGTCTAGTTTCGTACCTCTCACTGATGCGAAACTCGTCCTCACTCTCCTCCTCGTCCACGGTGCTGTCGCTGTCCAGGTCGTTGAGTCGCCGGCGTTTTTTCCTGCGCTGCCCGGCGGGGGGTCGGGCCGGTTGTCCGTTCTCCTTCCCCTCGTCCGCCTGCAGGATGACAGACATGTCCTTCCCTCTGAGCCCCGTGATGTTCGCCATGTCTTTCCCCCGGCCCGCTCCTGTGGAAAAACATTTGGCATTTTAGAAAATACTTTTTGCGAAGAGTGAAACTACGATACGATTTACCTTTCTGTGATTCCTGTTTTTTGAAAAGGCTGCGTGTATTTTTTGGGGTGATTTATTTACTAAAAATATGAAATATTAAAACACTTTTAATAAATAATAATAATTTATTTAAATACTTTATTTTCCCGGGGTACATTACTTGAAAGATGTAACAGTTGCTCCATTGAAGAATAAAATTAATACAATTCTGATCTATTTCAGTCTTAATAGACGAAGGTAATCTTTTGAAATAGATTTTCTGAAAGAGTCAGAACTCGTACCTCCGCCCTCCGCCTCTTTGATGTCTTCCTCGATGGCCTCCTCGATGGCCTCGTCGAATTCATCGAATCTGTAAAATCCACATTTGTTATTTATTGATCAGTGCATCATTTTCCTGCAACGACCAACTGTATGCAACTCTGCTGTAGTCACACGATGCATTATGGGTAAGGGATAGTGTGCAGCATCCTGAAGGGTGTTCTTTGTCCCATAATGACCACCTCGCTGCACATTCTCCCGCTTATTACACGACCACATACTAACGACTCGACTCCCAACATTAACTGAAATGATTTCATTTGTAATTTCTTGATGTTTTTTAATCCATTTTCCTCTTTTCAGAATATATTAAATAAAGTTTCCCAATTTTCCTTTTTTTGTCTCACAACAATAAGCATTAAATGTAAAACATAACATAAATAGAACCCGGTGGAAAATAGCAGTTTTCTTGTAAAATAAAAGCTCACAGACCTGTAGCTGATGGACTTCTTATTCCTCGTAGATCTTCGTCCCCAGCTCTTGCTCTTCTTCGTTTCCTTCTTCTCTTTGATGATGATCTCCGGCTTCTCCTCCTCCACCTGTGAGCAGCAAAGGTAAGTTATTGTGACAAACATCAACAGGTGAAGAAGTGCTTTGATTTTGAAGGAAAGTTGAATGTCACCTACGGTACTTACTGCAGGCGTGATGATGTTTTCCAGACTGATCCCAACGTAAATGAGACGCTCTTTCCTGGAGGAGATAATACACATTATTTAGGACACGTTTATGTTTATATTTATCTTGATGGCGGAGCTGTGCTGCACAGGGTGTACAAATACGGTCATAGGGGACACAGGAAGAGGAAAATTACACATTTTAAAAGTGCTCGAAATATATTATAGATCACGCTGAAAGCCAACCGATACACTGTTTTGTGTGATAATGAAAAGCAATGCCTGTTTTTGTGTGTTTACTTCTCAGACACCTACAATTACGGCAGCTCTGCAAAGCTTTTATTTTGAAGGAGCTGAAATTTCACAGTGAAAGTTGTG
Organism: Eleginops maclovinus; assembly: GCF_036324505.1. Taxonomy (NCBI): domain Eukaryota; kingdom Metazoa; phylum Chordata; class Actinopteri; order Perciformes; family Eleginopidae; genus Eleginops; species Eleginops maclovinus. Next base: position 2,672,644 of record NC_086359.1, read on the forward strand.
ATAAGAATGAAACTAAATCTGTCAGGAGAGGGTGAAGCGAATATTTAAGCTTAGAAGCATTTCAATAATAATTAAGTGGCAAGGATTCTTTGAAGCCTAAACAGAAGCTGTAAATAAAACAGACCTGTTTTCTTCTCTTGACCCTCAATCCCTAAAAAGCTTGTGCACATTTCAAACCAACATGTCTCACCTTCTCTCCGCCCGTTCCTTCTTCTTCAGAGCAGCGTCGAGGTTTAGGAGCTGCTCCTCCAGCTTCTCACAGAGCAGCTTCTGCAGAGGGGAAGACCCAGGGACACATTAACATATTTAATCTATTTATTCTTTGTTTAATCTTTGTTGATTCGTACGTACGTGTTGACAGGGCGGACAGAACCACTCTCCGTCGGGGATGATCATGAGCGGTGGCCTCAGACAGGCCGTGTGGTAACCGCTGTCACACGAATCACACAGAAGGATCTGGAAGAGAGACGCACGTTAATAAATAAAGCATTTTATATTGGAAACTAAATAGCTATGGGATGTAGACGATTGGTTTTCTGACGTGTTGTGATTGGTTACTCATGACACAATTCCAGTTTGTTTAAAAACACAATTCATCCGACAGGAGTGGATTTCATTCATATCTCAAACCTCACCTTTTCAGAAATGCTTTCAATCTTTAATACTGTAACGCTGTAAATGTCCCAGCTGCAGGACTACTCTATTCCTCTGAGTTTCATATATGGTCTCCAGCTTGTAAAAAGTCTTTGTAACTTCTGAGCAAAGCTGGTTTATAAGCATGTGCCTTTGAGTACCCACCAGCTCCGGTTGGTTTGGGAGCCCGCAGTGTTTGCAGGGGTCGTCGTTGGGAGGCAGGTCGTCGTCCGTGGAGGTCGAGGAGTCCGAGCTCCGCCTCTCTCGGTTGCGATTGTGCCTCCGCTTGCGTCGCTCCACCTTGTAGTCTTCGTCGCTGTCGTCCTCTTCCTCCGTTTCCTCTTCGGCGCTGGACTCCTCCTCGCTGTTGTCCTCTTCGTCTTCGGAACCTTTCTTTTTGCGGCGTGTTCTCGTGTTGGACCACCGGACCCTCCGCCTCTTTCTCCCCTGAAACAAAACGGACACGTTTCATTCCTGGAAATCCTTTCTGCCTAACAACCTTACTGAATGAAATCACAATTTGGTGATTTTATTTTGAAATACTTATTGTATTACCTTCAATCGCAACATTGAAGATAGTGTGTTTTAGTGCATGTAAATGGTCTGCAAAGGCTAAAATCCCTGTGTTCCCTCCAGTGTCTCTTACCTTCGGTTTGGTCTGACCCTCCTGCTCCGTTTTCTTCTCTCTCGGTTTCTTCTGAACAGCTTTCTCCTCTTCCTCCTCCTCTTCTTCCTCCTCCTCCTCCTCGTCTTTTTCTTTCTCTCCCTTGTCCTCCTCGCTCTTGTCGGCCTTTGGAGCAGATTTCTCTGGCTTCTTGTCCTGGATCTCTACTGCCTTACTTGTGGGTCTGGAGATCCTGGGAGACCTCCGGAGGGACATCCCGGTGTTTGTATCCGACTCAGAGTCCTGCCTATCCTCTCTCTGGAGCGCCTGCTTTCCTCCGGTGCACCGGGCGTTTCAATCTCCGACGGGAAGCTGGAGTCCCCCTGCCGTTCGCCACCTCTTTTTTTGGGGCAGAGTCCTCGTCATCCTCTTCATCAGCCGGCTTTTCTGTATCCGGTTCTTTGCTCGGGTCGCCGGCTTTCTCCTTTTCTGTCGAGGATTTGCCGTCGTCTTCGGGAACAGACTCCTCCGTCACTGTTGAGGTTTCATTTTCTTTATTAGCTTGTTTCTCCTCCTTGGTTTCATCAGTTTTTGAATCCTCTTCTTTATCTTGACACAGCTGCTTCTCACTGTCCTTTTGAGGCTTCTCCTTCTCCTCTTTCTTTTCTTTATTGGTGTCCTTTTTCCTTTCCGTGATAGTATTATTTTCTTTGTCCGTTTCCAATTCTTTGTCCTTTTTCTTTCCTGAATCTGTGTCCCTCTTCTTCTCCAAGTCTGTGTCCTTCTTCTTCTCCAAGTCTGTGTCTTTCTTCTTCTCCAAGTCTGTGTCCTTCTTCTTCTCTAAGTCTGTGTCCTTCTTCTTCTCTAAGTCTGTGTCCTTCTTCTTCTCTAAGTCTGTGTCCCTCTTCTTCTCCAAGTCTGTGTCCTTCTTCTTCTCCAAGTCTGTGTCCTTCTTCTTCTCTAAGTCTGTGTCCTTCTTCTTCTCCAAGTCTGTGTCCCTCTTCTTCTCCAAGTCTGTGTCCTTCTTCTTCTCCAAGTCTGTGTCCTTTCTTCTCAAGTCTGTGTCTTCTCTTCTCTAAGTCTGTCTCTAAGTCTGTGTCCTTCTTCTTCTCCAAGTCTGTGTCCTTCTTCTTCTTCTCCAAGTCTGTGTCCCTCTTCTTCTCTAAGTCTGTGTCCTTCTTCTTCTCCAAGTCTGTGTCCCTCTTCTTCTCCAAGTCTGTGTCCTTCTTCTTCTCCAAGTCTGTGTCCCTCTTCTTCTCCAAGTCTGTGTCCCTCTTCTTCTCCAAGTCTGTGTCCTTCTTCTTCTCTGAGTCTGTGTCCCTCTTCTTCTCTGAGTCTGTGTCCCTCTTCTTCTCTGAGTCTGTGTCCCTCTTCTTCTCTGAGTCTGTGTCCGCTTTCTTTGCTGAATCTATTTTGTTTCTCTTGTCTGCGTCAGTCTCCTTTTTCTTTTCGGATTCTGTGTCCTTTTTATTTTCGGTTTCCGGTTTCTTGCCAGCGTTGGTGTCCTTTTTCTTTTCTGTGTTTTCTTTCTTTTCCATATTTGAGTCCCTTTTCTTTTCGGACTCTTTGACCTTTATCTTTTCCACATCTGTGTCCTCTTTCTTTCCGGTTTCTGTGTCCTTCTTCTTTTCGGATTCTATCTTATTTTCTACGTCTGAATCCTTTTTCTTTTCTGTGTTCTCTTTCTTTTTCAAGTCTGTGTCTTTTTTCATTTCTTTGTCTGTGTCCTTTTTCTTTCCTGATTCAGTTTCCTTTCCCAAGTCTGCATCCTTTTTACTTCCTGACGACGGACACTCAGCCTCCATTTTCTTAGCCTTCTCTTCAGACATCTTTCCCTTATCCGTGTCTGTCCTCTCAGGTTTTTTATCGGTTTCTTGAGAGACATTATCTTCTCTGCAACACTGGATAGTTTATCTTTCCCTTCAGACGTTTCCCCTTTCTTCTCCTTGCATGCAACTGAGTTAATCTCAGTTTTATCGTCCACCTGAGGCTTTGTCACATCTGGTTTTACGGCCACTGCTTCCTCCTCCGTGGGCTCCGGCGTGGAGCCGCTTATCTTGGAGACATCGTGCATCGTACCGTCTTCACAGTTTACAGTTTTCTTCACGTCTTCAGGCTTTTTAGGCTTTTCTGCGTCAGTCTCAGAGGCTTTCTGTGGCTTCTTCTCTCCATCTTTATCTTGCTTTTCGTCAGGTTTACATGGTTTGTCTAGCTTTTTAATAACAGGAGACTCCACGTTATCTCTAGTGTCTGATTTGTCTCTCATTTCTGCCTTTTTAGGACTTGTTGTGGCCTCTGCATGATCCCTCTCTTTTAGTTTGTCTGTATTTTTCCCAACAGAAGTTGCAGCCTTTTCAGATTCAGCTGGTTTCTTTGCAGGATCTTTCTCTGACGATTTGATGACTCCTGGCTTCTCTTTCTCCTCTGATTTATCCGATTTCTCTACATTAGCATCACAAGTCTCCTTTTCTTTATCCCCCCTCCTTTCCGTTTGCTTCGTTTTGGTTTCCTCGGCCTTACTTGACTTTGATGTGTCAACACTGGCTGCTTTTTCCTCCGACTCCTTTGATCTCGATGCGTCTTTCTCTGATTCACCGGTCCTTTTTGTTTTATCTGTTTCCTTTAACGTCTTGTCTACGTCACACAAGTCTTTGCTAGTTGACGAGTCTTTTAGCCGTTCCTGCTCTTTATGATTAGACGGTTTCTCAGATGCATTGTTTACGTCTTTAGGTAAAGATGCTGCTCCTGCTTTTTCTTTAGAAGCAGTGCTTTCTGTCTCTACCTGTGGGTCTGGAGTTTTCTGGCCAGAGTCTGCTTGCTTTGATGCTACCTCTGACATCTCTGCACTGCTGTCTCCTCCTTTATGATCTGCAGGTAGAGAGTCATTCTCCCTCTTTTCTGCAGGTTTAGCAGCAGCCGGTTCAACGTTCTGCTCTTTATCCACGACTGCGTCTTTAAGCGACTCGCACATCTGGTTTTTCTCCGACGCAACATCCCCGTTAACATGATCGTTGACACTCTGCCCCTTAGTTGGATCTGGAGTCGAGTCCGCTTTAGGAGCTTCTTTGAGCTGAGAAACAGACGGGTTTTGAACTATAATTCCACTGCTTTTCTCAAAGTCTTCGGTGAACTTCATTCCTCTTTTTTTCAGGGGGATTTTAGCCTGTTGGTCGTTCTTCAGAGCTATTTGAATCTCCTCGGTTTTCTTCGCCTCCTCTCCTTTCTCTGCCTTCACTGATAAACAAGTCGCCTCGGAGGCAGGTTCTCTTGTTTCTGTACAGCTTGATTTCGTGTCCGACACCTCCATCGGCTCCTCTTTGATATTCTGGACTTTTGTAATGATGCTGAGATCTGTCGGAGGCTTTTCTGAAGTCAACTTCGCTTCAGGTTTGCCTTCAATGAGGCCGTTCAGAGATGTTTCCGATTTAAAGTCGTCTTTCTCTGTCGCTTTCTCATCGTTCTCTGTCTTCGGTGACACCGGACCGGCAGCCTTGTTGTCTTTGATATCTTCATCGGATGAGTCCTCGATCTTTTTGACTTCACCTGGAAGGTAAATATAAAATAAGACATCAAACCCCTGCTTGTAAATAATATGGATATTAAGAAAGCCAAAGGAATGTGCACTTTTTTTCTAAACCTCACCGTCTGTTTTCTCCTTCCCCTCTTCAGCGGCAGCTTTATTTTCTTCATCTCTCTTTAGCAGCGCCGGGTCGATCTGTGTTTTCAGCAGAGCGACGACCTCCGCCAGGTCGCTCCTGTCTCTGCAGGGAGAGAAGAAGAAGAAGGCAAATATAATAAATCACTTTATTTACAGAGTATCATCATCAGTACCTGCTTTAATAAAGCGCAGCAGCTTAAAACCTATGGTAGTTGAGATATTTATACAGCTGTTAATAGTGCTTCATATGTATTCTGTCTATAGCGTCTCATTATACTCCTGTCTATAGTGCTGATACCCGTTAATTCTGTTCATACTGCACATACTATAACCTTTTAAAATATGTCACAAGTACATTCTTATATTACACTGCTTCTCTTGCACTTCTGGTTTGATTTTAACTGCACTTTTTGTCCCAGTACTCTGATAAAGTTGAATCAGTGCAGTTGATTGGCTCCTCAATAAGTCTTACTTGACGATGCACTTCCAGGAGGACCCGTCCAGATCGTCCTGCTCCTCGATGTATAGCCTCACGTTGTCGCTCTGGTCGAGCTGGAACCAGTACATCTGCCCGTCTTTGTCGCGGCCGATCGGCTGCAGGCGCATCTTATCCGGGTCCTCCTCGTTGATGGCCGTTTTGAACTTAACGTTGTCATCGAACTGACACTCACACAAATACTGGACGGAGAGGGAGGAAGGAACATGTTTTCTATTCTAGAATATGTTGTTCTGTTCATAATTAACTTTGAATTATTTGACTTTCTTCAGTTCTGTTAAATAACTGCTGCTGCTAAAACCGAATATAATACAAGGTTACTTAATCTCTATATATATGTGTTATGATGCTGATATTTATCCATATTTTTCATGCAAAGTAAAGAATTTTAATCAACAGTTTATAGGGAAAAACATTTCTACACTTCACTTAGTAAAACCTTCTTTATGTTTGACTGCTCTACTTTATCGGCCTTTGATTGTGAAGCACTTTGTTACAAAACCTGTGAAATGTACTTTAAAATGCAATGTATAATCCCTGTGTGTGCGTGTAGGTAGGTCTTTTAACAATCAACAGACAAACTAAGGGCATTAAAGAACAACAGAACTGAACTATAAGTATGCTTACTTTAAGTAACCCCGTCTTGCACTCTGTTGAAAGCTCCTTGTATCCTTTCTGCTCGAGCTCCCATGCCCAGGTCGTGTTCAACTCTTGACATACCTGCAGGAAATGAGACATAAAGATCAACAAATTAAACCCCTTAACTTTTTACATTCTGGTGTGAACATACACACATTTGAAAACCTAGCCTACACACTATGAAAAGTCATGCAGTTACCTTCAGTAGATATTTCTCCCATCTGTCGGCTGACACAGACTTGCCGATCTTCCTCAGCAACTTTACGTGAAGATCAACAAGCAGCTTTGGAACTGAAGAAAAAAAAAAGGATTTTAACATAATTTGGCATCATTTCCACTGTAAAGGACTGGGACAGATTCAAAATTCATAGCTGTATTTAATAAAGAAATGCTGGTTTGCACAATATCAACATTTTCATAGCTAACCCTAGCGCCAAATTATTACTGCATGTGAAAGACCAAAAACCGTAATATGTTGTGGAATTATTAACAGGCTGGTTTACACGGCTTGAACTAATACATACATACAAATCCAGTGCAAATGTTTTCCAAATTCAATGTTTACATATTTTATTTTGAAAGCTTTCACCGGAAGTTATCGACGTCATAACAGTGAGCATGACACACACTGAGCTAACCACTACATAGGCGAAATAATTTAACTGTAAATAAAGTGCACAATTACGTGTTCGTTGCAGACAAGGACATCTGCACACGTTAATTATCAAAAACCACGACGTGTTGCACGAATTACCCCCCTCTAAACCGCCTCTCAATCACTAATATCACCCCCACATTTACTGCCTGTGTTGTGTTTTAACGCAGATAAAAGGCAGCCTGGAGAAAAATTAAGCCCTGTTCAAAAGCTCAAAAGTGACAGAAAACCTCGACTAATTCGGCATGCTCACAACTAAATAAGGATTTAAATACACACAGATATATGTTCCACTTCGTAAACCAGCTCTGTGTCGCAGTTAATGAACATTGAAGTGAAGAAGAAGGTTAGAAAACCACACAATAACACACAGCATGCTAACGTAGCTGCTAGCTCATTAGCATGGTTTTATTCTCCTCCTCCCCGTCAGAAGATGCTTGTTTACCGGCTTCACCTGAAGATGTATCCCGAAGATATCTCTCCAGCTGCGGGAAAGTGAGCTCCGGTAAGTCCAACAGGGCTCCGTAGCGCTCCAGGAAAGAGCAAATCACGGCGTAATTTGGACACAAACCGGGGGAAGAACTCGCCGTTGCCGCCGAAGCAGCCATCTTTTCCACACCAGTGTGAAGCCAGCCGGAATATAGAAATGGACTTCCGGTGTTACCAAAATAAAACAATGGTGTTTCACTTAATACAGTCATACAGGTGAAACAGATGTATACCGAATGGAGAGAAAAATACATAAATTAAACGAAAATGTCACAAAAACACATTTGGTCCATAACATAAGTGAAGATTTTTGTATACATTTTTTATATAACATGTTATCATATACATACAACTCAAAACACTTTTAATACACAATATAGACAAATATGTGTTTTTTATATTCAGTTTTGCTATATTGTAACATGAAACTGGTTATAAATAATAAAATAGGAGTATGATGTTAGTTGGAACCTGCAATTTCAATTGTTTTCTGTTGATGATGATTTTTTATCCATATATTCACCTAGTTTTGTTGTTGTTATTGAAGAACACAGATTAAAACACTGCATGAAAGATATCCACGTAAAGTGTTTGTTAAAGACACACAAGGCAGATCGTTTCATATTTCCATAGCAGACTTTTATCTTTGTGCCTCTCTAAACCACGTGGGTAGAAGAATCGTTTGTCCTGCACCGCCGGCAGAGGTCAGTGTGGAGACAGCTTTACATCCAACACGCAAAGTCGATTATGTCCTACAATTACTGACTCTTTGAGAATGTGTTTTTTTCACATATTCCTAGTTTTTTCTTCACTGTGATTTAATTTTAAATGAAGTTGCAGTTGTTATATGATTAGTAACCCTGAGTCTAACCGTATTTACTTATTTACACATTTCTGCACAAAACTACCAACAACTACACAGTTCTCTCTCCCTAGAAAGGGCATTACTCCCTCTTGTATTTATATCTTATTTTGAAGAATAATTTTGCTGAGATGGAAACATGAAACATATAACATAAAACATCTTCATTATATGGTCAAAACAAATAAAAATAAGCTTAAAATAGTACTCATAGTCCTTGCTTTCTTATACCACTTACACTATTTTGCTTTTTCTCTTGTTTTTGTCTTGATTTTCAGTCTAATGGTATTTCTATTGTTGATAGCTCATGTTTGACCGTTTTGTAGCATTGTTAAATTCCTTATATGCATCTTAAGTGATCAAAACAGGTACAGAAAGAAAACTGGAGACGTGTTTGTTTTGTTTCATTAAGCTATCTTTATTTCACATTTATTTGTACACAATAAATACAGTTAAACATCCACGGGTGTAAATACGTCGCTCAGCAGCCTCTGCAGAGCTCCCTTTGTGAGTGTGGGCAGTTTGTCGCTGAATTTCTGATCCAGACTTTAACTTCCGTCTGACCACTATATATTTTTTCATCAATGCAACAGGGTAAAAGCAAACTTCAAAAATAAGTTTGATGTCATTCAGATCTCAAGGAGATCAACGAGAACACAGCAACAGGGCTGACATATATCTCTCCTGTTCCTCTGATCCAATTCAACTAAAAAAAGGTTTTAATAGTTTTCATTTTTAATCCTAATTCTAAAGAAAACAAAAAAAGCGGTGCTATTATTTGTACAGATATCCATCTCCAAGCTCTCTGTAAACTATTTCAAAAACATATCTCAATCAAAGACACTACAACGGCTATTTAAGGCTAAATAACGCAAGATAAAAGAAGGAAAATAATTCATACCAATATAGCTGGTACACAACATATTCAACAACCATCCACAATACTGAGAAGGAATAAGAAGACATCAGAAAGTGCTTCACTATGACAGAATAGATTTGTTTTAATCAGACAGCTAGCAGCTCAGGATGTTTTCCTCCTTAAAAATAAAGGCATGTTTAATAAACTGCACCTCAGTGTAAACGGTCACCGACCTCCACGAGCAACCGGCAACTTCTACCGGCTGAAATAACATTTCTAGATCTTTATTTTACAACAAAGGAAACGTTAGACTACACGAGCACGCACTAAGCTTCTCCCTTTAGGACTCTCCTCGCATCGAGCGCAGAGGAAACTATCAAACGTTTGTAAATTAAAAAGGTAAAGGGATTCTGATTTCTAGGAGATTCCCCCTACCGACATAAACACTCTAAACTAAAATTGCCACTTTTCCCTTTCCAGGAGAGGACCAGCCTCGTCCCGTTTTGATCAGGTGTGTGTGTGTGTGGGGGGGGAGTGTGTGTGAGTGTGTCTGTGGAGACTTTTGGTTTCCTGTTGGAGCTTCATGTTCAGAACCTGTCCTGATGAAGGTGTTGCATAGAAGAAATCCAATTATAGAAACAGCTGGTGGAAATCAAAGAGAGAGAGCCACACAGGAAGTGATATAGTGAGAGGAAACTGGGAGATATTTAAGTCCTCATTACAGAAATATATTAATTAGGATGCTTTCTGATTTGTATGCAAGGGCGCTGCTTTCAGAGAAGTAAATTAAACCGTATTGTGTGTGTCTACGGAGCTCCAACGTCACGTTGTTTAATAAACATTAAACTATTACATTTCTTTAATGTAATGCAGCTTTAAAACAGGAAATAAGAGCAGTATTTGATGCTATGATAACAAAACGTTGAATTGCTACTGAGTCTCATATCACAATATTAACATAATATTGGTTTTCTCGTATTTATGGGTTTTTTTCTCATTATTTATGAGGGATAAATCACTCCGTCCAATCATATAACTGAAGGATTGTAAGCTCTTTTAGGAACACAGTATTCGTTTTCTCACCAAGGGTTTGATTCAAGGTTAAAATCCCTCATTTTTACAGGAGAAGATGTTTTAAATGGACTCTCCTTAAAGCCTCCCAAAGTTGTGCAATCCATGTTTAGCTGGTGTTTAATGTTAAAGATGGCGGGCATATCCTCTGCCCAGAGAGGTCACTATTGTTTTTTGTTGCTGCTTTTTACACTTCCTGCTCAAAAAGCTGGGTTAAATCTGCATGTTATTGTGCAGTCAGGATGCATAATGACTATAAATGATCCTCCCTGTGTGGAGCCAAATCACCTTTCTATTGACTCCTGCATTAAACAGCTCTTACTGTGTGGGTATGATACACTGTATTATCTGCCAGTCATCACTATATCATTCACTATGAGCAGAGCATTTGAAACCAGGACTGATATTTCATGATCCTAACAGCAGTTCTCTGTCTGCTATCAATACATTTAGTCAGGACTGTGAAATGTTTCCTGTCCGGAGTGAAGAGGTGGACATTATGGACTATAGAGGATGTGTAATGTTGAATCTGCCCTTCTTGAAGGATGGGTGTGTGAGTATAGTTCAGAGAAAGGCACAATGATCCTCCGCAGCACACTGACCCTGAGGAGGAGATGAAAGATAAAAAGCCTTCAGGTGTTTTTTTTGTTTCCTCTGGTTTCCTTTGGGAGTGAGTTCAGAAGCGGGAAGAAGTCCTCACTGGTTTAAAAACAGTCGTCACCTCCAGGGTGTCGACGCCGTCACACCAGAGTGATCTCCACCTCCTCTCTGCGCTTCACCTGGCCCCGGGGATGCTGCTTCGGGGGCGGAGGGGCAGCACGGACCTGAAGAAACATCCAGCATTAATATACAATAATGGCATTATAATGACTTTGTTACCTGTATTCAACTTGATGTTATGCTTATACTACGCTATTTATAGGATGTTGACTTCATCATTTGCATATATACAACAAATACACACGTTTCCCTTTATTCTGAATGTTTAATTCAATATATCATTATTAAATGACATCCCATCCTATAGTTTGAGTTTTAAAAAAGGAGATTTTTTTATTTTTACATAAACTCAAACCACCAGATCTCACAAAATGTGCATTTGTGAAGCAACAACAACAAACAAACAGCAATAATCTGGGATGCTGATACTTCAAACATACAACACATTGTGTATAAAACCAATTCCAAAGAGCTCTGATCTTTTCATTTCGTGGTGATGGACATCTTTACTGTAAGAGTGACATCACTAAGTACAAGAGCATCATCTTTATGCATGGATGGAAGTATTTCTGCATCTTCCAGCACCTTTAATCAACGAAGAACGAGTGAATGTGTGTGTACTCACAGGTCGAATGGTGCCGGAGCTGCTGTCTGGGTATTTGGGGGGCTGCGGGGAGCCTTGAACTGGACCTGAAGAGAGAGCAGACGACCCAGATCAACATCACTAACGTGTCATTACTGACTCTTCCTTGCACTGCGACATCACACTCAATCTTACTCTGAAAGGGGCTTTTGTGGGGGGCTGGGGGGGGCCTGTGGTGTCCGTTGTGGTAGGAGGGGGGTCGTCCGATCGGGGAGGCGGAGGCGCTGCAGGGGCTGGACAGCGGGGAGGACACGGTGGAGGACAGGGTGGGGGTCTGCAGGGGGCTGCTGTGCAGGGGCTGGAAGGGGCTGCGGGGGGAGCCGCCGATCTGAGCCAGCGGGGAGGGGGACGCCTGAAAAACAGCAGGGGGGAAATATTTGAATTAGCAATAAGTATCAGAAAAAAGGAGAGAATTCTGAAATTAAAGCCCCACTTCTTCCTGAACTCACCTGAGCCCTGCCGTCTTTGTGTCCGTCTCCGTTCTCACTGCCGCCGGTCAGATCCTCCACCAGGACGGCGGGGAAAACCCCAACAACGCCGTTAAACTCCCCCTCCCAGAAACCGTCGTCCTCGTGGGTCTCTCTGCTCAGGATCCGGATGATGGCGCCTTCCGGGAACGACAGCTCGTCTCCCGTCTGTCCCGCGTAGTCGTACAGCGCCTTCGCAAATGACACTGCGACAAAAAGAGGACAGGTTGAGAAACCCTGGACCAAAATAGGACTAAATGGAATATCAAAACATTATTTGTCCGCTCACCGCTGGAGTCTCCGTTGACGGACCCGGTCTGGAGTTCAGTTTCAGGCTCAGTGGAGTTACTGGAGGAGTGAGAGCGAGCGTCCAGAGCAGCCAGAGCCTGCAGCATGCTCAGCAGGCTGTTGGAGGACGGCAGCTGCAGGTATTTCTCCGGGACGTAGCCCACCTGCCCACTGCGGTTTCTCGCCTGGAAACGCAAGAACAAAATCAAACGTTTTTAATACTACGGCCAGTCCTACACACTTCTCCAACCAAGTGTGTGTGTGTGAGTAGCTACTTACTCCTGAGACATTATCCTTCTATATTCAACATGCTTATCTTGAATTAGTGAATGCATATTTAGCGCACCTTGACCCAGTCCTCCATGTCTCCGTCATCGATGACCTCCAGGATCTCCTGCTCCTCGATGGTCAGCTCGTCTGGCTGCGACGACTGCAAACGAGGAAACAGTCTTTGTTAAGAAACTAAACTGAAAGCTGAACACGCCCGCACAGAGCCTTGGGGTGTTTCCTGCAGGTACCTTGTATGAGTAGAGGACTTTGCAGGTGAGCGGATAGTTCTTCAAGGTGCTGGAGGGACTCGAGCTGCTGTCGTCTAAAACTTCCCCGCTGTCCTCCATCTCCTCCTCGTCCTCTCGCTCCAAGTCTGCCGTTCCCTGCAGGAAGATGACAGATATTACATAGACCCAAAAAGAGGTTTCAAATATGACACATAATGTGTAGGACTTGTGCGTGTCTTACAGAGAGTGAAGGATCTTGGGTGTTGAGGTTGTTCCAGCGCTCGTTCTCCAGCTCCTCCATCACCTGGTTCATGGCGCTCTTCAGCCACGTTTCCACAGCGATACCCGCCTGCCGCAGCAAGTCCAGACGAGCTTCCGCCTTCACCTTCCCCGTCTGCAAAATGAATCAATGAAACACCGTGCTGAATCAAGAGCAGTGATACAAGTTATGCATTTTTGCATGCACTGTTTTGTGTCGTTTGATCTGTTTCACCAGTAGAGGGCGCACTGGGGCCACATTCAGTAACTGGATACTGATTGGGAAAACAGAGAAACTCAATCACACATACACACGCACCAGGCAGTACTATACTTGTGAGGACACTCAATAATGCATCCCACACCACTCAACTTTAACCATCACAACCTTTTACACTGATCTGATTCCAACCTGAACCTTTAAACTAAATCTGATCGAGCCTCAAACTAGATTTACAGGTGATGACCGGACAAAAAGTCCCTAATTTCAAAAAGTGACCTCACTCTCAAGGTCAGAAACTTAAGGTGGTTCTCTGTGCAAGTAAACACACACACACACACACACACACACACACACACACTACCTCTGCCCTCCGGAGACTCTGCCTAGCGACCTCCATCTTGGTCTCCAGCTCACTGTTGTTCTGCTCGGAAGTTTCCTGCGTCCCGTATCCCTCCAGAGCCTGAAACACATCACGACAAACACCAGATACCATCAAAAAGTTATACACAAATGAATAAATCTATGAATTGAAGACATTTTATTGAGCTTTTCTGGAGAAAAACTTCATTAACAAACATCTTTGGGACTTTTATCTCTTAGCGTTATATTTATTTTAAACTTCATGTGAATTTTGGCAACATTTATTGAACAGTTTCTGCATAAAAGTCTGACTGCTTGACCCTCTCAATTTAATTAATATTGCACATTTTCTTTTATGTTTTTATTAATGTTTGGAGATTTTCTTCTATTTTATATTTAAGTTTTTTTCTTTTCTTTTACAGAACTATTTAAAATGCTTTTTTCATTTTCGTAGGACAACTTTTCTCGTACTATATTTATGATATGTATGAAAACAGCAAAGTCAATTCTGTGTGACAACAAGCGAAAAAAACGGATACAGACTCTGGGAGAGAACGACTCATTTCCTGTTTAATGGAAGTGTGTTGATCGTGGCTTACTGGAAAATAAATGTCACGCATTCCTTATCTTCTACGGTTCACAATAAAATGAACAGGTGACAATGAGATAGTGATGATGATGATGATGATGATGATGAAGGCTTATCCTGTGTTGCATCACTCCATCATATTTCCGTAACACATGGGTCATGATTTTATGATCCCAGATTTATTAATATCAAACTGACCTACGTTGTTACAGTAAAGGACAAATTCCAGCGTAGTGGAAGAAGATATTCCTTAGTCAATGTCTCAACTTTGTCCTCTTTAACCTCCTTCAATGAACTTTAACATTCATAAAGCTCCTAAAAATCTAAGGGAAACGATATAAAAAAGCCTGAGAATCCTCACATTTTTAGGTATCCTTCAGTAGTTCTAATCTATTGATAGTTGTTGGTGGAAATATGGGTACATAAAAGCAAACAGCAGCAGCTTAAAGCTCATTCATTATATTTTCACTGACGCTAGTTTGCAAAACTGTGAAGAAATTCCTGCAAAAATAATAAAGAAGGCACCGTATCTGTGAGCGCCGGTGTTTTGTTCCTATTGACCCTCACCACTACTCTGCTCCTGACGCATTATTTAAAGTATTGGCATTTAGTGCATTGCTACTTCCCACAATAAAGAATACCCACACACCAATTCATGTTATGTTCCGCTGTTTTGGAACCGCACACGGAACATGTCGACGTGTTCAATGACTGATTACCGGATTTACAGCCTTACAACTTCCTTATCATATCAAAGGAGAAATGTCCAGGTTAATTTGTGATTTTTACTGCTTTGTTTTACTGTTTTAAACACACGCCACAGATGGGATAAACCATTTCTATCTGAGGGGTTTCCTTTAGAAATGAGTGTCCTCCAGGATCTACTAGGGAAATGATTCTTTATCCAGCTGACTCAGAGATTATGTAGAGCAGGTTTCTCGTCAACATGACATTCAAGAGATGATAACATCCATGTATAGACAGCCCAGTACAGAAAGGAACTCTATACGCCGTTTATCTGCACTGGCCCTACCCTGTTAAGTTGCACATTTGATTAAGTGACCATGGGGGGGGTTACAGGATATGGTGACTCCCTCTTGAAGCCTGCCTATAGCTTCCTGTGGTCATCGGTTTGATCTGGTTCTCACCCGCTGTGTGTGGATGATACTCTTGTATTCTCGGGCCACGCGGCTCGCCCATTTCCTCGCCTCCTTATCCAGACTCTGCTCCTCCGACGTGCCGCTCTCCTTCTGCAGCTCCAGCACCTGCAAACACACAGAGAGATATAAGAAAGAATAATCATGGGAGGAATGTTTGTAGGGGCCCTTTTATGCTTTTTGGGGGGTTTCTGTCTCTTGTTGTGTGTTGTGCAAGTTTTTGTGCATGTAAATGGTCTACAAAGGCTAAAATCCTAAGACATCACTGGCCAGCTAACCAATCAGAGCAGACTTGGCTCTGGTTTCAGACAGAGGGTGAAAAGAGGTGCTGCAGTACAGGCAGTATGAGAAAAATAAAGAGCTTACTATATACACCTGAACATCAGCAGGAGAGGACTCTTTAAAGTAGAGACGCTACATACTGATATACACCTGAACATCAGCAGGAGAGGACTCTTTAAAGTAGAGACGCTACATACTGATACACACCTGAACATCAGCAGGAGAGGACTCTTTAAAGTAGAGACACTACATACTGATAAACACCTGAACATCAGCAGGAGAGGACTCTTTAAAGTAGAGACACTACATACTGATACACACCTGAACATCAGCAGGAGAGGACTCTTTAAAGTAGAGACACTACATACTGATATACACCTGAACATCAGCAGGAGAGGACTCTTTAAAGTAGAGACACTACATACTGATATACACCTGAAATCATCAGAAGTAGAGACTCTACATACTGATATACACCTGACATCAGCAGAGAGGACTCTTTAAAGTAGAGACGCTACATACTGATATACACCTGAACATCAGCAGGAGAGGACTCTTTAAAGTAGAGACACTACATACTGATATACACCTGAACATCAGCAGGAGAGGACTCTTTAAAGTAGAGACGCTACATACTGATATACACCTGAACATCAGCAGGAGAGGACTTCTCTCTTTTTGCACTACTTTATTTATCTTTTGCACCATGCATGTTGAGTTGTTGGAGGAGCACGCGACATAAGATTTTCATTGCCAACATATACGCTGTATCTGCTGTGCATATGACAAATAAAACCTTGAAACCTTGAAACCTCTTTAAAGTAGAGACGCTACATACTGATATACACCTGAACATCAGCAGGAGAGGACTCTTTAAAGTAGAGACACTACATACTGATATACACCTGAACATCAGCAGGAGAGGACTCTTTAAAGTAGAGACTCTACATACTGACATACACCTGAACATCAGCAGGAGAGGACTCTTTAAAGTAGAGACACTACATACTGATATACACCTGAACATCAGCAGGAGAGGACTCTTTAAATTAGAGACACTACATACTGATATACACCTGAACATCAGCAGGAGAGGACTCTTTAAAGTAGAGACACTACATACTGATAAACACCTGAACATCAGCAGGAGAGGACTCTTTAAAGTAGAGACACTACATACTGATAAACACCTGAACATCAGCAGGAGAGGACTCTTTAAAGTAGAGACACTACATACTGATACACACCTGAACATCAGCAGGAGAGGACTCTTTAAAGTAGAGACACTACTGATATACACCTGAACATCAGCAGGAGAGGACTCTTTAAAGTAGAGACACTACATACTGATATACACCTGAACATCAACAGGAGAGGACTCTTTAAAGTAGAGACACTACATACTGATATACACCTGAACATCAGCAGGAGATGACTCTTTAAAGTAGAGACTCTACATACTGATATACACCTGAACATCAGCAGGAGAGGACTCTTTAAAGTAGAGACTCTACATACTGATATACACCTGAACATCAACAGGAGAGGACTCTTTAAAGTAGAGACACTACATACTGATATACAGCTGAACATCAGCAGGAGAGGACTCTTTAAAGTAGAGACACTACATACTGATATACACCTGAACATCAACAGGAGGGGAAAGAGGTTGTTCATCATACTTTTTGTTAAAACTACCTCACGTAGAAACACAATTAAATCTTTATGAAATATTGCCTCATGCAGTGACCCACCCGAACACCTCTGAGAGGACCGTGTGGTTTCTGAAACGTCACAGAGAGAACCACACATATAACTTGTGTTTACTACTTCTGTTTTGTCAATGTGCCAACTTCCTCTTGACATATTGCATGCAGCTGGTTTTAAAAAGAGCTCTGTAGGACAGACGCACACCAAAGCATTTGTCTCTGCGTCACCTCTGTTCATTCAGGTCAGCTCTGCAGGCTGCCGGTACAGTACATCATCAAGGAATCATTCATCTTACATTTATTTATAAAGTCACAACCCAGCTGGCTCTCAAATATGTATAAGAGGAGGGGGAAACATATTTTTAAAAAGAGCAAACAGCTTCTCTCAGTCATGGAGGCATGTTGGTCAAATAAAACCCCGAAATAACCCCCCCGCTTGTTTCTGATAGCTGTAAATGTTCAACAATCCCACTTTACTTCAACTATAAAATCTAAATATATCCTGCTGTTTCTTTCCCCTTACAGAGGTTGTAGCATGGGCAGATACACGCAATGTTTTTCACTTATTACATGGCTTAATGGAATACTCAATTCTGATTGGTCAACTTGGACATTCCAGAGGTTGTTAATTTTCGCTAACAGACCGTTGCTAAGAGGACCAAGAGACTATGTGCAGCTATAAGAATCCACAGAAAGAAGTCCGGTCAACTTAACAGCTGTGGACAACAAACATACTCTGAATATTTATATTTCTATATTTTTCGAGATCGAAATGTGTATTTTCAAACAGCTGGGAGACTCTGAAGAAATGGACTATTTCTTTATTTTGTATCTATCTAAAAGTAAGTATAGTAAATGAGAAAGATTCACTGAATTTCATGGAATTTGTTTGTTTAATTGATCTATCCTGTATTTGCAAAAAATGATTATAATTGTTTGCATTTGTGGAAGGTGTTTCATATTTATAGATATGTTGTTGATCTGTTCCCACAAATAATACCGAGGCAAAATCTCAGCTACATCTGGCAGTGATTGGTTCATCTCTAATTTAAAATGCGTCTCCTATAAAACCAAATATGGACAATTATAGCATTACATTTTAAGATTTCTTCCTTTAGGGTTGATATAAATCCCTGAGATGTGAGTGAAGAGCAGAGTGTGTGTGGAGGGCCTGGGTGGGGAGGGTCAGGGCTCTCTGATGAGGCTCACAATGCCTCCTTTTCACAGACGGGCCGTTCACAGAGCCCGGCCCACCTCCCTCCCAGTTCAGCTCTATGCCTTACCGGATCCCTCTGTCTGCTGCAAGTGGTGAGGGAGGGGAGGGGAGGGAAGGGAGAGAGGGGAGGCTCTCCACCACTAATGTTTTCTTTAGGAACAGGCTGCTGCTTGTTTGACTTCCAATGAAAACAACGCCAGCATTCGCAGTTTGAACAAATTGTCCAGTGTTGTCCAGTGAGGCAGAGGACCAGAGCAAAGGGAGGACCAGACTAGCAGGGCCAGGGTAGACGTGTGTGAGTGTGTGAGTGTGTGTGTGATATGGATGCAACACACTACATTCATGCGCAGCAGCCACACCACTAAGCCTCTCATGCGCGTCTTAAAGTCAGAATATTTGATTCTGCTTCTGATATTTTAATGATTTATAGAGAGCAAAAAATGCTATTAACGAGCAGTACGGGTGGAAACTGAGACCAGGAACAGGTGTGCAGAGGCACAGAACAGATTGCATGCAAACTGGTGGCTCTGCTGAGATCTGCTTTTGTAGGATGCAAATTTTAAACACTGCACTTTTATAGCCCGGGGGGGAAGCAGCCGTGAGAGCGGGTTCTGATAAGATCACAGCAGGAGATTCAGACCGAAAGCATTACTGCGAAAAATGTTTTAAAAAAGGTTTGGCTGCACAGGTGGGGCCTCGGGTTCTGGTGGGAAACAATGAAATACAATCCAGGAAGTCCATTTCATTTTTATAGATCCATGACACTCACATCTGTTTACAGTATCAAACCAGGAGGAAGGATTTTTATTCTATGACTTGAAGCTTTTTGCAGTCTCTACTGAAGTTTGAACCATGATTTGCATTAAGCGTTTTAGACCTAAAACATAAACTGTCTGTCGGCCTCCTGCTGTTTTATCAAAGGACACAGGTCAGAGGTGATTGACAGATCACATATGCATGATTGCATGATTGTTTGCAAGGATTTCCAGCACCGGTATGAACCATAAACCTGGAGAGTTATTACAGTAGCATACAGAACGAATGACGTGTTTAATGTAAATGTGTATCATTCCCTAGAGTCCTGTAACGCTGCTTGTTGAAGGCCCCAAATCAAATGTGAGACTATTTTAGTAAGAAGGATGCATTGAGGTGTGACCCAGTATCACACACCTGCTGCTCTCCACAACAGAGTGAACTACACAGTGCCTTTGATCTATATGCATTGTGCAGACAGGGGTGGAGGTTATATCTCAGCACATACCCACTCATACTGCAATATATAAAAATCAGGATTTACCGTATCTGTGTCGCTGGGCTGGAACACGAAGTCCGGGGCTTGCTGAAACATGAGGTTCTTCTCAACAAACAGCTGCTGGTGGAACTCCTGCAGAACCTACATATATGCGTGTGTTTAAGGGAAAAAGAAGCAATACATATTTAAGTATTGCCAGGAATAAGGCAAAGCTCTACAGCTACTCTACATGCACAGAAATCCAAAATAAAAACCTTTCTGTGCTCCTTTAGTTATGCCTTAAATATATTCAAATCAACTTTATTTATATAGCAACTCAAACACAAAGGTAACTGTCTCTCCCCCTTCCCAGGTTATAACCAGATCAACACATAGCTTTATGATTAAAAATAACATTTAATAACGCAGGACTCTATAATAGAGATAAAATAATAAAAAGAGTAAGATTAAAATTACAAGAAAAATACAATTCAATAAAAATAAATGTCATTTGTTTCTCAGTAACGGTCCCTTTATGTTCCTTATTACTCTTAAAAAGACAAAGCCCTATAGATTTAAGGAATTAACAGACATTAAAATTAATGATCAGTATTTGACGTCCCACTATTCGTCCCCTATTTACTTTTCATACGCTTTAATGGTAACACCACATTAAGACCGCTTAGCACAACATAATAAAGACTGTCATGAACACTTCATCGAGTGGAATCAGAATGTCCCTCTACACAGAGCTCCCATAAGATCTGCTGCAGGGGAGTGGTGTTTTCACGGGAAGTTCTGAAATGTGAGCTCTGCCTGAAAAGCCACTGCTTCCCTCTCTAATGATTTGTTCTTACTCTGGCCGGAGAAGAAACAGAACGACACCAGAGAGGCAAGATGAACCTGAACAAATCAGACTGAGAGGCTAACGAAGCTCAAAGAGTGAAACCCAGGAGCGCAGGGGAAACTCAAACCTGCCAATTAATTAGCAGCCGGCAAGGCAGAGCTCTGAGGAAGACACTGATGTGGTGGAGTTGTCCTGAATGTGTCTTAAGGGACGATTCTAGCAATATTTAATACATCAGTATCAGCTTAAATGAATCTGCACCCGTGTTTTGTGCTGGTGTTGAAAGACTCACCCCGTTGGAGCTGTTCAGGAGCTGGTTGAAGGTGTTGTGGACAGCCTGGTAACTCTCCAGCTCTGTCTGACACAGCGAGACGAGGTAATCCTTCACCTGCTCGTAGATCCTGCCGTCTAACACCTGCAGACAAACATCCCACCCTTTAATCTTCAGGAACAATTTTCCTCTTCCACCATTCACCCGTCCATTAGAAGTCAGCCTCACCTTGATGCAGTCCATGAGGTCTGTGTTGTAGTAGCGCTGCTGGTGAGCGTTAGCGGCTGCTAGCATGAGAATGTAATCGTTGCGGGCGTGCGTTGCTTTGGAGTTGCACTCGCTCCTCTTGGCTTTCAGCTGCAGGATAGAAGATCAGGAATGATGAGACCAGAATGTGATTTTTGGGCCGTTTGTTAAAGATGTAATGATCTAATACCTTGACAGTCGCCCTCTGAAGACTGGATCTGGACTGGAAGAGACTTAGCTTGGACCTGAAAGAAGAGATGAAAGATTAACACTTGAACAGTATTTCCTAAAGTTGAAGTTTTGAATTCGAGTAGAAAATGGCTAATTAGTTAGATTTTCCACTCAACATTTACCTATTTTTCTGAAATGCATGCAAAAGTTTTCTCTGAATACCTGCATAACCTAGTTTAACTGTTTATTGAAACAATTGCAATAAGAGCAGCTACACCTCGCACCACACGCAGGAAGTGAAAATTGTGGAATTACTTAGCAAAATAAAGCAGTTGCAACAGTTCAAAACCACAGACAGAAAATGATCCAACTTCAACTCTATGCACCTCATGCCCCGCAGACATACAGAAGAATGTGTGTGTGTGTGTGTGTGTGTGTGTGTGTGTGTGTGTGTGTGTGTGTGTGTGTGTGTGTGTGTGTGTGTGTGTGTGTGTGTGTGTGTGTGTGTGTGTGTGTGTGTGTGTGTACACGTGAGGCGAGAAGAAGGTAGTATTTGTAGTATTAGAATGAGTGCCAACCAAGCTGCTAGGCCTTTCTGGCAGCAGAGCTTCACCGTCGCTCTATAATAAACTCTCCTGATGGGCAGAGAAATGTCTGCAATGTGAAGAGGCAGAGAGCCAGCTGGTCATGTGTTCCCGGAGTAAACGTGGGGAAGAGACGGCTCGCTCACGCCTGAATATCTGTCGTCTGATGGACTGAAACTAACGAGAACTTACATCATTCATTAGTCTGATAACGACTAAGTTTTACTTCACCTGCAGAATGAGTCCTGCTTTCATTCACAGTAGAAGACAGAACGTTTCTCTGTCTCATCTCAAATGTTTAAGACCGAGATGCATAAATTCTGACATCACAAATATATTTAAAACCACGGTCCAATATGCAACTTACTCAATGCACAATCACTCAGGATGGACTGTCTTAAGAAACATCTTGTGTAAGACAATTCCTGATAAACTGTTGCATCTACATAGATTCTGGCTTTCACAATGAGGAAGAAGAAGTGTTTGTAATTATAAAATGTGTCTGAATTAGAGCAGGGTTATTTTGAGTGTCTCAAACAAGTCTGAAGGGGTTTTTTTTCTTTCAAATCTGATCAGAAAAAGTCAGGAAGTTCACAGAAAAGGTCCACTAAAAAACCAAGATGCTGTTTGATTGAAATGTGATGTTTCACAGGCAACAGCGACCATTTCCACTTTAGTTAAATGCTTGTAGATTTGGGATAACACCATTTAATTCTAAGTTAGTGGAGTAATTTGGTCCATACTTGGCGTCCAGCTCTGCCTTCTCTCGGACAGCCTGAGCCATGGTCTCGGCCTCCTGGTATTTCTTCCTGCTCTTCGTCAGCTCCTTCACCGATTCCTGCAGCTCCGCTTGAACCATGGTCAGCTGATCGATACACTGAGGACGGAGAAGAAACAGTTTTACATTTATGGAAATTATTATTCCTGCAATGCATCGACTGAAAATTATGCAAATTCCAGTGTGGTGAGTAATTTCAGGATGGTGTGTGTGTGTGTGTGTGTGTGTGTGTGTGTGTGTGTGTGTGTGTGTGTGTGTGTGCGTGTGTTGCGTGTGTGTGTGTGTCTGTGTGTGTGTGTGTGTGAGTGATACAGGAGCTGAAAATGGAAACTCCTAAAAAAGGAACAAGAGCAGCACTGTAGGCTGCAGGTGAGAGGAGATGGATTTAGGATCAGGAAATAGACTCCAGACATACAGCGATCCACATCAGATCGGGATTGATAACGAGCTGCCAACAGTCATCATAGTTTGGATATTTTGAAGCAGGACTTTTAAAGGTAATCATCCTACAGTATATGGGATGGCATGCCAAACATTTGGACGAAAATAAGTTCAAATTTAGGCTTAATTACAAGTATTACTACCACCTTGCCTTGCAATCAGGCAGCCTCACAGATTGGGAACTGAATCATTTATACATGCTGTCTCTAAAGCCACCAGACTCCATTTAACACCACAAAGTATTATACCTCTGCCAAACAGTCAAGAGTATATATCAATATCTGCCCAAAAGTCCTCACTTCAAGACACACAATTATAGCCAAGAACAGATCCCGTGAGATCACAGCACCTTGAGCTTTGACCACCAAATGATTTTCTGTTTATCCTTGGGTCTAAGTGGAGTTTTTGGTTAAACTACAAGAAATTCTCTTAAAGCGTTCCTCAGATATAGTGTTCACAAGAATAGACAGAATAAATTGACCGTGCAGAAGACATGGTTTGCTGGTCTGCCGCTGCCTTGAGTTGTTTGTGTTTCTTGTTACTTTGGTGAATTTGAACTAAACAAAAACAACACAAAGAAACCAACTGACTGACGCAGCAAATCCCTTGTTCTGCGAGGTAAAAACATTGGTGACTTTGAAGAGAGCAATGCACACAGCTTCAGTTCGTTGTGGAAAGTGCTTTCTGACAGCTAGGTAAAGTGTTTGAATATTCCTAATATAGTGTAGACCTGAACTGAAACTGATTTGTTTATGTGGTTGCTGCTGCCCCTCTCACAGCGGTACATTTATTTGCTTCTTGTTGCTACACTGTTTTATCTGAATCTACTGAAGGTAAAACGCAGGCTTTTAAAAGCATCTCATAAATCACCCACAGTCTCGTGTTGATAAGAGCTGCTGACGTCTGACCCGATTTATTGCACGGTTTATCAGTATTACACTCATAGTTTATACAACTGGACATTGTTCTGATCACAGGACAAAGGGCATGTTTTGATCAGAGCTGTTACCTTCCTCAGCTGCTGCTCCTTCTGCAGTCGGACCGTCTTGGCTGGATCTGCCACCTGGACTTTGTAGTTATCACAGGCGCTGATTCTGGACTGGGTGACCTGGACCGTGCCGTCCAAATAGGCTCTCCATACACAGTACATGTTCCTAAAACCAAACAACAACAAGTTATTTAACATCCAAAGGAATCACTTTATTGGTGCACTTTCTTGAAACCACATGTTGATTTTAAAGCAGAATAAGATAATAATCTCCAGTCTGGTTTTATCCATTAACCGTTGTGTAAAAAATAATAATAGGAAAATGACTTCCCACAGCTCAAGGTGAGATCTTAGACATACAAATCTAAAAAACATATTCATTTTATTATCTTGTCTGGCAAAGAAATACATCAAATCTCAAATATAGGAGCTGGAAACTAAATTAAAAAGAACAACTACTGGCCCCGGCCGTGCACCTGCACCGTACGCCGGTGACCCGGGTTTGATTCCAGACCCGTGGTCCTTTCCGGATCCCACCCCGACTCTCTCTCCCACTTTCCTGTCACTCTCCACTGTCCTATCCGATTAAAAGGCAAAAAGCCCCCCAAAAATATCTTAAAAAAAGAAAGAATACTACTTTCTGTTTAGCCAGTATTGTTTATAATAATATAATTAAGTGCAATTAAACATTTTATCCCTCAGAACTGTGGAAATAAATGGTGGTGTAAATTCTGAATTAAACGTGAATTTTGAGTCATTTTCAACACAGTTTTGCCGCCTTTAATTACCACTTTAAAGCAAAAAAAGAGGACAGGCCTGATGAGCCTCATGTACCCTCAGTGGAGAAAGGGTTTACCTGTTGTCCGTTTGTTCCTCTGTCAGACTCTCCGGCCATTCCCTCTTTAGATACTGGTTTGCCAACTTCTGGAGTGCCTGGTAGAGAAGAATACACAAAAACAGAGGACGACCTTTAACCTTTGACACCGACACACATTTCCTGCGTCTCATCTTCACACGGGACATGTTGGCAAGACCTCTGACCTCGTCCCATAAACCACCAGGAACACAAGACATGCGGAGACATCTCACCTCCAACACATAACCATTCAGTGAACAAATACCTTTTCTGAGATGCGTTTTAAATAAACACTCTTTACAAAGTAGGCCCATTTTCAGGTTTCAATTTAATTCGGCCCTGCTTGGACTCGTTCACCTGTAAACCCAAGTTTAGAGGTGGGCCTCATATTCTGGTTTTTATGCTGACGTCGGCTAAATTTTTGGAAGAAAAATGTAATTTATGCAGACCACATTTACCCCCCCGGAGATATATTAAGTTCCTCCACCTCGGCCAACAGTGAGGTTAACCTTTGAAGAGCTGAAATAGCAGGACAGAGTCAAGAAAAGGAAATAGTCAGGAGGATATGTCTGTGTTTCTGAGTGAATGTTAGGTATGTGAGAGAAATGTAACGAGAACAACTAAAGGATGGAGAGCGAGAACGTTTTCAAGCATTGCTCACATGATCATAGCCTCCTAAAAGAGAATGCTGCTAGCTCGACAGACTCTTAAAGCTACCGCTAATGACCTTAATCTGCCTTATTTGTTAGGATATTGGTTTGTGAGCCAAATCAAAAATGAGTTCAATCAAAGAATCCGTCGCCATAATTATTTGGTTTTATCCGCAACGAAGAAAACAATAAACCTATTAACATAAAGTGGGAATATAAAAGACATTCACTCAGCTGTTGTGTTGCATTATGGGAGTTGTAGGACACAGGGTTTTCTGAGCTAGGAGAGTTACATTTGAGATATGTGCTGCATTAACTTAAACTATGTCGCTTCAAATGTCCCCACCTTTACGCAAGTGGAGTAATAACTCAATCTACTTCCCTTAGAAACATTGAACTGCTGCATGAGGTCAGAGCAGTCACTGGAATAATGTGGAAATGTGTTTGCATATAGACAGGTTGCACAATAAATACGTTACTGCAGAATATGTGAACTCATACTTCCTGTTTTAAATCAGTGAGTCAGTGTATACATGATAAAAGTCTTCCTCTCTCAGTTTATACTCAATCATTTTGTCCGTGTGAATTAAGAAGCTGGTACCAAGCAATTCAATGAATAACTACTCATTTTTAAGACTATATTAGTACCTGTTAGATTAGAACTGTACGCAGATTAGGGGGTTAAGTCAGGTCAAATTAAGTATCCATGAGGCAAAATGGTTTATATTACTAGTGATTTAAGATACAAGCCGTCTTTCCACTTCAGCTCAAAAAGAGACACCACTTTTAAACTGTTTCTGATGCTTTGCTTTCAACCCATCAAGGAAATTAGCCCATCTATCCTCCCTCTGTATGCTGTGAAAAGACGGTCATGCAGTCCTGAGGCTCTCGTTGGCGTCGGTGCCAAAAGCTCCAAAAGGCGCCACAAACCGGCCCTTTGTGGGTTCAGATAGAGACTAGCGGACACGCCTGAATAGTGTGATTGGAAGAAGAGGAGGCAGAAGAGGAGGGAGAGGAAGAGTCGCACAGAGGAGGACTTTTTATCACAACTGTGTGGTTTGAATAGCAATCGGCTAATGGCTAAAGCAGCTTGCAGGTGTAGGGGACGCAGAAAAAGGCGGGTAAAGATTTGAAAATAAATAAACAGGGGGGGGGGGGGGGGGGGTGTTGTTTAAATGAAGGGGACGGAGAGCGCCAGAGACACTCTGACCCAGTTCAAACAATTGGCAGCGGGTATCTAATTGATCACATAACTAACAGGCAGCACAGAGAACACCTTTCAAACTGAGGCTCACAATGAAGACTTTTTCCTCATTAAAGTAATCATTATTTTCCAGTTTTGCAAACCAACCGATCGCTCGTCCAGTCTATTAAATACATCTGCAGACAGGATCAAATCCAAAAATATAATTCAAAAAGGACCAGAAACACATCATTAATATTATATTTTATAAATAATAAGATGTGTGGCTTTTTTGTTCGATGTATTAATCATTTGAATACCTGATGTTTATTTTCTGTAGATCTATTCATCATTTAAGCCCTTCATGATAATTGCCAACCAAAATAACTACTATCAGCAATGAGTTCAAATCAAAACACACATAATTAATACCTATAATTATCCATAAATGTGTCTAATATTTATTTGCGATTAATAAATACATTTTTAGTCCCAGAAATATATTTTTTTGTCTAAATATCTAATTTTATCCGACAACCATCCTGCTGGAAGCTGGAAGCAGGGAATGATTTGCATTTCAGCTTCAACAAAAAATAACTGAACTAATGTGATGTTCTAACTTAACCAGCGTGATGAAACTACAGTGAAAATTCCTCCAGTGATTCATAATGACTAAGCCCGGAAAGACCAAACTGTTGTAATGCTCAGTTCTGACTTTCAAAAATAATGGTACAACTTGTGCACATCCAATAAAACTCACGTGCACAGGGTTACAAGAGCTCGCCTGCAGGCTGAGATCGACCCTCCACTGGATACAAACATAACCCATGTTGGCTAATGTTACTCCAATTATATAAAACACATCTAATCATAGCTTAATGAACTTTGCACGTTTTCCTGTCCCTCAAAATGTGCCAACACAACATAGGAATGCAGATGATAGCTCGATATTATTTCTTCTGCCAAACACATGCTCACAATTTTAAGTGGAATCAGAAATGAGTCCATGAGGAGGACGTTTACTAGAAAAGAGAAGAGCCCAAAGCATTTGTTGCTTCTCTGTTTCAATTTGAATTTGTTGTTTTCCTTCCTCTCGTCTCTCCTCGTGCTAGACCATGTGAATATTTAATGTGAGGAGACATGATAACACAGGCCCAGCCAAGCAATATCAATCATTTACAAGCAGCTATCAGAGATTTTCAACCGGAGGACAGAACATGTGCGTTGCTAAATCGAACTTATTTCACACTTCATCTGTGATCAATCAAAGAGTATGCACTGTGTGGGATCACATTACACGTACAGTTTTTCAATGGCATGCTGCATCTCACTGATCTTCATATAAAGACAAATAAGAAGTTATAAATGTGAGGGTTTTTTCACTATTCAAATCACAGAGACACCTACCAATATACTGGTGCTGAACAGTTAAAGAGGCCCTATTCTGCTTTTGGGGGGTTTTCCCTTTCCTGTAGCGTGTTATAAAGGGTTTTGTGCATGTCAATGGTCTGCAAAGGATAAAATCCCAACGTTTCGGAACATAGCAACATGTACCACCTGCGCTCCGATTGGCTCTCGCTCCAACACATGTACGTTATGGGTTAAGGGGCGGGACATCTCTTGGTTGACCAATCACAACAGAGCCGTCCAGCTTCAGAGCAGACTGGGCTCTGGTTTCAGACAGAGGGTGAACAGAGGTGCTGCAGCACAGGCAGTATGAGAAACATAAAGAGCTTTATGAACATTAAAGCATGGAGACATGTTAATATTAACCTAAAGAGCTTATTGTGTCATGTTCTGTTCGTCTGAAGATCGTCTGTTTGGCAAATTAAAGAAGGGCCTTTCAAAACAAGCGCTCCTTTTCTGAGCCACCTTCATGATCCCCTCCCTCAGGAGCAGATGCACAAACAGACATGCAAAGTGGCTGATTGGATAACTACAGACATAACCCCCAACCCCCTCTCTCTTCACAGTGGTGGTGGACATTCCTCACAGCGCTGCAAAACCTCAAACAGCAAAGAAGGGATTTTTTTCAAGTGACGTCCTGAGGAAACTGCGGGCAAAAACAACACAGCGAGGAGGAAACGTGCCACTACTGGAAGTCGTTTCTCTCTCTCTGTTGTGGTGTTTTCTCTGTGGCTGGTTAACATTCATGAGTGCTCGAGCCACAAGACAACAAAGAGCTTTCTCAGGACCACATCCTTGACCTCAACTCATCCCATGGTGTCTTTGGAGGAGAGTATCGTTAAAACTACGTGTATTTTTAGCGACAGAAATGACAGAGAAGAGTAGAGATGGTGATATGGAGCATCAGTAACAGCGTGAGAGAAGAGGATGATTTACTCACCTGGGCGTAGTCCCTCTCTACAGCGGACCTCTTCTGGCTAAAAGTCCTGAAGGGAAGAAGAAAAGTAAATGTGAATGAGCCTGTAATCACAATTAAGAATGACACAATAAGGGATATATCGGACAAAAAAGATAAAGTGGTTCAAGGATAGTGCTATATACAGTAGGGGTTCAATTATGGCTCACGATATGTTGCCACCATGCTTTGTACGTGTATATTTAGGTTTTCTAGAGCCACAAAAAACTCAAAGAGATAACTGATTACGAGCAACATAAGAAATAGTGGACTCCAAGAGCGATTGTGTACCATTTCTAGTCTCCTCCAAATGAAACTACTGACTGCAAAGTAATGAATTTTGTGCGGGTGAAGAAGACAGGCATATTGTACAGTAATATTATACGTTATCTCACTGCCAAAGAACCAAAAGAAGGACATAAGGAGCTCCTGAGTTTTGATTGATCCCGGAAAGAGCCGACATACTGCACATGAGTAAACTGTCATGTTGTTATTGTACTAGTTTTGTATATTTATAAATCTTGTTCACATTTTATTTTTCTTATATTTTATGATCGTTCCTTAAATATCTTTTCAAACTATTCTATATTTTCTCCTTTTTTGACAAATGCCTACTCGACCATAAATCTGATTCTTAAATGAAAATGTTATCTGGCTTCACGATAACGCGTGCAAATCATAAAATCTGCAGGAAAAATGCGAGGAATGTCAGTTTTATGCCAGTGTTTGACTCTTTCCGGCTGGATTGACGACAACAGGAAAAGCTAATGATAAACTCAAGTTACATTTAAACAAAAGTCTAAGAAAAGACGCGAGGGGTCAGTGCCCTGGGAACAAATTCACTGCAGCAGAATCATCATTAAGTCATTAAACATGTCGAGACTCGAGTGCGACGCTCCACCCTGAGCTCTAAACAATCTGGCTGACTTCCTGGGAGCTTCCCACTCTTCCTTGAGTCTCCTTCTCTTCCACAAACTCCCCCCTCCTGCTCACTTCCTGTCATTTTCCCGAAACAGTGCCTTTGCTGACATGCAGATGCAATTTCCAGTTTGCTGAATAATTTCTCGGTCGAACTCGGGGAGGTGAACCCCTGCGAGATTCGGTACCAGAGGAGTTTCTCTTCGGGATCATGTTACCATAGCACACATTTACTCTGAGGGGTTCCTGTTTGTGTCACAACGTGTTATTTTGCATTATTATTACTGTAATGGTCTTTTTACCTTAGTATTATTATTGTTTTGTCATTTTTTTTGTTTGTTTCTTTACAGTACCTACATTTTCAACTCCTGTATCTGTACATTTACTCAGTACTGTATTAAGCACAATTTTAATTACTCTGTGCTACTTCGTACTTATACTGCACTACCATTCAGAGGTTAATAGTGTACTTTTACTACACTACATTTATTTAATAACTTACTGAAATGAAATGGACCAATCTGCAAAATGAGTACTATATTTTGATGAGGATACTTTCTACTTTTACTGGAGGAACATTTTGAATACAGGACTTTTACTGTAACAGAGTATTCCTACACTCTGGTACTTCTACTTTAACTCTAGTACAAGATCTGAGCACTTCTACTTTAACTCTAGTACAAGATTTGCGTACTTCTACTTTACTCAAGTACAAGATCTGAGTACGTCTTCCACCTCTGTATGTGACCAGCCTCCCACAGCGAAGGATTCAGAGCAGCGAGAACATCTGGCAGCTCTCACTGACCTTAACTTCCAGCTGTTTGGAGCTTCAGAGCTCTGCCACCAGCCACAGACAGGAAGTGGGGAGCCAGTAGGCCGTCAAGTCAACCCAACACTAAGGCAGCAAAACACCACCGCAAGCTTTGGCTGCTCAACCTTTAAGATGCCTCCGCATCTCAGCAGACTGTGTCTCTCTAAGAACAGTGTTTGCTCGGCCTAATCCAGGACTCCCAAAGACTCTTACACTTTAATCTGCGGATTTAAGATGCTGCTTTTCAACATATCGAGTCAAAACAATCACAGGATGAGATTAAATATTTACTGTAAAGAAACTGAGTAAGAAAACCGATGTATTGTAAGAAGATAATAACATCTGTCCACGTCTTTTAATTAGTCTTATGGATAAACAAATCTAACCCTTTCATTAACTTTCATAGGATGTTTCAACATGGAGGCGGAAGCTAGACAATTGGCCTAAAAATAAACCATACCTCTTCTGGATATTACATTTCACAAACATAACTATATTTGAGGAATACATTTCCAAAAGCAGGTGGAGCCTCTCCACAAAGACTCCTACAGAGCTGCATTTTGTGTTGTTTGAGCAAGCTTGTATAAGGCACTCAGCTCTTATAGCTTTAAGTTAGCTAATTACAACCTACAGGAGCTACTGACTGCTTGTGTTTTACAGCAGATGTTTTTTGATTGCAGTCCCAGTGTAAGGGAACGGTCACATTTTAACTAAACAAACTTCTGATGGCGAAGCAAATTCCAAGAGGTAAACTCTGGTGAACATTCTGGTAAATATTGCTAGCAATGGTTACTCACCATCATTAGCCCATTATGTGACTGTCCACTATGACAGGCTCCTTCACAGTGTTGCATTATGGGTTTGATGCAGCCATGGTGTTTGTAGGCTATCGATCAAATCTGTATAAAGTGTGTCTAGCTTTAAGAAGCTCCCGTTAAGATACATGTCGTTCTGATGGCTCATTTAATGTGTGTGCTGCCTCAGTTACTCGAATAAAAAAGTAATAATGACAGCCATTCGATCTCAACTTAATATGGCAAGCATTGCCACGATAAGAAATTCAAGTTTCAATGAGTGGAAAGAGTTTCTCATAAAGCTACGATAATTTAGTAGAAGTGGAAGTAGGGTTATTTCATGTTTTAGTTTTACAAGAGGACAGGCTTAAACGATAAGAGCCACGGGTGCAATGGATTCTGAAACCGAGAATGAACTGCTTCCTGTTGAAATGTAATTGTGTTACAAGGCAGAACTCTGAGTATGGCTGATAATAAAACAGAGATTGGGGGTTCATTTGTAAGATGTCATAGCTTTTTTTTTTATACAAACACAAAACTTCTGGCCAGATTCTCAGGTGGAAACGTGGCCAGAAGTTGTGGAGACAAGGCCTCATAGTCAGGGTGGCCTTATAAATCCTGTGGATATAAAATAAGCTATAGAAAATATATACATGTGGTTATAAAAAGGTCGACTGCTCACCTCAGATCCTCCAGGAGGTCACACTCTGTCTGGTGCTTTATTTGTAATCTGCTCATCTGCTCTGCATGAGTGTGTTTCAGCTCCTGGGTGACCCGGACCTGCAGGGGAAGACAGAAAACTGGTTTATTAAAAACAATCGTGACTGTTTTCTTCAGCTCGTACAGAAAGACAAAGATATTCCACCATGTTGCGTATGACCATTCTTTCCGAGTTGTTTACCAGGCGAGTGTTGAATCAGCTGTGCTCAAAAAAGGTGTTAATGAAAGTGAGCCGCTCTCATTATCAGGCAGAAACTCCGGACAGGTGACAGTTAGTCTCACTGGGTTTTCTAATTGGCTGTTAGATTAATTAGCTCTCATTACTGATAGCTGGGAGTGTTGTCAACTTCCTTTTTCCAGCCCTATTTCAATTACAAGACAGATTTATGTTTGTTAATTATAATAGAGATAAACAAAAATCCCCAACCAATGTGACGATGTAATTAATGTATTCACCACATAAGATAGTAAACTGAGAAGGGAGTGCTGCTCAATTGTTCACATTTGAATTGCAATCACAATTTTGGCTTTCCCCAATGAAATGATCGTGATCACATGCAATATTAACATATTAAATAAATTCTCTGTTCACTGAAAAAGCCACAGCATATCAAACTATTATAGCCTCTTCATTTTGATCTAAAAGTGGACTGAACTTGAAAAATATAACCGTTAAATATAGGGTGAATAAATACTGCAATGTCAATTATTTCTTAGGGTCTGCTCTTTGAGTGTAGCACAATATGGAAGTGGAAGCAGTGATGTGTTTATTTGAATGTCAAAGAGCAGTACAAATATTTATAACTAAAACCAATAAATAATCAAGATAAAGGATGGCAACATGTAACGCTCCTTTCTAGGATAAGTTTCTATTAGAACAAGTTAAAACCACTCTGTATTTTCTCATTCTGCCTGTCTTTGTAGAAATAAAACGCTCTGTTTTTACGCGCTTTAACGTAATTGCAATGCCATGCAACAGCGTGGGTCCCTTGTTACTTTCCGTCAGCAGTTTTCAATCACATACCCTGCAACTGGGACACATTGAGCATGTTGATCATCTCGATTGGTCGGTGGAATTTAAAATAATTGTCAACTATTGTGCCAACTAATGAAGCAGGAGGATTTGTGCCTCTTAGAGACGGATATTTCAGGGTTTCGAACAAAACAGGCAATTTAAAATGTCATTTCCCACTGCAGAATTTTTCTTCCAAGCACAAAATCTAAAAGCTTAATGACATTGGGACCATTTAAAATGTCTTCACATGATAAAAGTTCTTATTTCAGTATGTTCCTCTCATTATTCCTCCTGTGGCTTTATAGTCAGTTTTAACACGGCTAAACTTCCTGTTAACGATGAATCTAGGAACTGAAGTACAGGGTTTAGATTGACATGACCTGAATGGGAAAGGGTAGTTATCTTTTTTCAATTCCTTATTTCAACAATGAGACAGTAAAGTTCAATAAATGCAATTTAAATGATCCTTTATACTGAATGCCATCTGTCAATTTGTCAGCTAAGTCAGAACGCTTTAAACTACATGATATTCTCAACAAAAATATGAATTACATAATAAAAATAACTCACAACAACCATTAGTACTAAACAAACATT
This sequence comes from Eleginops maclovinus, assembly GCF_036324505.1. NCBI lineage: Eukaryota > Metazoa > Chordata > Actinopteri > Perciformes > Eleginopidae > Eleginops > Eleginops maclovinus. The sequence continues at coordinate 2,706,482 of NC_086359.1, forward strand.
GCATGTATTTGTTCCAGTTAACAGCAGTTCTTGCTCAAAACGTACTGGGGTCTAAATGGTCAATGTTCTGCTGAGCCATGTTATTGAAATATGATCCCACAGGCACATTTTTTCACACAGATCCAAGCGATTTCGTGCTGAGATTTGTACGTTTATTTACTAAGTAGAAACACTACTTCACTCTTAAACTAGGCAGGCAGTTTTAAGATGGTATATAAATATGTGATGGCAATGATTGTTGGACTTTTTTCCTGCAAAACTTTCCTTAAACTAAGAAAGAAGTACATTCACCAAAGAACATTCAATGACAGCAGAAACGAGTCTACTCAAGTAGGATGGATAGATGGATGGATAGATGGATGGATAGATGGATGGATAGATAGATGGATAGATGGATGGATAGATGGATGGATAGATGAATGGATAGATAGATGGATAGATGGATGGATAGATGGATAGATAGATAGATAGATGGATGGATAGATAGATGGATAGATGGATAGATGGATGGAAAGATGGATGGATGGATAGATGGATTGATGGATAGATGGATGGATAGATGGATGGATAGATGGATGGATGGATAGATGGATAGATTGATGGATAGATGGATGGACAGATAGATGGATATAATACACACTATAAATATAAAGAACAACAAGTAACAGCTACAATGTGCAAATTGTTCATGATTATGAAAAGGGAGAAGCTAAACTACCAAATACAAAAAACTACAACTACTAAAATCTTAACTTGTGTTTTGCCTGCTTTTGCCATAATCTTCCTCCACAGTGTGAGACAAACTTGATATTTAGGTGAACTGAAGAGATGCCTGGTGTAACTCTTGTAACACAACCCATCGGTCGCGTTATTTCACAAGATATGTGAGAGTACTAAGAGGATATTGATCAACTGTTTTCATTATGTCGTTTGTAATGTACTTTAGCAGGACCGTTACTTTCCATTCGTGAGGGAACCTCTACCAGCTGTTTTACCACTTAAACGCATCAATAATTATAATCATATGTTATTCTGAAATGGGCTAATGCGCATTCTGAGTACTTTTGGTACATTAAGTATATTTTGATGCTAACTTTTGTACTTTCACTTGAGTAACATTTTGAATCAGGACTTTTACTTGTAAAAAGAATCCTGATCCTCTTGTAGTTCTACTTTCGCTTAAGATCTGAGTACTTCTTCCACCTCTGGAGCTTAGTTACTTTACAACACTGCTTCATATTTACTTCAATAAAGGATGAAAAAAATGTGGCACATGGGACTTTTTTTCCCTTTCTCCGTTGCTATTTAAAGCAACAGCAGAAATAAAACTTTCCATACTACAACAAACTAGGGAACCTTCGAATAAACAAAGGTTATTGTGTAATTTCAAGCAGCAGAACAACAACAACAAAGCGTGTATTTATTTTTTCCAACCATTAAAAATGCACCACTATTTATTCTTCGTCGTTTTCCAGACGTTAGCTTCCAACGGCTACAACGGGAAAACTCACCTTTCTCGGTGGGGGTTGCATCCTTCTTCTTTCTGGACATAAAAACTACACAAAAGATGAAAGTTTGTCCGGGAAAAGTTTGTGTAAATGTTTCTTGAAGAAATTATAACGGGAACTAGGGTATTTCAGCCTGGGTCAAGCGGCCATGACGAGTCCGGTAAGTAGTTATTTGAGTCCCGTTGAAAACACTGTGGCCCCAGGGAGCAGAAAACATTACAGTTAAGCTAGCCGAAATTTAGCGACGCACTTCCTGTCATGTTTTCCAAAATAAAATACCCAAACTACTTTCGTATACAACCTTCAAAATAAAAGTAGACCATCGACAAATTCATGTAGTGACATTTATTTAAACTTGTCGACTGTATGGTGGGATGAAGTTTTGACATGGGGGATTACTTCTTCTTGCACTATTTTTGTTTTATTTGCACATTTTGCAACATTCTTTTGCACTATTTTATTTCTATTATGTCATTTCTTTCACTATGTGTATTGGTTTCATTTGTTTTATGTTCAACATATATTCATGCTGCATTGTTGGAAGACCCTGGGAGTTGAGTTTTTCATGCCAAATCTACACTGTAGGTACTGTGCATATGACAATAAAGCCTTTGAATCTTTGAATCTATATGTGTTGTTTTTCTCTTGAATTATTAAGTGTCTATTGTATCTATATATCGTCTATGTTTTGAAGAACTAAGAACGAGTCCAGTAAGTAGTTATTTGAGTCCCGTTGAAAACCCTTTGGACCCAGGGAACAGAAAACATAAACGTTAAGTTAATCGAAAATAAAGTGATTCCTGCCACATTTCCCAAATAAAATACAGTAACGCGACTCAATAAATACTACTTCCGTAAATAATCTTCTAAGTAAAAGACAAATTATCCATGTTGACATTCAACTTTTTTAAAATTAGTTATTTAAACTTTTTTGACTGTATGGTGGGATGAGGTTGACCGTATGTGATTACTATAAATATGTTTTGTGTGTTTATTTTACCTCGATATTCATGAAAATAAGGATATGCCATCAGTGATTCCTCCAGATTTAAATAAAAAGGTTTGAAATATTTATTTTTAAATATTTGTTTTTATGAATTAAATAACATTTTTTATTATTATTATTATCAAACCTTGAAACTATCAATGGAGTCCTAATTAATCCAATTTCTGCAGAACATTTGCTGCTTATTTAATTGTTTCCTTTTTTGAAATAGTCTTGCAGTAAATGATATGGATTGTGCAAAAATAGATGCACCCAACCAGCTGCTCTCGCCTCTGATTGGCTCTCCACGATCACATGACCAGCCACTGCCCCCTTTACCCAACCAGCGTCAAGCATGCATGGATATATAGTACGGTTCCATGGGCAGTTTTCAAAATAAAAGGTATTTTGGGACTACATTGCAAAATAGAAATACAACAAATTCTGATTCTGTGGACTTTATTTGAAATATATACAATACATTCTATTCAAACGTATCAAATTATTATTTATGCAAAATTAAGTCATTATTATTGAGAGTCAATTGTAGACTAAGTTTATTATAATGACATCTTTTCAAACACAATTGAGGAAATGGATATCCATAAATAGGGGAGCCTTACAACAATTTTGTATTATAAACTGTGCGATATTCATACTAGGAATTATAGTATTTATTACTGTCAATCTAAAGCTACTTCATTACTTTCTACTTTTTAATTGCTTACCTTTTTATACTTGAAATGAGAGATTATTTCATTCACACATGTTATATGTGTGCTCCCTTTACTTAATACTGTTCACTTAACTAAGAAGTGTTTTTATTGTGTCCCTTTGCTGTAACTAAATGTCTAACAAAGGAATTTTGATTCTGATATCCAAATGTGTGCTTTTATTTTGAAGGCCGTCGCAAAACCGGTGTTTTCTCTTCCTGGTTTTATTTATTGTGACTTTTACTCGACCTCGCTGTCAGATTGTAGATTTGTCTGCACACTCACTTCAAAAAAAAATAAGACATGCAAGGTTTTTCACATTGCTTTTGTTTTTGTTGGAGCTGTACTGTTTAGTTAGCCAACTAAGTAGCCAGTTAGTTTGCAGCAATGTCAACGTGGCGAGGGCTGCATGTGAATCTGCGGAAGGCACATGGATTATTTACAGTTTCCTCCAGGCACACATGGAAGTATGGACATTTAACGTTATGCAAAAGCCTGAGTACTGGAAGAGCTCTCCGGAATGACTTCTTCAAAGGTAGGGGACATCAGAGAAAGAGTCATCAAACCAAGCAGGCCAAATCCCACTCAGAAATCAAACGTTGTTTTTATTTGTTAATCCACAAATGTAGGAAACGTGTATGTCACATCTGAAGCCCTCTGTTAAATAATGAAATGTATTTCTACAATTCGGCATGGTTATGATCTTCCAAGCAACAGTTATTTGTTTCAAAATGTTAAAATTAGAGAAAGTTTTCGAGAAGTTATCATCAAGCATGCTAGCCAGGTCTCAGTCAGAAATCCTCCAATTATTCATTTATTTGTTAATGAATAAAATGTGTCAACTTTAATGTCACATCTGAGATCCTCTTACAATTACATGTATTTCTATTTTCTACAAAGTACAAGATCCAAGTACTTCTACTTTGACTCAAGTACAAGATCTGAGTACTTCTACTTTACTCAAAGATCTGAGTACTTCTACTTTTACTAAAATACAAGATCTGAGTACTTCTACTTTTAGTCAAGTACAAGATCTGAGTACTTCTACTTTGACTCAAGTACAAGATCTGAGTACTTCTACTTTTACTCAAGTACAATATCTGAGTACTTCTACTTTGACTCAAGAACAAGATCTGAGTACTTCTACTTTTACTCAAGAACAAGATCTGAGTACTTCTACTTTACTCAAGTACAAGATCTGAGTACTTCTACTTCACTCAAGTACAAAATCTGAGTACTTCTACTTTTACTTAAGTACAAGATCTGAGTACTTCTACTTCACTCAAGTACAAAATCTGAGTACTTCTACTTTTACTTAAGTACAAGACCTGAGTACTTCTGGTTTTGTGATATTGGGTTTTAAAAATAAACTTTGATCTTATTTAGATCTGGAAGCCCAGCTGGCCGCTGCGAGGCAGAAGGCGTTGGACGCTCTGCCGGGGAGCGGCTGGAGCCCGGTGGAGATGAACCGGGGGCTCCCACCAGAGAGGACAGACGTTGTGATCGTTGGAGGCGGCGTGATTGGCTGGTCTGTCGCTTACTGGATCAAGCAGAAGGAGAAGCGGCGAGGTGGGGTGAACGTCGTGGTGGTGGAGAAGGACCCAACGGTGAGGGACCAGGATTGACCAGTTTGTATGGATTTCTGTTTGCACCTTTAAATAAACAAGAGACAGGAGCCTTTGTGGGTTAAAAAAATAGTCTGAAATCCTCCCCAGCTTTGTGAAAAAGCAGCATAACACCCAGCAGCTTGTTACGTAATTTAATTTTGAGTACCTCCCCCGTCATGTTTTCTCCGCAGTATTCGCAGGCCTCCACCGTGCTTTCTGCAGGAGGCATCCGACAGCAGTTCTCCCTGCCCGAGAACATCTGCCTCTCCCTGGCCTCCGCAGAATTCATGAAGAACATCAATGTAGGTCGCGTCTGCACACACAACGGCGATGAATGACAGGCCTTTTAAATCATTAAATGTCACAGTGACTTGTGTTCTGTAAATATACAAAGCAAGTTTATTTACAGAGCACATTTCAACACTATGGCAACTCAAAGTGCAAAAGAAACACAGAATAGATTGTTATTTAAAAGACTGAAACAGCAGCTTAAATCACTACACAGTTTGTCATTGTATACCAGCTGAATGTTCTTTTACAAAAGATGATTAAAACATCTGTATGGCCTCAAACAGCTCGCAGACTATACTCAACTTAGGGTCCAAAAATGTAGTTTTGGCCGCTCTCTTTTATTTATTTACGCTCAGCCTCTTTTTGCCACCTTTTCCGATTAAAAAGAAATGAATAAAACACAATTACGTTTGAACTCTTTTCATCTATTTGCATTGTTTACTGAGCTTTAATGCAGTTTCTTCCCAAATGAAATGGGTCATTTAAGTCAAATTCATGTGTAAAAATATTCATAAAAATGGCATATCTTATTATCTTATAATATGACCGGAATCTCTTTCTGTTTTTGGGGAATTTATTTTCATTCTCTCTATAGTGTATCATTTATATTCATGCCTAAAAAATGTGTTAAAAAGTACATACTATTTTTTTATGATCTAATATTATCATAAACTCCTCTCTGTTGTGTTTTTATTTTTGATATTCTAAGTTTTTCTGCATCTCAGGAACACCTCCACGTGTTGAATGAAGACCCGGTGGACCTCCAGTTCAACCAATCGGGATACCTCTTCCTGGCCAACGAGGAAGTGGCTCACATCATGGAGGAGAACTACAAAACCCAGAGGTGCCGGCCACCTTTCATCCAGCACAGCTGTGTAGAGTTGTAGTTCTAAAGCACAATTATTATTATTATTATCAATTCTATTTTTTCTGTCTGTAGGACCGCCGGAGCCAAGGTTTCCCTTCTCTCTGCGACGCAGTTAAAGGAGAAGTTTCCGTGGATAAACACGGAGGGCGTCGCGCTCGCTTCATACGGTGAGTGCGAAGAATTATAATACCGATAATATTTAATCACTACAACGTGTTTGACACAACAGGACAACTTGAAACCCTTTCATCTCAGCTGGTTATTGTCGGATTCACGAAGAACGTTTGTAATTAAAATGTAAAACACAGATTTGACATTTATTCTTTATAATTCTGTACATACTTATGTGTGTACATATGCCTTACTGTACATATTATTTCTAAATATAATATATATATTAATTTATTATGAATAATAAGGCCTTCATAACCATTATAATAAAATATCTTTGACTAATGTTTAAAGTCTTAAAAATGGCAAAACACTGGAAGTAGAGTGCATGCAATATAATTTAATTTGAGAAAAACCAAATAATCTTTTTAACAAACCAAATGCCAAATTTAATTAAATGTAACTTATTGTGAATTGAGTACTTTTACTTGTTGTACTTTAAGTATATTTGGTTGCAAATCCCTCTGGACTTTCACTTCAGTTTCAAGCAGGACTTTTTTTTTTCTTCCATTCATTCATTATTTTCTCAAACTCTGAATCGAGCGACTGTTTCGAGATCCATATAATTCCCCCCTCCAGTGATACATAAAGTATTTCCCACTCTGATCCTGATTCCCACACTGTGGTAGTACTCCATTTTCTAAAGTAAAAGTACTTCATCCTCCAGGGCTGGAGAACGAGGGCTGGTTCGACCCCTGGACGCTGCTGCAGGCCTTCAAGAGGAAGGCCCTCTCTATGGGGGTCGTGCAGTGCTTAGGAGAGGTCACAGGTTAGTGATTAAAATACAGATCTGCTGTCTCATACTAAGGGCCTTTTTATCCTTAATTTAGTTAAAGAATCACTTATTTATTATATATGTAACTGATGGCATTTCAACACAAGACCTGTCTGGTTCAACACTTCAATTAACATTGTTACTACTCATTGCTCTACTGTATATAACATCCTAATTCCATGTTTCAGTTGGTGTAGTTTGTTCTTATGAGGTGTATTTTAACATCTAAGATTTAAAATGGTGTATTGTATAGATAACCAACATTTCCGTTTATTATTATATTATTATTCAGTATATTTTGACTCTCTATTGACGCGTATCAATGTTTAAATTTCTTCCACAGATTTTAAATACACATCAAACATTGCCAGAAACGCCCAAGGTGATCAAGTGGCTCAAAGGAGGGTCAGATCTGTCAAAGTAAGTATGTCTGCACCTTTTGATTTGGCTCGTAGTCTTATTGTTGTTGGTATTTATAGTCAAATAAAATACCATCCTATTTTAAGAAGATGCTCATAAAGGGTTTGCAGATCTTTGAGTGAAGGGCCTCGTCACCCAATAGTAATACATTAATAACCTTTATTCATATAGCGCTTTCTAAAAAGAATACATCTCTCTTTTGCTTTTTCTTCCTGGAGTTTTTCATGATGTAATAATGTCGTTTGACCAGGTGCAGGTGAGTAACAGTCTGGAGTTCCAGCCCATCGAGTGCGCCCTGGTGGTGAACGCAGCCGGAGCTTTTTCTGGTACAGTGGCCGCCATGCTGGGAATCCCACTTCCTGTGGAGCCGCGCAAAAGGTCGGTCATTCCCTGAACTGGTGTATTTAACTCTGTATGGAATTGTTATTAAGAAAACTGTCCTGCTTTCTCTGAAAATGACCCATAGAATTGTTTTGTTTACTGTCGTATAACTATTAGGCATTATAGCACCTATTCTCAGATTTCATTTGAAGGTTTTCACTTCCAGATTGATCTTATTTATTTGTATTTATTTAACTATTATTTCCTATTTATAGAGTTTTTGTTTGAATTAATACAACTTATTATTAAGCCTTATATTCTGACTCGTCTTTATATATATACTTTTTATTTTTAAAAAGATCAGAGGTACACACTTATAAAAACATACTTTAAAATGATTGAAATGACATGTATGGGTTTTTTGTTTTCATTTTGAAAACATGTCAGACAGGTTTTTCATTGTGTCCTTTTTCTGCACTACACCACCTTAAAGCTTTTTCTACAAAACCGTCACTAAATCTTTCTTCATGCCGCCTCAAGGAGCTCCCGATCCAAAGAGGAGCTTTATAACCCTGAGAAGAAGAAGAATGGCGGAAAGCTCTTACATTTTTATGCTAAAAACTCCCTTGTTGGCATGAAAACCATTATTGGTGCTTTGAGGATAATCGAGAACAGATTTCAGAGGAACTTTCTGTCTGTAAGAACTCGGGGATATAACTTTATATATTTCCTCTCTTTGCAGGTACATCTATGTGGTGAACTGTCCTGACGGTCCCGGTCTGGACACTCCCTTCCTGATCGATTACTCTGGAGTTTGGTTCAGGAGAGAAGGGTTAGGAGGAAACTACATCGCTGGGACTTCACCAGAGGAGGTTCGTAAAATAAATGTTTTGCTTTAATATTTCTCATGGATGCATATAGTGTGAAACTCTTGCGCAACACTGATGTTTCAAATTAGTGTCTATTGCCAAAAGATGGAGGTTCCGTTGTCTTTGGTTGTTTTTCCCCAAATGTTCCCATAATTCTGACGTTTTTTAGAATGATTACAGACAAAATTTGTACCCAATTTTCATAAAACTTGGCAGAAAAACTTAGGAAAAAAGAGTGTGTCAAGGGCTACGGAAGAACCAATTACATTTTGGAGTTGATCCACATCTCAAACTATTCAAGTCGGGCATCTGCGGTGCGTTCATGTGCTGTCAGAATAATCGGAAACATGAACTTTTTAACATTTTTCGATACGTGTTTTTTCCTCCTCTTCAGGCGTTGGAGCCGGACACCAGTAACCTGGAGGTGGACCACCAGTTCTTTGAGGAGAAGGTCTGGCCCCACCTGGCCTCTCGGGTCCCAGCCTTAGAGAAACTGAAGGTAGGGTCTGGATTATTATGCTTTTTCAGAAATGTATGTATAGTGTATATATGTTTGTCTTAGTATTATACACACAACAACTTTTAGAGTTGTGTGCTAATGTCCCCTGACTTCTTCTTCTCTTGTTCTTCCAGGTGACGAGTTCGTGGGCGGGTTTCTACGACTACAACACCTTCGATCAGAACGGCATCATCGGCCTCCACCCGCTCATCAACAACATGTTCTTTGCGACGGGCTTCAGCGGGCACGGCCTGCAGCACTCGCCCGCCGTGGGCCGGGCCGTCGCCGAGCTCATCATGGAGGGAGACTTCACCTCGTTAAACCTCAGCAACCTCGGGTTCAGACGCATCCTCCAGCAGGAGCCCATGCTGGAGAGGAACATCGTGTAGAGGACTCGCTTACACCCTGCTACGATAGAGCCGCGTTGTTGTTGTTGTTGTTGTTGTTGTTGTTGTTATGGTATGGTAAAGGGACTTCTTTTATGTAGCGCTTCTCCAGCCTCTGCGACCCCTTCAGAAGTCAGCATTCACCCAATCACACACATTCATGCAGAGGCAAGGCTAACATGCAAGGTGCCTACTGCTCACACACACACACACACACACACACACACACACACACACACACACACAGCTGGCCATCAGGAGCTATTTTGGGTTACGTTTCTCAGCCAAAGTTACATGGACATGTTGACTGCAGGAGCTGGGAATCAAACTGGCGACCTCCTGATTGGCTGCTTCCACCTATATACCTGTGTGTATATATTCGGGCTCTAATTGATCTGTTTATTTAAATGATTATATGCTTTGTGAATAATTCATTTCAATTGACGGCCCTAATTCATATAAAGTATATATATTACTTTGCTCTTCAAAATATGACCTTCAGTAAAGACGATGATAATGAGAGACGTTTCCTATGTTTACCCAAAATAAGCTGCATCTGTTTTTACTGTTGACTTTTGACATGTATTTTATAAATATTGTCCTTGTCTATTGGTCTTACCTTTCATTCATTCAGATAGAAGTTTTTCACATTATATTATTTTATCAGATGTCTTTTCTTATTTATTTTATATGTACTATTGGTATTTAAATGTCCAAATAGGTAGCTTACATGAGATTTAAAATATTGGCTTTTTTTTTTACTGCTTTTAGTCCTGCAATAGAGATATACAGCACTACAGGTATTTGAATTAGTGTTGTATAAATACTTTGCCCTAGAGGGGGCTATTTCTGCATTTCGAATTTCTTTTATAAAACAACTGGCATGCACGTGCAAATTCTACAAACACATTTTCCTTAATATCATAAAGGGGCTACAGGTGTATGTGGTTGTGTGAACCCCCTTATGTTTACCAATGAGCAAAGACTAGGACAAAATGGGGAGAAAACGTACAATCTATGCTCTAAAAAATGTATTACAATTTATTGCAATATTTTGTGGGACAAAAAATAAGAAAATTATTATTAAAATAGTTGGCAATTATTTCTGGTCAGCTTTGTCAGTCCTAAACCCACAGATGTGTTCACTTTAATATCATAGCAACAGAGAAAAGCTGACAGTTTTGCAGGAAAAATGTGCAATTCATCAATTTTCAAACTAGTTAGAAGCTATTCCTCGGTCTTTAACATGCACCTGAGCTAACTGTGGTTTGCAGAAAGTTACAGTATGCTGAAAAACTCCACAGCATGCATCTCACCCGTCTTCTGCTTCATTTACATTCACTTAACGGCATCTCCATCCTCCACTGAGGTGCATCTGATCAATCACCGTCCCCCCTCTCTTTTCTTATTACAGTTCCTGGAAATATGCTGCACAAAAGAGAAGTCCTGCTGCAGCTGTAGGAGAAAAACGTCAAAGACATTTCTTCCCTGCAGCTTTTCATTTTGATGCAAATGTGAGGCAGGTTCGAATGCAGCGAGAAGGGGGGGATGGGGACCGGACGGGGGAAATGCAATTGAGGGATTTCTCTTTGTGGAGGCCCTGCGCAAATCCCAAATGTTCTCGGGGCTGCAAACAAAAACAGCATGCAACCCCTTTAATGGATGCATCTCATGCCACAGAAAGGTATTCCTCTGCTCGTGTTTAATGGCTCTTGTATTAATATCAAACTTTTGGGTGATGGAGGGGGTCAGTGTGAGCTCCCCAGTGTACACGGCGGCATGTGGCTGGGATTAAGAAATTTCACTGTGGATTAAAATCTTTCTATGGCCACTCGCTGAAGAGAGAGGCGTCTGAGAGGAGATCCATGGTCTCACTTAGCAGGTAAAATCTGCACTTTTATACACTTTCCTTTAACAGATTTGATGGTGGATGGTTCGTTTAGGTATTAGGTTTTGTGTGCAAAAGTTTGAGAGGTTTTTATCTCTAACAACCCAGAAATGACACGCATACCGTGTTGTTTTTACTTCAGGCTTCTTAGAGGAATGTTGCTTTATATCTTACAGACTGTATGATTGCTACATTTCTCTTGTTTCCTCACTGTGGTCTTGAGCAGTATATATATATAAGTGCATTTGCCAATTATAGCATACAAAGAACTGGAGGAATTCAATGCTAAAGGCTTAGAAACAGGGAAAAACAACAACAGCTTGAGCAGTTTCTTAGTTTTTCTGGCACAAAAATGATGAAAAGTAATTAAGTGTGTACTACATAATGAGCAAAGCCATACTGATAATACTGCTGTGTGATTATACTGTTGAACACATACGAAGTACAATTTAAATGAGTTTATTCTTCTTGTTTAATAGGTTTTTCATCAAGATTTAATACCATTTTCTTTTCTAAACAAAAAAACAAACAAGCTTCTCGAGTGTAAGTCTTGAGTATGTTATGTAAGGATGAAAGTGGACCACATGGTTCATGCTGCACAGTAAAACAGGTGAAACTGCTCACAATAACTTGCATTATGCTGTTGTAAATCCACACTAAACAGACGTATGTCAAATATAATGAAAAATAAGGGAAGTTAGATCCTCGTAAATCACTGACTGTTTATTCTCCTGCACTGACGGAGACGTGCTCTTCATCAGAGTCGCTGTTTCACCTTTAAATAACTTGTAATTAAACTTAAATTGGATTCAGATCAAATGATAGAAGCTTACAGTATTCTCAGTGAGTTGTTGTTGTCAACACATCCCAGATGCTTATGAACATCATTAGGCGTGAATAGCAGCTCCATGATTATTGTTAGATTTGAAAACATTTATAAGCACTAAAGTTCTTTGTGTACTGCTTGGGAACTTAACTCATAAAAGCCATGTTTGTTTTCTAAAAGCTGACTTTTCAAAATGAAACTGATCACTTTTTAATGTTGTAAACAAACAGTAAACCTCATAAACCCTTCGGAGTCTTGGGGCTAATTTGGCCGTTTTCAAGCTACTTTTTGGTTTGTATTTGTCTTACTAAACCCCACAAAGAAATGTTGAGCATGTCAATGTTTGGTTTCTTTTTTTAAAGGACAACCTCACCTATATAACCTGATAGTTGTTTTTATCATTTTGACATACTATATGAACATTTTGGACCCAAAATCACACAAAAAATGTAAAAACGGATTTTGAAAATGATATTATTTTTTATATTATAACTAAACATTTTGAGAGCTGGACACACACACACACACACACACACACACACACACACACACACGGGATGTCACTATGACAATGTAAAGACTTGATTGAGCTTTCATGAACCCATATACTCATTTTATGAACAAATAGCAGGTGCATCCATAGACATCCTGAGTGCTTCCCCCTCTCTCTGTCTCCAGCTACAGGATGCTCCAGGTGCTCCAGGGTCACATCCAGCCGGCTGCACACCGAGGCCGCAAAACCCGCCTGGTCACCAAAGACGGGCGCTGCAACATCGAGTTCGGCAACATCGAGTACAGCAACCACTTTGCGTACCTGCTGGACTTCTGGACGACGTTCGTGGAGATCCGCTGGCGCTTCGTGCTGCTCCTGTTCGTGGCCTCGTTCACCGGCAGCTGGTTCGTCTTCAGCCTGCTGTGGTACTGGATCGCAAAGAGCAACGGGGATCTGACAGGGCAGAACCGAACGGACGGACACGTGCAGTGCATCGACAACGTCAACGGCCTCACGACGGCGTTCCTATACTCGCTGGAGACTCAAACCACCATCGGGTACGGGGGCAGGGCGTTAACCGGGCACTGCGCCGGCACCGTCGCTTTGATCATCATCCAATCTCTCATCGGAGTCTTCATCAACTGCTTCATGTGTGGCGTCATCTTGGCCAAGATCTCGTTACCCAAAAGACGGGCAAAGACCGTCACCTTCAGCGACACGGCCGTCATCTGCCTGAAGAAAGGAGTCCTGTGTCTCCTGCTTCGAGTCGCGAATCTCCGAAAGACGTTACTAATCGGCAGCCAGATCTACGGAAAGCTGCTCAGGACAACGACCGCTCCCGACGGAGACACCATCATTCTGGATCAGGTGGATATCGACTTCATGGTGGACAGCGGCAAGGATAACCTGTTCTTTGTTTGCCCTTTGACCCTGTACCACGTGATAAACACTTCCAGCCCGTTCTACGAGCTGTCAGCGGACTCTCTGCCCCACCAGGACTTTGAGTTGGTGGTCTTTTTGGACGGGACTGCTGAGTCCACTAGTTCTTCCTGCCAGGTCCGAACCTCCTACATCCCTCAGGAGATCCAGTGGGGGTTCAGCTTCCTGCCCATCATCTCCCGCACCAAGACTGGAAAGTACCGGGTGGACTTCTCAAACTTTTCCAAAAGTGTGCGGGTCACAACACCACACTGCGTCCACTGCTTTGAGACGGACGCAGACCAGAGGAGCCACAACCAGGAGAACCAGGACAAACAGCAGAAGTTGGGCATCGACAACTTGGGGTTTCAGGTGATCGACATTCACGACTCTATGGATGTCACTAAAATGTGAGGGGAGAAGGGTGAGTCAGAAAAGAAATCCTATTTGGAGCAAAAGCCAGGTTCTCGTGAACAGTTCTCAGACTTCTGATCTACTTTTCAAGAAGCTCAAAGTTTCATTTGGCCCCTTGTTGTTCCCATCGCGATGTGAAGACCCACCAACATTAGGCAAACTAGTGCAAAGACGTATGAAAAAACAACAGCTGTTTCAAATGCAATCTCTGGATTCTGACTGCGACGACTGGGTCGGTCTCAAGGAAGGGCCCAGAAGCTTAGAAGCCAGTGTTCGTTGGAATCAGTCGTTGATATAATAGTCAGTGTTTAACTTCATTTTAGGTATATGAACTTCCCCACACTTGAATAGCCTCATCATCAGGCTCTTACAACTGTAACAAATGCGCTAACAGCCGAATCTGGAGTTCTTTTACCTTTTCTAATCATGTAAATATGCCTTCACGGAGCTCCAGGGGTGCAGAATTGACAGATTATCCAGGGGATTTTATACTCGAGAGGGGAGTGGATTTATGTGCTACTAAGCAAATTCACATCCCAGTTTTCTTATTCATTGTCTAACGCTAATTCTCATCTCCAAAACTATTTCAACAATCTAACCAGATATTGGCTCTTTTCTTGCCTGAAGAAATATTCAACTAAATAAAGAGACAGCTTTTAAATGTAACATGACCACTAGTGCCTCCTAGATACAGAATTTAAAAATGGTGGTTAATGCCATCTTGTGAATCGAGACAAATCAGACATTTTTGCTGCTGCAAGTTCAACCAGGGTCTTTTATGGGCAGTGAATTAATCCCTGCATTCCAATAACCCATACTACCAAACTATAAAATGTGCCAGAAAAAAGATATATACCACATACACATTTAGCAGCATCTTTTCTGGCTATGCTTACCCACAATCCTTTGCACAGCTGATATTTAGGAATAGGGTCTAAATCAAACTCAGGACAAACTTGCATGCACTCTGCAAAAAGTGCAGAAGTTCCACCGTTAATCAGAGTTTCTTGATGAGGAGTGGAATTAAAATTCAGTCCATTTTTTTTCGCCTCAACCAGCAGAAATATTCAAAGTGTGAATATAAAAAAAAAAGACCTGAGCGGGAGTTAAGCTCTACGCTCAGCTGCTCATTACAATCAAAGCACCTTTGGGACTTGTGACTTTGTGTAGGTAATGTGTGGCAGAGGGGGGATGGGGGGAGGGGGGGGGATTGAAGTTTTGATGAAATGAAAGGGGTGGAATAGTGGATGGCACAGTGGGTATTTCTCGAGGAGATTAGGCTCTGATCCTGTTATAATGAAAAATGTGTGCCATAAAGTCTGTGGAAGGAAATCAGAAGAAGGCCTTCTGAGTTTTCCTTGTCACTCCCTTTCTGTCACGGTGACACCTTGTACGCCTCGAGGAAACTGT
Organism: Eleginops maclovinus; assembly: GCF_036324505.1. Taxonomy (NCBI): domain Eukaryota; kingdom Metazoa; phylum Chordata; class Actinopteri; order Perciformes; family Eleginopidae; genus Eleginops; species Eleginops maclovinus. The sequence goes on from NC_086359.1 coordinate 2,721,844, forward strand.
GGATATAGCTGCTAAATGAGATGCTGTAATTGACTAGATTATTCTGTGTAACACTGACACTTCTTCTCAGGGAAAATAACATCCTTAGTAAGAATAAAAAACACTTTTTTCACAATTTATTGGCTTTGTTTGTCGTTTTTTACGTCTTTTTACATTAAAAATGAATGTTATCACAAGATACAACATAATTATTAACCTTTTAGTACTAACTTTTATATACATTTGAGTATGTTAAGTCCGCTAAATGCTACCTTATTATTCTACTTTATTCCTATGTCAGGGTTTGGTATGAAGGCAGGACCCAAAAACAATGCAAAAGGCGAGCTTTAATCCAGAAAAAAGCAGAAAAAACAAGGAAAAACTGAACATGCACAAACCGGGGAACAGGAACAAAACCAGGAACGGGAAAACAAATATATATATATTTTTTACATTTCTATATATTTCCCTTTTTTATTATCTTAAAGGTGCCTTGATTTTGTCTCTAAACAGCCTTTAGTTGATCTTATTCTCAAATGAACCTGCACTTTCATTAGGAAATTGAGGCTTTTTTAATAGTAATGGCATCCTTCAGTCCTCCATAGACTTAGCAGTATACCCTCGTGTACAGTAAACAACAAACCCCTGCTTTTGCCACACCTATTTAGAACAGTAATAATAATAATCCCTGTCTCTCTTTAGTGTTATATAACATATGGTATAGAACTACAGAGTACTCCTCTACTGTGACAGCCGTCCTGCCCACTAGAGAGCATCAGAGAGCTGCAGCATTAACACATTATTACCATCAATTAATGCTGCAAAATACACGTTTTTTTAAGGTGTTCAAACTGTCCTAGTTCTGCCAGCAGTCTCTCTTTCATTTTCCCAGCGATGTTTGATAAAAATACAACTTTGGATGCTCACTCTTCTCCCCCAGAAGATCCTGTCGCTGCTTCCTGTTGCAGGGATGGACTCTCTTAAGGCAGCAGCAGCAGCAGCAAGTCTCTGCAGGTGATCTCAGACTGGAGCCGACAGCTTTTTCTGTCAGAAATAGCTTTTCATCCCGCTCGGATTCAGAGAGGAGAGTTAACTGGGCTTCATCTGCATAATAACAATGAGAAAGAGAAACTGTTGAGAGGGATTTGGCACACAGAGAGAGGGAAAAAGCTGAGGAAGCAGAGAGAGAGTTTTAATCTGATAACTGTCACCCTCTCTCGCTGTGTGGGGGAGATCTATCAGGCCAAATATAAAGTGATATATACAGAGGAGGAGGAATGCACACATTCATACAGGAGCTGATTATGAGACGTTGAGTTCTTTTGAGGTCATGTGTTTGTCATTTTTGTCGTCATTTTGAGTCTCTTTGTAGCCTTTTTTGTACATTTTTGTGCCATTTTGTGTGTATTTGTCCTTGTTTTGAGTGCCTTTCTGGTCATGTTGTGCCTCTTAGTTGTGGTTTGTATTTCTCTGTAGTCATCGTGTGTCTTTTCTCAGTCATAAAAAGTCTAATTGTAGTCATTTTGTAGCCATTTATTGTCCTTTTTTGTCAGTTTGTAGCTCTTTGTTTTTGTTTTGTGTCTTTTTTTGTGTCTCTTTGTTGTTCAAAACTTCTTAACACGTGACAAACAGGACAGTCTCAGATCAGAACGGTAAATGGGTTTTTTTAGTGACCGTTCCTGGGAAGCCAGATGGAAATCAGTTCACCTGTAAACGCAGTTTAAGGCCACTTTGAGTGTCGGCAGAAGGACACACACACACACACACACACACACACACACACACACACACACACACACACACACACACACACACACACACACACACACACACACACACACACACACACACACTGAAAGTCTTTTTTATAACATGACGGTTTTAAAACACCCCAAAATACAAACGGTTTTATTGTTAATTTGAATTAAGTATGTTTGTACAGTAATGCAAACACCTAGCAGCCAATTCATGCTTATTCAAAGATATTTAAAGGCTTAATATCTCAGTGATTTAATGTTTCTCATTGCTGAAACACCATTTATTCTGCCAGAGATTTCTTTAACATTACAAATAGTGAACCAGAACCAAACCGTTGAATATTAACGCCCTGGGGAAGAAAACACTATACATGCAGTGATTTTCCCTCATTAGGATTATTAAAGGGTCTGCTGGCTGCAAGGAAACACTGCTAACCACTGAGCTAATGTTCTGCCTTTTAATTAACTTTTCACTGATTAATTAATTAGTGGAGATAATGGAGCCACTTCTCATTCAGACCTATTTCGGTTGTGTAATTACCGGCGCTGTGCACTCATCCAACACTCACTCCACTTTTTGATTCTGCTTATGTACATTTTTATCAACCTCCTGAAAACTACCGGATTTAATCGCATATGATTATACTCACTGAACTGGCCTTCATTTCAGAGGCAAATAATGGACATTTCATTCCAGAAAAACTCCTTTCTGCTGTATTTTTCTTCTGGTCATCTTAACTCATCTCTTTCTGAAAACATAATATAACTAAAGTATGCATTATGGGTGAGACAATTCGGAAAATAAAAAAACCAGTTAAAAGAAAGCTTTAAATTCTTATAAGTAGGAATACTACACTGTCAAAGTATGCATCAGCAAAAAGTACTTAAACTATGCACAGTAAAAGTATGTATTGTGCAGTACAATTTCAGTTCTTCACTATTAAATATAATCTTTATGTTGCACTTTGAGGCTGAACATACTCAAAGGAGCATAAAATTACTTTTGAAATAGCTCAAATGTGTATTTAATGACAGTACTTTAGTAAAAGTACTATATCCAGAGGTGGGAGAAGTACTCAGGTCTTGTTATTCAGTAAAAGTAGAAGTACTCAGGTCCTGTACTTGAGTAAAGTAGAAGTACTCAGATCCTGTACTTGAGTAAAGTAGAAGTACTCAGATCTTGTACTTGAGTAAAGTAGAAGTACTCAGATCTTGTGCTTGAGTAAAAGTAGAAGTACTCAGATCCTGTACTTGAGTAAAGTAGAAGTACTCAGATCCTGTACTTGAGTAAAGTAGAAGTACTCAGATCTTGTTCTTGAGTAAAGTAGAAGTACTCAGTTATTGTACTTGATTAAAAGTAGAAGTACTCAGATCTTGTTCTTGAGTAAAGTAGAAGTACTCAGATCTTGTTCTTGAGTAAAGTAGAAGTACTCAGATCTTGTACTTGAGTAAAGTAGAAGTACTCAGATCTTGTACTTGAGTAAAGTAGAAGTACTCAGATCTTGTACTTGAGTAAAGCAGAAGTACTCAGATCTTGTACTTGAGTAAAGTAGAAGTACTCAGATCTTGTACTTGAGTAAAGTAGAAGTACTCAGGTCTTGTACTTGAGTAAAGCAGAAGTACTCAGATCTTGTACTTGAGTAAAGTAGAAGTACTCAGATCTTGTACTTGAGTAAAGTAGAAGTACTCAGGTCTTGTACTTGAGTAAAGTAGAAGTACTCAGATCTTGTACTTGAGTAAAGCAGAAGTACTCAGATCTTGTACTTGAGTAAAGTAGAAGTACTCAGGTCTTGTACTTGAGTAAAAGTAGAAGTACTCAGGTCTTGTACTTGAGTAAAGTAGAAGTACTCAGGTCTTGTACTTGAGTAAAGTAGAAGTACTCAGATCTTGTACTTGAGTAAAGTAGAAGTACCAGAGTGTAGGAATACTCTGTCACAGTAAAAGTATTCTAAATGTTCCTCCAGTGAAAGTAGAAAGTACTCTCCTCTAAATGTACTTAAAGTAGCGACAGTAAAAGTACTCATTGTCTGATTGGTCCATTTCAGAATAATATCTCTGATCTGTTTTATAATGATTGATCATTAAAGTGTTCTCAGAGCTGGTAAAGGTGCAGCTAGTCTTAATGGCTTTGTATACTGCAGGGTAGCTGCTGGATTTACTGCAGGTGAACTACAGTCTGATTTAAGGGAGATTATATTTACCATCATTAATCCTAATCTGTAAAGTCACTAAAGTAGTATTTAAATGAACTAAATTACTTCCCTTTTCTGGTTATATTGCATCTGTGTGGGTAAACTCAACTTCCACATTGCGGCAGCAGTAATACATGTTTCCAGTGAGTTGAACACACACACACACACACACACACACACACACACACACACACACACACACACACACACACACACACACACACACACACACACACACACACACACACACACACACACACACACACACACACACACACACACACACACACACAATGTTTCAGTAGACCAGCTGCTGCGCTGGCAGCATAAATATTCATCACGTTGTCTCATCCATACACACAGGGGCCGGACTAATGTACTCCATATCAATATTTTACCATGACTGTGGCTGCTTCATAAAGACTGGGTTTCTGCTGCTGTATGTAATCTGCTTTTACAAATTACACTCTTACCTGATCAATCAACTGTAGTTCCGCACCAAATCGTGGTTACAATATGAGCCAGAATCAGTTCAAAGTGAATCTGTGTTTTCTTTGTTATTTACTCACTTCAGTGTATTTCTGTCCCAGCTGGTTTTACAACAATGACCTTGCAGCCACACACCTGCTATCCACAGATAAGTGCTTTTATTAATTCTCCTATTAAACATTTATTGCCTCAGTCAGTCTGAGGCTCTATCGAGTCTCTCTTTATATTTTGCGTCGTTAAAAAGGAATTCACGGTTTAATTTGTACAGAGGCGATGGATTCGAGGCCACAAGAAGTTATTTACGGCCTTCATTTAATTAAATTGTTCCCACACTTTTATTTAATACATTTCTGCAAGAGGTGTTTGGACAATGCAAGTCAGCTCTGATTGGTTAACTGGCCAACACGGTTGTGATTGGTCAACCGCTTAGAGTTGTCCCGCCCCTTACATGTATTATATTCAATACTGGAAATACTTTGACATTCTGCTAATAAATTACTTAAAATTGTATGTATTGTACAAAAGAAAGGCTGGATATGTTCATATGTTCTATGTTCAAGTAGTCTCTGTTGGCTGAGACTTTTTAAAACTCATCTAAATTTAGAAATCATTCGACCACATTAGAACTTGTATTCATAGCTGAGACCATAACCTTTTATTTGGAGCTGGTTGGGATACTCTCACATACATATTCGAGAAATACAGCCTTCGCTCCATGTGTATTTAACATTTCCATCTTTAACAATAAGCTCCTTTGTGGTCTGGTGGTTTAAAGGAGGCTGGAAAATATAAAACAGTCTTCAGATCATTTAGCAGGGATTATTTCTGGCTCTGAGAGGAGCCGTCGCAGCTCGTTGAGGTCGTTTGTTTCTCTACACACTTTCCTCTCTGGAGAGTTTCAGGACGCTAAAACTAGACTTCATGCTTTTTAATAACAGCCCTCCTGGGTTTGGAGTAAAAACAAACTGTAGACAGAATGTGTTAATGTCTTCTGTTCCTCGACATCCTGATTCATCTTCCGAAAGCACATCCCAACACCGGTAGATTTAGTGTATATCAGTGTGTAGTGTCTCTACTTTAAAGAGTCCTCTCCTGCTGATGTTCAGGTGTATATCAGTATGTAGTGTCTCTACTTTAAAGAGTCCTCTCCTTCTGATGTTCAGGTGTATATCAGTATGTAGTGTCTCTACTTTAAAGAGTCCTCTCCTGCTGATGTTCAGGTGTATATCAGTATGTAGTGTCTCTACTTTAAAGAGTCCTCTCCTGCTGATGTTCAGGTGTATATCAGTATGTAGTGTCTCTACTTTAAAGAGTCCTCTCCTGCTGATGTTCAGGTGTATATCAGTATGTAGCGTCTCTACTTTAAAGAGTCCTCTCCTGCTGATGTTCAGGTGTATATCAGTATGTAGAGTCTCTACTTTAAAGAGTCCTCTCCTGCTGATGTTCAGGTGTATATCAGTATGTAGAGTCTCTACTTTAAAGAGTCCTCTCCTGCTGATGTTCAGGTGTATATCAGTATGTAGCGTCTCTACTTTAAAGAGTCCTCTCCTGCTGATGTTCAGGTGTATATCAGTATGTGGCGTCTCTTCTGGGACATGTCTCCATGCTTTAATGTTCAAAAAGCTCTTTATTTTTCCCTTAAGACTTTAGTGAGAATTTAAGTGAATCTTATTTTTGGTCCTCTATCCATAAACTGCAGGAGGCCTCTGAACCGTAGATAACCATCAAAAAGTGACTTTTTAAATAACCAAAAGTATGAAACGTAAAATAAATCTTTATATCTAAACGTTTTTCTGTGTTGTGTAACAAAGTCAGAGAGCAGGCTGTCCTTCAGGTTCCCCCCCCCCCCCCCCCCTGCCTCGTGTTGTTCCACACACACTGTACAGCGGGATGGAAAAGGACTCGACTCGGATATTATTAGCTCGACTTCACTCACTGCCCGCTGATCAGCCGTGACACATCGCTTAAAATCCTCTGGAAGGAAACGCCCGCGGCCACGGCTCCTTCATCTCTGTAAGATACAGCAGCAGATGCAAATCAGCTCAGATGTTTGAGGACGTTTTAAATTTACATTTTAAAGCATTTATTTCTTTATTTCTGCTTTCTTTTTTTTTTCGTCCCGTAAGAAGGCTGCTGGGAAACGTCCTTTATAGTTTAGAAAAAGAGACACACACTTTAATAAGACCGGACAAACAGAACCACAGCGGCAGAAACAAGCACTTTACATTTCCAGGATATTTCAAAAGACATTAAATCAGATGCTCTGAATTAAAGACCAGTCTGTTATTTTCATTCAGATACCAGTCTTTGAAGGACTCGAGCAAAAACAAAACCTTCATCGGTTAAATCTCACGGCAACAGAGAAAGGAGGTGATCTGGAGTCACGGACTACGTTTACATGCATTCATATGTTCCACTTTTAGTCCAAATATAATCTAAAATGAGTCCCTTTCCAAAAAACACATGCAGGATATGGCAATAGCATTCAGGTGTTAGGATAACTGACTGTAACTATCAGTAGATTTCTGCTTAAATACCAATTTAAATTCATGTTTTCACAGTTCTGTCATATTCTTTTTTCCTGTGTTTCTTTGATATTTGTATCCTTCTATGTGAAAATGTATTCGCTAATAAACCAAATCTGATTCTGATTCGTCGATCAACAGGAAAATAATGACATTTAGTGCCATTTTTCATGCAGAAATGGCACTAAATGCAGATTTCAGCGTCTCAAATGTAGAAGATGTTTTACATTAAAGTGAATATCTTTAGGTTTTTGATTGACTAAACGCGTTTGTTAGGAGTCTCTTTAAGGTCATTTCAAGAAGGTGATGCTAGCTTTGTAATCTTTCTGACTTTTTTTCCACCAAAACATATTAATATTCATTTTGATTAGCCATGAAAACAGCTTGGTAGCCAGGAATATTGTCTCTTTCTAAGTAAGGGCAATAAAAGGGGTATTTATGCATGTAAATGTAGTCGCTGTGGTCAGAGGAGCAACATGAGATCTGGAGAAGCAGCGTTTACATCCTGAGACTCAGATCTGCACGTTTGGAAGAACCAGTGCCCAGTTTCATCAAGAGTTCACTCCTAACGGTGATCCTTTTCCTCTTGTGCTTATTTACTTTGAGATGCAAGAAAAACAGATTTAAAAAATGAAAATATTGAATGACTTGATGATTGAAGGCAATGTGTTCTTGTTTTATTCAGTAAGAGATGGCAAGCAAAAGCATGTTGTTGAAGGCATGACATTAAATAAAAAGAAACAGACAAACTAAATAATGAATAAAACTCAGAGTGGAGAAAAAACTGCATAAAATATCACCAAATCTGGAGAAAACAAACATCCTCGGCACATTTTATTGTTAATAATTTAACCACTTTTATGTACCAGAACATATTGAGCCATCATCTTCCTTACTATAATAACATTTTAAAGGTAATTTCTGTGAATGCAGCAACAGGAATAAAAAGAAGTTCAACAGACGGGTTGTAAATGACAGTAAAAGGAGGATTTTTTGGTCCATTTTCTTCCACAAATATACAATAAATAAACAAGAAAAGCAACAAAAATCTAGGAATTATAGAATTAAAATGCATCACATGTTTATAACGTAATCATCTATCATCCTTTTAGTATTAATAACAATGTCGGGCAATGTGTGAGGCGTCAGCTTTTCCAGTTTGTGCTTCAGCTAACTCAATAATATGCTCGTAGAGATGAAAGGATAAGCAACTTTAACTAAATTCAGATCATCGGGAAAGAGCCCACAGACGTTGGAGCTAAAACAAAGATCATCTGATAAGGGCTGTGTTATTTTGTTTACCCGGACACTTTGCATCTCTCTGCACTTCTTTTAAATCGACGCAGCTTCATTCACAGATCCCAGCAGTTTGTGGAAGAATGATGGCAAAAAAACCCAACATAAAATAATCCTCACAGGCTCGAAATGCATTTACAACTCTTACTTGATTAGGAATATTCCCGTTAATAGAACAACTCCTTTCTTTACCTCTGTATGTCACTGGGCACCGGCCTGCAAAAGGCATTTTCATGTACGTTGCCAAGCTGTACTAAGCATGCACTTAAATGAGTTATTAAAGGGATAGTTCAGATGTTTTTAAGTGGGGTCTGATGTGGAGGAAGAGAGCAGCGAAATGAAAATCTGTTTATATTTCACATATTTCACCTTGCTGTAAAACACCTCTTTAAAAGCCACTGAGAAAAACTGTAATTGAAGCATGCAAAACCCAGGAGGGTCTGCTGCTGCAAACATCTTTCAGTTAGTTTGTGTTATTGTGTGATTCCAGTGTTTGTAAATCAATCCACCACAATACCACACACACTCTACTGCATGGAGGCAGTAATGACCTGTGTTTTCCAAGCTAAAAATCACTGGTCACTGATTTTGGATATCCTGACATCTCTTTCCTTGTTCTAAAAGATGTGTGATGTAAGTTTTTCAATGCGTGTCATTTCGACCCAAATTTGTATTTTTGGCGACACATGGACGATTGTTGACATCGTCCTGCCTCCATCTTTTTTGTTGTATCCATTCAAAGGATCATTTTTGATATTTAGATTGTTATTTCCTGTATTTCTTTTTATCTATACTCATGGCATCTAATGCATAGCTCCTAAGAGGGGGATCTTTGCTCTGTGGCTCTCCTCGACGTTTGTTACATCTTCTGGGTTTCTTTCTTGTACGCTGCAAGCACAGAGTGTCTCGTATGCTGAACACCCCCAAAAACCCATGTTTAATTTATGATAATGGCTTATGTTATAGTAAAATTCAATTTAAAATGATTGATTGAAGTTATTCAAATTGGTAATTGATGATATGTCATACTCTCCATTCCACCCTAATTGACACCGGCCTCCTTTAACCCCACATCAAATAAATCCGAACCATCCCTTTAATGAGCAAAATCTACAATCCCGAGCTTTTTCCCGTTTTAAATGCTGAAAGATGAGTAATGAGGATAAAGGAGGTCGACTTCAGAAGGAAAACCTCCTTATATTATATTCTGTGGCTTTGCAGAGCGCCGTTATTCTCACAGAGATTAAATTCCCCTCACTCTGCATCTCTCACTTCGGAGAGGGGCGGTGGGGGGGGGGGGGCAGAAATGAAAATAAAAACACACTGAAAAAGAGAAGCGGCTCCTCATTTAGCACAGTAAACAAGAAGCTTTGAAGTCAGCCATTTAAAATAGGATTTACATGAATAAATAGACGGTGGGAGCTCATAAAATCACACAGGAAGCCAGACACACATCATTCTGACAGGGAATTATTAATAAATACCACCTCTCCCTTTGTTCCCAGTTTAAACTCTTCAGCCATTCACTAAACCTGGGAGTTTATTCCAAGTATATGAACGTTATTATTGGATGAGATGAAGAACAATGACATTAAAACACCTTTTGATTGACGCCGTCGCTCACGTCTCTGTTTTGGAAACCTCATGAATGGACGGCGACTTATTTCTCTTTCTCCTCTTTTAAAAGATGTGCTTCTCAACCCTGTGCTTCTCTTCCCTTCTCGAAAAGTATAAAAATATAATAAAATTAAAAAACAACATCAATTCCTTCCCTCTGGGGGTGGGGTTCGATAGCTCTTCATCAAATCTGAATCCCTGATTAACAGGTTCATCTTAAAGTAGGTCATTCAAGTTAGAATTGTTTAATCAAAGCTACATCTCCTTCCTGAACCTCCGTTATTATTAACCCAGATCAACTGTGTTTTGAGCGGCATGCTGACCAGGTATTGACCACGAACCGCAATGAAAACGAGCCTACATGTGGCTAACGGTTCGCAGCTAGCTACCCTGCATCCAAAACTAGCTCGGTGCTTTGTTTACTTGCATACATTTCAACACGTTCACAGATGAAATGATGCATTTATTTATTTCAATGCCAGAATTCAAGTTTGATGAGTTCATTGCCCCACCCAGACTGCGGAGGTGAGACGGAAATGTAATTTTCTCTCTAAATTTGTGTCTTTATTCATTTCAGACTGTGGCTTTGAGGCCTAAAAAACTCAACAGGTTGGACTTAAGGACTCGACAGACCTCAGTAAATGGCAGTAATGGCTTTCGAAAGACCAGAAACAGAAATCAGCTGCAGGATTTCTCTATAAGTTTTCCATTTAAATATGAAAAGGCAAAAGGAGGGACTTAAGCTGGTGATGAGAGACTCGTTAGCATTGTAGCAGCTTTACAAATCCAGCTATCGAAGCCCATCCCTAACCCTCACCTGACCTGACCTGACCTGACCTCCCCCCCGCCTCTGCTCTGGTTTCATGAGTCATGGATGGAGAACAGAGACACTGCAGTGCTTTCTGTCTCTTGATCAGTCTTACATGATAGTGACAGCCACTGTTTGCTTTTTGGACGACCTCCAAACCGGCTTTTCCTCTCCCTCCTCCTCCCCTTCCCATTTCCTCCCTTATCTTATCGGTACGGCGGCTCCGGCTGGTGGTGGTTGGGCCTGTAAAGCTGCTGCAGTCTCACTGGCCGCCCGTTCGCCGGCCAGCCTCCCGGTAACTGTCCGATGACCCTCAACCCCACCGGCTGTCCGTGGTGTCCGGGAAGGCCGCCGCTGGGGCTGAGGATCTGTCCCAGCTGGGGCTCAGGTGGAGGGTTACTACTTGGAAAACATGGTGCCGAGGCGGGGGGAGAAACGGGGTAATGTGGGAGGAGGATGGCAGGCGTGAGGCCGTAGCGGACCTGGAAAACCCTGAGCGGTCCCTGCGCTACGAAGCCGTTGGGCCTCTGCGGCTCCTGAAGCTGCTCTGAGTCCTTCCTCACCTCCTTGCTCTTATCCTCCCCAGATCCTTTCTTGCTTTTGCTGCTCTTTCTCCCCACCTCCTGCATCTTCTCCGCCTGAGCCCGGCGGATGTGATACGTCTTCCTGGAGCTTTGGAAGGAGTCCAGGAACTCGTCCAGGCCCACGTTTCCCTCCATGAACTTCTCCAGCAGCTCCTGTGAAGCAGACCATAAACACACATCAGCGGGACGGAGTAACACGACAGAGGGAGGTCCGACCCGCGGGGACCTCGACTCGCATAAAGATCTAGAAGTCTAATTTATTTTGTTTCAAGACAACACGTTCAGCAGTGAGAAAACACTGCATGCTTTCCTGACTTTGCTGCCAGTGCTAATTATGGAAACAATTGATAAAAAACTGTATTTATGGTCTAATAAATGAAGAATATCCTGCAGAAATTCTACTAAATGTCTTTATTCTGAGATAAAAAAAACAGGGTTTTCTTTAAAGTGTCAAAGATCGAGTTTCTGTCAATCAGACGTGAGAGAAGGAACAATTAGCAGAGAATAAGTGGACATGTTTTGTTGTAATCCCCTGATGTGCAATAAAACTTCCTGTAAATATAAAACGTTGTGCAATATACAGTACATGCATGTGCAATATATCCTCGTGCAATTCACACTTTATTTAAATTATACATTGCTTACCATGGTGTACTTACAGTTTCTGCTATTTGCTTATTGTGTTATAAATATGTACGCATACGCTTTACTTTATCTGCACTATATAAATCCACCTCCAGGTGAACCTGCAATACTTATACTGCGCAGAACAAATGATTTAACACCGGATAAAGTTCGATCCAGGGAGGAAACTAAAGACTAATCTGGTGAAATATTCTTAAATAGTACATTATTTAGTCTACAAAATAATAAGGTCCATCATCAATGTCTTCAAATGTCCAAGTACATTTTTAAAAGACAGAAAAGGCAACACACAAAGGGAGGGCCGGCCGCGGGGGAGCGTTCAAACAAACTCCTCTAAGAATAAAGGAGGATTTAATTAGGTCGGGATGTTTACCCATGAACTCTGGCACAGTTTGTCCTCTATAATATTCCACGGTTAGTTCGTCTAACAACGAGGACAAAAGACCCGTGTTGCAGCAACTGTTACTTTTGGCAGAGCTTGAAAGCCGAGGGATCCGCGTCTGTTTGAGTTCCCAGGACGGATCATCAGTCCGGCTGAACCGCCAGGACAGACGTCATATCTGAGAGGTGATCACGGGGGGTTAGGTTTCACAGGATTGGGAATAAAATGTAAGGGTTTATTAGGATTTAGGCTCGGTAAGTCGGAACAAACTCTCCTGGACTTCTTTAATAATGTCTGAACTACAAGAAATATGACTTAATGCCTTTGTTTAATAACCTAACTGTAAAATAGCTATGGAATATATTGAGTTTGTATTCCATTTTCTGTGTATCTATAAACTTTGTTGATTTGTTTCTTGCATTATTATTATTATTATTATTGTTATTTTTATTATTATTATTATTATTATTATTATTATTATTATTATTAATATTATTATTATTGTTATTATTATTATTATTAATATCTATGTTTTTATTTATGCGTTGGCCAGTCTCCCAGGAAAGTGCGGTTGATATAAGATGTGTTTATAAATGTTTGCAAACCCACTAAAAACATTGGAATATAAAACATGTGTATTTATTTACATTGTGGCTTAATGGTGTGTGTGTGTGTGTGTGTGTGTGTGTGTGTGTGTGTGTGTGTGTGTGTGTGTGTGTGTGTGTGTGTGTGTGTGTGTGTGTGTGTGTGTGTACATAAGCAGTAAAGACACGCTCGTCTTCCTGCAGGAACCTGATTCATGTTAAATAGGTTTCCATTATCGGTGAGAGGGATTAGAGAAACACATTTCAGCTGCTGGATCCTGACGGTCATGCATATTCACACCAACAGCTCGCTGTAACGCGGCTTTACAGAACAAACGGGACAGACTTTGTTCAGGTGAAGAGAGAGAGAACAGTGTGGCAGGATAAGAGGGGAAAACCTGTGAGCATAATTGCATTTCTTTGCAGTAAAAAACTAAAACTTCGACTCACATAAAGCTCTAGGAATCTGCTGCTTTTCAGGTCAACAGGAATAATGTATACTGAGGAAACACTGTATGCTTTCTATGGTCTATTAAATGAAGAATCTAGAGTAGAATTTCCACCCAAATGTCTTTATTCTGATATAAAAAACAAGCTTTTTTTATCGCATTACGGCCTAAAAGGTTGCAGATTTCCTCATTTTCTATAATTGGATAATCTTTTCACATCCAGGTAGATCTTCAATCATTACAATGCCTATTGAAAAGTGTATTTACCTGATAAAGTAAGATCTAGGGATGCAATTTAAGGCTAAATGGTTGAATATTTTCTCAAATTATAGATTATTTGGTCGACAGAAAAATTGAAAAGGTAATTTCACTGCAATTAAAAATCTCAAACTCAAACAAATGTTTATTTCTTAGACAACAAAGCAGGAATACCCTCCCATTTAAGAAGCTGGAGTCAACCAAATGTTTGGCCTATTTGCTTTCTGAGCTGCATATTGGATTTGTTAAATTGTTTACACTTGTTTTGTTCGATCGACTCTGATCTAAATGTGTTTACGATGCCCCCACTGACCTGGTTCCTCTTCACTGACGGACAGTTTGCACTCATTGACCTGCTGTCCATTAAAGAGGACTCAGATATGATCTTTCCCTGACCAGTGGAAGCTCCAGTGTTGTTTAAAGATACTGATATCTAGAAAAGTCCTGAAACAAGGAAACTGCATCAAGATTGAAATCACAGGTCTTGGTTTTTATCCTTTTCATTGTTTCTCTTATCAATAACTTGTATTAGTTACATTTTCTTGAGTGAAACGTTGTATTCTCTACACTTTTGATCTATAACTTGTGCGTGATAGTTACTGACATCCCTACCTTCATTCTGCAGAATTACACAACTTTAACTCATAGAAACAATTAAAAACTGTATATTTGTGACCTGTATTTAAAGGATAAAACAGCTGACCAAATCAAACAGTATTAAATGGTGCCTTTCGGGACTATTTTCAGCTGCGGATTGATACACTTACGGTTGCAGCACGATAAATGTTGGATTTACTTTAACTAACCTACAGGTAATGAAAGGAACATATCCACAAGGCAATAAATGTGCATTTTTTATAGTTTTTGGACTCTAATGAAGCTCTTTGGCATAACATATACACAGAAAATTATTATCAATAAAGAGATTTGTTGACAATGAGACAAATATCACCAGATTTGTCCGTTTTAAAGTAAAAATCTGAGAATAAATGGTCCTTATTCCCACCTTCCCGAAACAGAAGACTGAGAAAAAATAATGAAAATCCCCAAATTTGTCCGTTTGAGGTAAAATCAGAGACCAAATGTTTGTTCATTCATGAACAGACGCTGGCCACCGGTCGACCCTGTGGTTTAGTTGGTGTTTTACATCTCTTCCCCCCCCCCCCACCCCCCCACTGGGTCTTGAGAGGTTCTCCATCTGGTGTGGAGGACCCCGTAAAGAACCTCAGGTCACAGGACGGGTTATTTGTTTTACTGCCAACACACAACAGCTGCTGTTACAGGAAAAGCTCATTTAACTTTAATGTACAGTGTGTGTGTGTGTGTGTGTGTGTGTGTGTGTGTGTGTGTGTGTGTGTGTGTGTGTGTGTGTGTGTGTGTGTGTGTGTGTGTGTGTGGCGAGACACAGCTGAATATTTGATTCACATTAATATTTAATTCAGACCAAAATGAAGTCGTCACCGCTGATTTTTCGGCCAATTCTCACCTGTTTTAATGAGGTTTTTATGAAGGGGAGTAAACTGGCAGATGTAGCTCGAGGGGAAATGATTTATTAAATGCCAACCATTTGGATAATTGATTGAATAATGTTCTGATTCCTGCTTTAAAAAAGTCCTGTTTCTGATATCTACAGACACATGTGGTATTATTTTATGACTGAATTTGCAAAGTAATTACATTTATGCCCCAAAAATTGTCCAAATTGTTTCCAATATTTTTAAACATAAATTAAAATGATGCTTCATCTTGTCATGGTGTCGTACAGAAGCACCATTTTATTTAGTTATTGCAGGGTAGGTAGTGTCAGCGACATGTTTCCTATTTAAAGGGGTCATTCTGCTCTTTTACAGGTTCATGTTTGTCTGTCGTTCCTCTACTTTGACATGTTTCCATGCTTTAATGTCCAAACCGCTCTTTATTTTACTCCCTAGTGTCTCAGTGTGCTCTTATTTCACAGTACCTTGACCTTTGACACGGTTTTCATTGATAAGATGGAAGAGAAAAGGAGAAATCTGGAGAACACAGCAAGAATCCTGCATCATTTAACCGTAAGTACAGGGTTTTTATGCTACATAACAAAAAGTACGACAGGGGAAAACATCATTTTGGCAGAAGAGCAGGCCTGACAAAATAATTTCCCTGTTGGCTGCAGTCCGACGGTTTAAATGCATAATCAGCAGGGAAAATAAATCTGTGACTCGAGTTAAAACCCAAACCGGTCTGCCCTCGGCTCAGCAGATGCTCCATCTGTACTGAAAGAGTCAAAACAGGCTTTCTTTAAAGGCTGGGGGGACATTTGAGGAGCTCTGCAGACTCTGAAGAGGACAGCAACACGTTTCCATCATCTGTTTTCATGTTGGTACCTGATGAGGAATCTTAATAAGGAAGCGCGTCTGACTTTAGGCCCCAGAGGTGTTCCTATCTGACATCAAGGCCAGATGACAAGCATGCTTTACAACATTTTCACGGTCGCAGTTCTTCGATTACATCTGAATCCTGAAAGATGTTTTTGAAATCTGTCGGGAGGAATATCTACAAAAATCATGATGTTTTTTGTCCACTGAAGCAAAGACCCTCCGAGCGCCGAATCCCAAACAAGATCAGAAGAGGAGATATCTTCGTATTGATTCAGCTCTACTAAATTAAACATAGCGCTCTGGTAAGGGGTTCATATATTCTAAAATCTTTGTGTATTTATCCAGAAAATCGAAGATGAAGATATAGCACACCTGAGGCAAACATGCACTGATGTGTGAGACTAATAAACAAATGTACAGAGGCGGAGCCGGGCTGTTTGGTATGAGCTGGGTGTCGCTTAATCAATCAGTGGGACAGCTGCTTTAATGACTGAGTCATGGAGGTATTGATCGGAGCTTTTGAGGCGGGGGAGGTGAGCAGCTGAGAGGATAAATCCCAGCCTGGAGCAGCAGTGTGGGTTTCATCTGAGAAAGAGACTCCCTCGCTGTCCAGATTAAAGGCTGAAAGAAAACGGAGGACTTAAACAGGACTGCGTGTTGATGCAGCATGTTGACTAAAGCATGTTTATCATAAGGGACTCTCTAATACTCATTTCAGGTGTATATCAGTATGTAGCGTCTCTACTTTAAAGAGTCCTCTCCTGCTGATGTTCAGGTGTATATCAGTATGTAGCGTCTATACTTTAAAGAGTCCTCTCCTGCTGATGTTCAGGTGTATATCAGTATGTAGCGTCTCTACTTTAAAGAGTCCTCTCCTGCTGATGTTCAGGTGTACATCAGTATGTAGCGTCTCTACTTTAAAGAGTCCTCTCTGCTGATGTTCAGGTGTATATCAGTATGTAGCGTCTCTACTTTAAAGAGTCCTCTCCTGCTGATGTTCAGGTGTACATCAGTATGTAGCGTCTCTTCTTTAAAGAGTCCTCTCCTGCTGATGTTCAGGTGTACATCAGTATGTAGTGTCTCTACTTTAAAGAGTCCTCTCCTGCTGATGTTCAGGTGTATATCAGTATGTAGTGTCTCTACTTTAAAGAGTCCTCTCCTGCTGATGTTCAGGTGTATATCAGTATGTAGCGTCTCTTCTTTAAAGAGTCCTCTCCTGCTGATGTTCAGGTGTATAACAGTATGTAGTGTCTCTACTTTAAAGAGTCCTCTCCTGCTGATGTTCAGGTGTATATCAGTATGTAGTGTCTCTACTTTAAAGAGTCCTCTCCTGCTGATGTTCAGGTGTATATCAGTATGTAGTGTCTCTACTTTAAAGAGTCCTCTCCTGCTGATGTTCAGGTGTATATCAGTATGTAGAGTCTCTACTTTAAAGAGTCCTCTCCTGCTGATGTTCAGGTGTATATCAGTATGTAGTGTCTCTGCTTTAAAGAGTCCTCTCCTGCTGATGTTCAGGTGTATATCAGTATGTAGTGTCTCTACTTTAAAGAGTCCTCTCCTGCTGATGTTCAGGTGTATATCAGTATGTAGTGTCTCTACTTTAAAGAGTCCTCTCCTGCTGATGTTCAGGTGTATATCAGCATGTAGTGTCTCTACTTTAAAGAGTCCTCTCCTGCTGATGTTCAGGTGTATATCAGTATGTAGTGTCTCTACTTTAAAGAGTCCTCTCCTGCTGATGTTCAGGTGTATATCAGTATGTAGTGTCTCTGCTTTAAAGAGTCCTCTCCTGCTGATGTTCAGGTGTATATCAGTATGTAGCGTCTCTACTTTAAAGAGTCCTCTCCTGCTGATGTTCAGGTGTATATCAGTATGTAGTGTCTCTACTTTAAAGAGTCCTCTCCTGCTGATGTTCAGGTGTATATCAGTATGTAGTGTCTCTCCTGGGACATGTCTCCATGCTTTAATGTTGAAAAAGCTCTTTATGTTTCTCATACTGCCTGTGCTGCAGCTCCTCTTTTCCCCCTCTGTCTGAAACCAGAGCCCAGTCTGCCCTGATTGATAAGCTGCAAGTACAGAGCCTAAACAGGAACTGGTCTGGTAGGAAATGGGTAAAAGACTGAAGCGTTTCTAAGAAACATGGGCTAAATGTAATGTAATGCATTGTTCAGAAAGGTCAGAACCCCCCCTCCAGAATAAAAACATGAAGCCCCTTCTTACATTGTTTATGAGACACTACTACATGTTGCAGTCAGAAGCAGAACATGATTGCTGGGTACAAAATGTGAGATGCAGGATTGTCAGAACACGTGTACATTATGTGTGTGGGGGGGATTTCTGCAGTGGTGGGAGTGGGTTGAGCTGCTCGCTGTATGGGTGATACGCTTCCAGTCTTTAAAGATCAGACGCCGGTGGGCTGACAGCTTCACTCCAGGCTGCCAGAGTGATGAAACACCGTTTGATTCTCAGAAAGAACAACAGGGGTGTTCTGATAGTGTGTTTTACCTCCGACTGCTCCTCGGCTCGCGCCACCTCTTCCTGCAGGAGGTTCTGCGCTGACTGCAGGCTGTGCTTCTGCCCGCGGGTTCCTGCAAAGACACAGGAAGAAGAAGAGGAAGATGAGGCACTGGAAAGAGAAAATCCAGTAAACAGGAAACCGCAGCAGAGAAAATGATTTTCCAATTCACAAAAAGGGCCCTGAGGGTTTGAGCTGACGAGGAGACGGCGGTGACTGGACGAACGGTTGCTGGCCAGAAGAAAAGGGGGAAAACAGGGGGTTGAGAATATTAAACTTTAAGCTACTTTGGGAAATTGCTCTTTTGACCACAGTCTCATTTTTGCCTTCGACTGAGATTTCCTCCTCAGATTCCCTCAGCCTATTAATCTATAAGACTTCGAATGAATTATCCACGCTGTCTTTGACATCGTACCTCAACAGGAATCCCCGAGAGCTCAGTGTTCATGTTCACACACACAAATCCTTTGTTTGAATTATTTATCTTCATGTCAATATGATAAAAGATTCAAGCAGCTTTCACAAACAGATTGCGGCAAGCAGCTCTCAAATACGAATCGAACCTAATCTGCCAGGGGAGACTCCAACACGATGAAAATCAGCATCACATGAGAGAGAAAGGCGTGTGTGTGTGTGTGTGTGTGCACGCGTGTGATGCTTTTGGTCAGCAAACTGTCCGACGACATATCTCCAGTTATGGAGCCTTTAAAAAAGGTACACTTTTTACTGTTAACCTTTGTTTCTCTTGTTTTACAAGTGCCCAAAACTACCAAGGTGTAGAAAAAGCAGAAATCTGTCAAACAGGATGAACAGATTTTCATTCAGCTTGGTTTTTATTTTGCAAAGTCATCCATATCTTAGTCTTCCATCAGGCTTAAACACCCATAAATCTGCTCACATGCAAAAAAAGAAGCCCCAGTGTTTGAGTTTTCTTCAGTATTCAAGTGTTTCAGTGTAAATGCGTGGGTCAAACGCACACAGGAACAGATCATAGACATTTCGGCATTCCTGCAAACAAATATCGCCTATTTTCTTCAATTGTGTTGCATATTTTCTCTGCTTTAATCTGACCTCTTAGTAATAATGTTTATTTGTTAGATCTATCCCTACTTATGTTTGTTGTAGTGCTGCTGCAACCTTATGTCCCCTCTGAGGATCAACACAGGTTTATCTCATCCTTAAACACACTGAGCTCATGTAGCAGTCACCAGCTTGCTTATTTCCTCAAAACACAAACTTAATTACCTTTGTTTACATGCACAAATGTTGACATACAGGAAGCCGCACTAATGCAACGTGACAAGCAACAGTTGCAGGCAGTAAGAGCTGCAGCCGGGTGCATGAATGAGCTGCAGCGCGCGCGTTTCCCTCCTGGGGGTCGTGGTATGACTTCATTATGAGCCGGCCTGACCCAGCTGACGGCAGAGTGTGTGTTGTCGCTGCTGGAGACTGTGTGACAGCTCTGAATGCCCGGGGGGGGGAGCAAATACAGGTTAGAGAAATGACTCTAATAACGCTAAGCCTCTGAGGGAAATCTCTGCAGATAGAGAGGGTATAAACAGTGTGAGCAGGCCGCTGTACGTCTGGTTCCTCTTTAGACGTTCCCTCCTGAGGTGCTGATAAACACATCTTCTGATATATTGCTTGTATGTCATTTATGGTGCCAACATCCTTTGGTGTGCAGCTAAAATGTTCTTTTTTTAAAGCTCAACACCAACAATAATCAAGTGAAGCAGAACAAATGGCTGGATAAGAACGTGATGTGAATTTTGGGAATGATTACTTCCATCTTTTTGCAATAAATGTGGACTTTTGGGACTTCACAATGCTTTGGATAATATTGGAAATGTTTGGATCGCATTGATAGGAAACTACGCAGCGACCACTGGAATCTTATTCTAGTATAATAAAACTAATAATAGTCGAGGCTGATCTCCATCTGCAACGCTGCAGAAACTCAAGGTTCAAACAGAATGAAAAGACAGAGATGGATAGACAAACCTCACGTTTGATTTACTCTCTACTTTTATGTTTGGATGCTGCTGTTTTGTATATCAATGAAGTGTGTTATTGTATTTACAGCTCGAGATGATTTCTGAGAAAGAATAAACACATTTGCTTGAACAAACCTCACAGTATGTCCTGCTTTCTACAGCATTAATAATCCACAATATGGTTCATGGTGCTGCCCATCATTGTGTGAACACCCGAGCCGTAGAGAGCAGGCATGCATTAAGGACTGGCCCCGTTCATGACCTCTCAGCGGGAGTAGGGGGAGATGGGGGTGTAATGAGAGGTGACAGCCAGGCAAACACACACTCCTACAGCAGCTGTATGTGACCTACATTTGAGGGGGTGGAGAGTGACGGGGGGGTTGGGGGGGGGGAGCGGTGGATGGTGGTGTTGGTGATGGACCTTCACGTTTTGTCTGGTTGCTGACATGAGACGATGGGCTTCATCCAAAGTTCATGTGTGTGTTTCCGGGCACAGGCTGATTAAATACAGGCGCTGATGTCAGCCTGATGTTCCTAAAGAGACGCCAGCGAGGCAATTACAACACCGTTTTAACTCCTAATTATTATAAAAGTGGGTATTTTTGATTAAAGTTGAGACGGGATTTCATGCCAACCCAGTGTCTCTGCTTTAAAGAGTCCTCTCCTGCTGATGTTCAGGTGTATATCAGTATGTAGAGTCTCTACTTTAAAGAGTCCTCTCCTGCTGATGTTCAGGTGTATATCAGTATGTAGTGTCTCTACTTTAAAGAGTCCTCTCCTGCTGATGTTCAGGTGTATATCAGTATGTAGCGTCTCTTTATTTTTCTCATACTGCCTGTGCTGCAGCTCCTCTTTTCACCCTCTGTCAGAAACCAGAGCCCAGTCTGCTCTGATTGGTTAGCTGGCCGGCTCTGTTGTGATTGGTCTGCCGCTTACAGATGTCCCGCCCCCTAACCGAACAATTACAATGAGTTGGAGCACTATCCAATAGAAGCGAGAGCGTTACATGGTGACGTCACTGTGTTCCGGAAGTCAAAATTAGAGATAAAATCAATTATAAAGAAATTAACGGTTAGTTTTTTAAACATTTAACAAAAGATAAAAGTGTTACGCTCGTGTTCTGGCCCCGTGAAGCCTTAATGGTTAGGGTCACTACAAAATAAACGCTTTGGATGGAACAAACATCACCTCATATTTCCACTGAGGTTTAAAAGACATCTGAAGTGCTCGTCATCGGGGGGGAAATGTATGACTTCATGGAGGAGCTACAGAAATCTATCCTGAATGATTTCCAGCGAACAGACGGCTGAACAGAGTGATGGACAGACGGACAGATGGACTGCCTCCCTTTGGCCCTGCTGTTAAAGGGTCATTTCACAGAGTTCAAATTATGGAGGACAAGATATTCCTCCACTATAACCCCTGAAGACGCGTCTACCCAGCTGGATAACTGTGTTCTTGTTTGACCAGATGTTCCGCCTGTCAACAGTTTGCATTGGAAATATTCTGGATACATTAAATCCCATTTATATCCACTGGGAGATAACACCAAAAGTATAATTTGGAGGATAAAATGAGGTTTATTTTGAAAAGGCTTACATTGTAATTGTGTTGGCAGGATATTAATTAGGATCTAAATCAGGGGTGTCCACACTTTTTCCACCGAGGGCCCCATATAGAAAAACATACAAAGGGCTGGGCACCTCAGTAGAGGTGAGGTATATTAGTCGTAAGTTAATTGATCAAAATCAATCAAAGGCAGGTATCAGAAATCAAAGGTTTACATAGGGTTTAATTTATTGTGTCACAAGCGTTGGCAGCTCATTCCTTAAAACACCAGCCTCAGATTGCTTGATAATAAGGGGAAATATGAAGGGTACATTTCACATGTGTTTTACAAATAAGTTATTGGGCTTTTTTTATCAAATTTAATTGACTGATTATAATAATATATATATATATAACAATATATGGAAAGCACAAGTCTCATGTGTGGGCCATATTCCATAATGCTTTTTAAATTATCTGAGGGCCGATTCAAAATGGACAATGGGCCGCATTTGGACACCCCTGATCTAAATCATCTATATTTTACATGAATTGGTATAATAATCTTCTGTGATTGTATAAGAATATTTCTGGAAACTGGACTGTTGGACGAAACGAGACATTTGAAGCGACCGTGGGAACGTTCCATTTGTTTTCGGACATTTTAAATGTAAATCATTTATCAATTCATCTAAAAAACACAGTCAGATGAAATGATAATGAAAGTAAACACTGATTGCATCCCTAGATTTATTACTAGGGTGTTTTATCAAGTAAAATAATCAAAGCCGTCTCCACAGTAATTATGAAAGCTTGTTTCTTAATTCATATCCTAAACACATTTTCTATGTTTGTCCTTAAAACAACTTCATAATTGCCCTCATCTGAGGTACGTCCATGGTTATTTTTCCACATTCAAACAAAACATAATGACATATTAATGGATAATGATAAATGTTAATTAGTTGCATCTCCAATATTACATAAGAGAGAAGAGATAGATCCTCCTATGTAAAAATATCAGCGTTAATTGGATTCATTCCTGGTTAAACATCATCCACTGGTCTCATATTACAGCCTCTGCAGACTGGACCACACAAATCAAAACATGTTTATACATCATGTTTTCCAGCTGTGACAGGTCGGGAGTCATTAGATAAATGAAGAGCGCGTTCCCACAACAAAATAATCTGCCAGGAAGCAGAAACCCTGGAGCCCGGCTCATCAGAATGCTCTGTAGAGAAGCTACCCTACATCGTGTCGACTGCAGACACCAAACGATGTGACAGCTATCGTCGCTGTGCAGAAACCTCTGGGCAAATAGCTGATGTCGACGCGTTAACGGCTACGATAAAGCTAGCCGAGGCCTATAGTGAAACGCGAGATGGAGTACAGGAATTATTCACGGATTGCAGAGAGAGAAAAGGAGGCTCTCGCTTCTGCTAAAAGTCTTAAAGGTGTCTGTGATCATGCCTCTTCTAATAAATACTATTTAAAGGTGAGCCGTCATGAAAAGATGCTGAGAGTTCTACAGAGGTGTGAACGCAGGCACTTCCTTTCTTCTGCTCCTTCTTTAAAACAACTACTTCTGTCTCTTTGCATGTGTACAACAGGAGGAAGGCCCCCGAGCAGAGACTGTGAAAAGGTTTGCTGTTATCCACATTTGTACAATTCGTTTCATTGAACTACAAAGGCATAGAAAAGACACAGGGCCCTTCTTTTTGTAAGCGTGAAGTGCGGATATTTGGCGCTACATCACAATGTGTAAAAGGGCTGGAGTGGAATATTATTTAGAAAGGAGGGTGTGGTGATATAATGCTCATTTTCAGGTCCATATTTGTATTTTGGGCCTCTACTGTGATGTGTTTGCAGCATATTTACATGCACAAAAGCTATACAACACACCACAGGGAAGCTAAAACCCCTAAAAGCATAATAACCCCCCTTTAAATGCACTCCTCGCTATGCTGCTCACATCACTGGTCTCGTAGCTCGGCATGACAACAACACTTGTCAAATTTAAAAAGCTGCTTCGCCAGGAAATCATGTTGTCTGGACGGTGCAGAGCAGCTCAAAACTGCAGCCAGAGGCAGAGGCTTAATTAGTGCAATGACGAGGGAATATTTCATCTATTCTTCTGAGGCTGCGTTCAAACAATGCTGTCCCAGTCATAATCAAACACAGCTTGTAAATGGTTGCATTTAGCAATAACCTGAACCATAAGCTGGAGCTGGAATGAAAAAATAAAGGTTTTATACAAACGATCTTTAAAACATACAAAGCTTTGGTGAAGTCTAGTCGTCTATGTGCATGTCCCTAATCCTGTAAACAAGCTCAGTTATCTCAAACTTTAATACATAAATAAATAAACGTCATGTTGTTCATACAGTTATAAGCACTGTGATGCATTTTAAGCTGTTCATCAGATGTTTGATGAGCGCCGCTAATACAATACATCTTCCGCATAAGCACGCAGGATACACAGTCATAAGACACCAGTGCATTGTGTGTGCTCACTAAGTCGCAGCTAGGTGTCATTTGCTTTTAGTTTAATGAAGGTAAACATAGTGTGTGTGTGTGTGTGTGTGTGTGTCTGTGTCTGTGTCTGTGTCTGTGTCTGTGTCTGTGTCTGTGTCTGTGTCTGTGTCTGTGTGGCACTACACTATGACGCCTCACTTCTAAAACCAAAGGTCGCAGACTTCGTAGCACATCTGATCTGAAGATGCCTGCAGGGCTTGAATGAAGTGAAGAGGAAGCTTTTCATAAAGCATAAATCAGCTGCAGACAACACAGAGTATAATAATCACTCATTGATTCAGATCAATCCCGGCTTTAATCACATTCATTATCTTTTGATGCCTTTTTTTAAACAACTCTACTGGTTGAGGGTCTTCTTAATCCATTACTGCAGCTTGTTTGGTTCAATGGGAGCCAATCAGATCACGAGAAGGAGAAGCTGGAGGCACTTCTGAGACGTCTGCAAGCGTGTGTGAAAATGTATGCCGATTTACTGCATGTCAAATGACCAGAAATGTCAGTGACTTTTCCTACAGTGTCCAATCTTGCCTCTAAGCACAACAGATTTCCATTTTTCATGCCTGACCTGCCGCTCACATCGTCTCCGGTCAGAGGCGCTGAGATAGATCAGTGCGACTGACTGATGGAGCGTCAGCTGGAAACAATCATGGAGATCCCGTCGTCGATAATAATGTATATTTATCCACTGTACTGAATAGTTATGAGAAATCAAGTGAAGAAATTCATTCCAATGTGCCGGGCAGGCTGCTGATTATACACAAATAGGTCATGGCATTACAGATGGGGCCTTGCAAGGGCATGATGTATCCGGCGAGTCAGCAGTGAATTACAAACCCTGTAGCACTGTGTGTGTGTGTGTGTGTGTGTGTGTGTGTGTGTGTGTGTGTGTGTGTGTGTGTGTGTGTGTGTGTGTGTGTGTGTGTGTGTGTGTGTGTGTGTGTGTGTGTGTGTGTGTGTGCGCATCACAGCAACCTGAGAGGCTTTGACTTGCACCCAACACAAGTGTGATAACGGGTTCACAGCTTTGTGGGAGACGAACTGAGTGTCACTTTTTTCACAGTCCATTCATGAGTGTGAGCTAAACGGCGCCCCCTGAGAGACCCAACGTTTGCTTTCACAAGATATCAATATGTTTTTTTCCCCCCCACACACCATCTCATCCGCGTGGTGTTTCCTGTCAGTCAGACGGAGCGATGGGCACCATGAGATCCTTTTCCTTCTGTAGTGGCTTAATGATCTTTGGTGCAGCTCATGGGATTATGCCGGCTTTAATCAGCTGTCTGATGCCAGGACTCGTGTTTCTACCATGAGAAGAGCTATTCTAACAGCTTTATATTCTGTCTTTTTCAAGGATTCTTTGCAGCTTTTATTCCCATTTGGGAAGCGGACGTTCCTGCACACTTTCATCCATGTGCTATTGTTGATTATGGGAGGACTGGGTGGGATTTTCCATCTACTTCACCTTAAATAAAACCCTACTGTGCAGGTGCTTTTCTAAACAAGTAGGAATTGCATTGGTGCAGCAATTAGGGCAAAAAAAAAAGCTTATTTGAATCTTAATTTTGTACTTTAAGGTCATACCATTAATCTGTTTGCATCTCACTTATCTATTATTACAAAGAGCAGTATTTTACCTGTAGCTGTGCAATATGACGATTAAGCCCTTTATGAACCCGGATGCAATACATGAATTTACAGGATTAATAGTGTCTACCAAATAAGGACCTCATCTGCTTTAATAAATGATATACAAACATATAGACAATCTTAAGCCACATTTCAAAACATGCTTTCAATTCAACTCTGAAAACATCCTTTGAATATTTTGCAGCATCGTCCAGCTCATGTCATAATGAAAACTGTGGCTGTGTTTACTCAGCTGTAGCTAATCAAAATTCACTCTGTCAGGACAACAACCGGTAACTATGCTCTCCGCATGCCGATGTCTGAACTGTTTACACTTGGACAAAGACGGGTTTTGCAGCAGGCAGACCGAGTCCCCCGTTAATCTTCTTTAGGCACAACATAGTATCATGGTTTTAAGCTGATCACATTAAAAGCTGTGAATCTGGAGCGCCAGTGAAGAGCTGTCAAAACACTGCCAGACGAGACTCAACCAGCGGTTTATCACAGCTACAAGGAGGGAGAAACTCTACAGCTGCTGTTATAAAGTGAGTGATTAGTGTGAGAAGAAGTGTGTTATTATGTAATACTATGAGCTAAATTGGTCAATTTGGACATTTTGAGAGGATGGGTTTAATTATCTCAACAACAAGAAACTGCATTCATGTAACCCAACTCAAAGAAGGTAATAGAAGGAAAGCATACTTAAGAACATATACTTACACTGGTCGTAAAATCATTGGTGCAGTGATGATATAATTTTGTCAGTTCTAACAAAACATGGCTCCCACGACAAAAAGCCCGTGGGATTTGGAAATGTTGCAGAAACATTAGCTCTGTGGCGAACCAACTTCTATGATATGTCCACCTTTTGTTTCACAGGATAATCTTTCATAATAGATGAAGCATAGATGTAATGAGAGAAGTAAAAAGCTAACATTAGGCTATAAAGGAACTACAGCACGGTCACATGACTTCACGTCACCACCGCTAAGCTAAAGGAGGCTAATGTTGGGCTATAAAGGAACTACAGCACGGTCACATGACTTCAAGTCTCCACCGCTAAGCTAAAGAGGCTAATGTTGGGCTATAAAGGAACTACAGCACGGTCACATGACTTCACGTCACCACCGCTAAGCTAAAGGCGGCTAATGTTGGGCTATAAAGGAACTACAGCACGGTCACATGACTTCACGTCACCACGCTAAGCTAAAGGCGGCTAATGTTGGGCTATAAAGGAACTACAGCACGGTCACATGACTTCACGTCACCACCGCTAAGCTAAAGGCGGCTAATGTTGGGCTTAAAGGAACTACAGCACGGTCACATGACTTCAAGTCACCACTGCTAAGCTAAAGGCGGCTAATGTTGGGCTAGTAAAGGAACTACAGCACGGTCACATGACTTCAACGTCACCACCTGCTAAGCTAAAGGCGGCTAATGTTGGGCTATAAAGGAACTACAGCACGGTCACATGACTTCACGTCTCCACCGCTAAGCTAAAGGAGGCTAATGTTGGGCTATAAAGGAACTACAGCACGGTCACATGACTTCACGTCACCACCGCTAAGCTAAAGGCGGCTAATGTTGGGCTATAAAGGAACTACAGCACGGTCACATGACTTCACGTCACCACCGCTAAGCTAAA
Source organism: Eleginops maclovinus (assembly GCF_036324505.1). Classification (NCBI taxonomy): domain Eukaryota; kingdom Metazoa; phylum Chordata; class Actinopteri; order Perciformes; family Eleginopidae; genus Eleginops; species Eleginops maclovinus. Next base: position 2,749,629 of record NC_086359.1, read on the forward strand.
GGAGGCTAATGTTGGGCTATAAAGGAACTACAGCACGGTCACATGACTTCACGTCACCACCGCTAAGCTAAAGGCGGGTCGTCTCATTTAGACACTTGTTTTTAAATTCCCCAGTGGGGTGTCATATTTTAGATCTCTTTAGCTTATATTAAGAACCAAAAACACATTTAAAAAAAACCTTTGACCTCAAGTGAACAGGACGTGATAAACAGCGGACTTATTTCTGGGTTTTAGGAATCTAATTTAATACAGTAACACACATAAGTGATATATTCCTCAAATCATACAGCCATTATAGCAACACTTCCCGCTGCAAACACAGGATCTTGTTCAAACAGACACCTCAAGCCTAAAATTGTCTCAACTGGGTCTCAAACCCCCGAGGCTTTGATGTAGTAGACAGAAACTCACTCCTACTGACTGTAAAAGTGAATCTGACCTGACAGAAACACCTCATAAATATCTAAAAGCAATCTGCTACTCAAAGTGGAGAGACACGCAGAAACATTTAGATCTCTTACATCCTTAAAAACCCACAAGTTAGTGTAATGGTTTATTCAATTCTGAATATGGAAAGTCCCAAACAAAAAGCTTGGCTTGCTAGACAACATGTGTACTTCAGCTGTGAAGCAGTTAGCTGGGCTCCCACAGGAAGTGAATATAAAAGCCTTCACATTCACTTAGTCCTGGTATGGTGGCAACAAACAAGCTCATAATCCTATTTTGATGACCGCACCCAACATCAGAAATGTGAGAATGAGATAAAACACGAGCAGTGGTGTAGAAGGGAGCTCAGAGGATGTCCTCTATTTGTTCTGAACTAGTGGGTGTGTGCAGGATTTACTCTGTGGTCGGCTGGTTAATTGTCCTATTGGATATTATATTTCAGGTTTGTTTAGTCCTTTCATGCTATTTTATTGCCAAACATGGTCTGGCAAATGGATTTCAGGAGAATTGTAAGAGACATAACTCACATAAAATATCCCGATTGTAGTGATTGGAATATCTGTTAAAAGGAAACGTGTGAAAATATAGTCATCTGAAAGTTTTGTTTCAGCCCAGTCTGCTCTGATTGGTTAGCTGGCTGGCTCTGTTCTGATTGGTCAACTGCTTAGAGATGTCCCGCCCCCTAGCCTACAATGTGTCAAAGCGCTAGGCACTAGAAGTGTGAGTGTTCCATAGTGATGTCACTGTGTTAACGAAGTAAACAAAGGAGGCATTTCACACTTCCCAATGGAGGGAACACGGGGATTTTAGTCTTTGCAGACCATTTACATGCACTAAAACCTATAGAACACACTACAGGAAAGGAATAAAAGGATAGCAGGGCCCCTTTAATAAAAATAATGCACAGATCGTCTTTAAATATCACACTATAATCATTACAGTGAATAATGTAGGATCCTTCTCTCTAATATCCCGAAATCAAATTAGCATTTTTCTCCTTGCAGCCCTAAGTGAAACAGCTGAAAACATTTGGCGTCAAATTATCCGCCACAATTCACCTACAATAGTACTGACTTAATTGATGCCAGAAGTTGAAATCAAGGCTGTGCTTACAAAGCTGACACATGGTGTTAAGTTGTTACAAACGCATGCCTCCTTTTCATGTTTAACGAGCAGGAAAAGAACATACTGTATGCGAGACTAAAAACAAACAGCAGCTACCGTAAATATTGTGGCTACAGTGCGTCACGGTCGCCTGAAGCCGCTGTCACCTGAAGTAACGGTACAGTAAGCTGTTTATCAATGAAGATACATCTGAATCACTTGGAGAAAAGCTAGAAAGAAGCTCTTTGATTCGTAGTTTGTGTCACCAGAACTGACAAGTGTGTGTGATGTTTTAAATAGCCCTGTGTGGCTGTGCCGGAAATATCCCCCTGTGCTCTGATTGTGTCAACATTTGACCTATTATCCATCACAAAAATAACAAATAGAGACCACAAGACATTAAAACATTGCTTGCCAGCATTGCTTTTTATCTGTACGTGTCTCAAAGTGACAATTTCTTCTTTTAAGAGGTCAGAAGATGTTAAAATATTTCACTATTCACTGACTCTTGGGATACAAAAGCATGTCAATTATGTTACGTTTTATTTATGGTTTGGTTTCCAAGCCTTTTAGTACGACGGACAGAGAAACACACGTTGGTCTTCTGGTGATTTGAAGCACAAGGTAAGACACGTGTACCCTATTAAACGTCACATTTAAAAAGATTAAAGCACAATCTTTCCATAAAACACCAAGTTCTTTTTTCCCTGGCATTCAGTGGAATTGTGCAGATGTACAATGTCAAAGACAAAGGAGGGTTAGATGTATTGAAGTTATTTATTCAAAACAGATGGAAATATCTGAGGTTTTAATCATTTTATCAGCTTGAATATTTGTGTTTTTTGTTGTTTATAATAAGATGATTTGCCTCTCCACCTCCCTAATACATTCCTGTGCATCCATGTTTACTGACTGGAGGGGGAAACTGAAACTCAAAGATGTCAACATCAATTTTGACTAATAAAAAGAAAAGGTTGGACATGGAGCAAGTGCATGAATCTGTGCAGAAATAAGATCCAGTGCCAGAGGTTTTTAAAATAAGCCTGCACTGATGCACGGAGCAGGTTTGTGTAAACCTAACCACACCCAGGACTCTAGTGTCAGATTCCCGCACTCTGTACGACCCGCCATTGGCCTCCAACTTGAAAAATGTCACTGAAAACAAACCCTGACAGCAGGCCCATTATTCTTTATTCAGATGTTTAGATTTTAGGAGCACGGTCTGAAACAGAGGGTTGCTTTAAACAGGGTCACCTTTGTGTGTGTTTATCATTTATCTCCAAGTTTAAAAACAAAGTCAGCTCTGGCGATTAGCATCTCGGCTAGCAGAGGGAAATAGATGCCGAAAGTATTTGTGAGAAACTGTCTGGAGCAGAGGTTTAGAAGCACTCAAGGTCTAAACTCCACCTGGGGAACACAGCGCACTCTGCCAGATCTCTCCGGATGTATTAAACAATGCAGCTGTCCTCCTTGATCCACTCCAAACACAAGTCTCTGTGATAACTCATTCATCCTTTTTCTTTTCTTCTCCCTTGTTGCAGCAAATAAGAATCAGATGTTTTGCAGAGGAAGCACAGACCCCCACCCATCCTGCGTTGCTGGGGAGGAGGGTTAAGCATCTGTGTAAAGCTCACACACACACACACACACACACACACACACACACACAACAGGAAGTTTAACATTCCTCCTCACTTCCATCACTGGCCGGCAGCTGAGGCTGTGCAGCACAACATCTCTTCATTAAACCACAACCTGGGCCCCCTGCATAACAGCTAAACACTCAGCAGTCATAAATACGCAGGCATGGGGAGTAACATGTAACGGGATCATCAGGGTACTAAAAACGGCAACTGTATTCCCTCAGAGTTACATAACTCAAATGTGATTACCGTTATTTTCCTAAAATAGGGATTACAAGCAGGATCACTGTGATATTAAAACCCTACAAAGATCATATAGTGTTTGTTGTGAAGGATCAGATGTTCTCTCTCCTCTGTGGGCTAAAGCTTTAAGTGTGAGTCTATACGCCTACTGCCTGAATCTGTGGCCCTAATCATCTTTCTTTCAAAGATTCCGACTTTTTGTCTCAAATTTCGACTTTTTTCTAAATTCTCATTCTTTCCCAAAATGATGAGTTTCAAAATGTTTATATTTTTCAAAAGATACCAATTTGTTCTCTGCAAGTTGTCCTATAAATACAATCATTTGTTTATACTAAATATCTTGGTTTAGAATACATTTTTTAATTGGTAATTTAACAGACTACATTTTTCAATGAACCCTCCCAACCCTGTAAATGAGTAACGGTTGACATTGGAAATTAATGCAGCAGGATTTGATGTTATCACCTGCTCTTGGCTCGGCTTTGCACCCTGGGAGGAGTTTTTCTAAAAGCTCACACCATGAGGCTTACATTTATGAACCGAGGCTTGAGGAGACATCCTCTGCTCTATAGCCTCTCCGTCAAAAAGCATGACTCGCCCCAAACAAAGACAAGGCCCCTTTCACCCCGCAAATTCCTTGACAACTGCTGCAAGCTTCCTGCTGGCATTTGATATGCTCCATTTCGTTCCCATGACCAGAAACTCCAGTCATGCTGAGGCTTTTTTCGCTGAACGGTTGAAGGCTCGTCGTCTCGCTGACACTCTGAAGCCTCTCTGTTCTCTGATGTGAAACGTCCCTTATTCTCTGCATCAGCGAGGAGTGTCACAGCGCATCAAATCTGATGGAATTTCTCCCTCTGTGTTGCAGAGCGTGCAGTAAACTGTACATTTCAGCTGTGGGAGACTGTGGTTAATAAGCTTTAAGAGGATAGGATGCAAACTTTTCTTTGGTTTTATTCTTTTGGTTTGTATTTGCTGAAGTTTACATAAAACCATAGAGAGCTCTGTGCTGTTTTAGATAGGACTACAACAATAGTCTGATAAAGGTCATATCTTAAGGAATGCTCCAGCGTGTAAAGATAAAGCGGGTCAAAACTGATTGAATTCCTCTCTCGGTGTGGAGTAAAGTCTCTATGTTGCTGCAATTACAAAAGGGTAAGACAACAAGGAGCCACTGTGGGATATTCTGGGTAATTAGCTTTAAGTGTTAAGGATGCAAACTTTTCTCCAGTTTTCTTCCTTTGGTTTGTTTTTACTGAAGTCTCCATAAAACCAAGTCTCCATAAAACCACCACCCGAGAGCTCTGTGGTCTTTCAAGAAAATAAGGAGTGAAACAATAGTCAGAAAAAGGTCATATCGTCTGAAAAATGGCAGCTTTCCAGTGCTTCGCTTCACTTCCCATCAGCAGGGCCATATTTACCCGTCCAGTCCTGGAATCTGAACCAGTGACCTTGTCATTGCAACCACACTCCTCATATGAAACCAGAACCATCAACCCCCCCCCCCAACCCCCGCCTTCTCTTTGTCAAACTCACCGAGCAGACTCTGTTTTTCCCAGCATGTGGTTGCCAGGTTGGACAGTTCCCGGTATTTCTCCGCCAGTTGGAGTTTGCCGTTATTAAGGCGCGGTTGACGGGCAAGACTCTCCTCCGCCACGCTCCGATTGGTCGTCAGCAGCATCTCCCGGTCCACCTGCAGATCCTGAAACTGAACAGGAGCACAAAGTCAGTGGACTAGTCTTTCATGCATTTGGCACAGCTGTTCTGTGCATGTTGTCACCTTTAATTAAAATTAGACTTTTATTTTGAAGGGCACTTTTTCTTACCCTCTTTCTTCTATAATTTCCTGTCAATAAAAACTGTTTTAATGCAGAATTTTAAATTATTGTTTATTTTTCTAATTTTTACTTTTCAATTCTCTACTGTTTCTTCAAAATTCTCACTTTTCCCCCCAAAAAAAATCAAACTTAAAAAAAAAAATCTAAGGTTTTTCCAAAAAATTCAGATTTGTTTTTCAAATTTCGACTTTTTAAAAATTCTCACTTTTTTCATCAGGTAGAGACTTTTATTACCCTGTTTCTTATATCATTTTTGCTCCATAAAATGTGTTTTAATGCAGAATTCATTGGCTTTTCTGCAGACTGTAATGTACTGTGTGTTATTGGAGGTATTGCATTGTTTTTATTTAGACACGGCACGCAAACCACATTTCCTGTCTTCTCTTTTGCTATTTTTAGTGCCATCTTCATTGTTGTTTCTATTACATCTTCATCTAACAGTTTGCTATCACCATAATAAAGTCATACTGTTGTATGGGAAGTTGTGACGGACACCTTTTCCTGACTTCTTATATACAACCTCCTCCTGTTTGTGGAGGCACAGAGGGACATCCTGCAGGAGAGAGACCCCGAATGTGTTGTTTCTCTACAATTACAGGAAAGTTCTGCCGCAGTAAATAGCTGAAAGATAATCCCAACGGTTCTTGTTTCCTTTACAGCACAGAGACAGACCCACTGCAGCTGCAAGAGTTCACACACCCTGAATCCCCCCGAGTCGGGAGGGAAATCACTGGACTGTTTTCTGTGTGTTTAACCCATCGGGAGCTTCTGATACAGCAAGTGTTTGAATCACTGTTCAAGGCACACTACGTTAACTTGTACTGCTGTGGTGCGTCATATAGGTTTTGGTGCATGTAAATGGTCTTCAAAGGCCAAAATCTCCCCAAATGGACTCCTTTGTTCACGTCAGGAACATAGTGACATCACAGTGGAATCCTTTGTACACATGGTACGTGAGTCTAAGGGGCGGGACATCCCTAAGCGGTTGCCCAATCACAACAGAGCCGGCCAGCTAACCAATCAGAGCAGACTGGGCTCTGGTTTCAGACAGAGGGTGAAAAGAGGTGCTGCAGTGCAGGCAGTATGAGAAACATAAAGAGCTTTCTGAACATTACAGCATGGAGACATCACAGTAGAGGAGGAAATTAGCAGAATATGGCCTCTTTAATGTCTCCTAAGGATTCATTTAGTTAGCTACCAATTTTTTTTAGCAAATGCGAGTTGATGTCAACTTAAAATATTGACAATAGTTTGAAGAAATGTGGAGCTCTGTGTTGCCAGATCTTGCGACACTTTGCTGATCTCGAACAAAAGTAATTTCATTCAGATTTTTTCTTTTGAAAAATGCTATTTTAGTGGCAGAATATTCTGGGAAATGCTGTTTGATATTACCTGTGATGAACATTGTGAGGTAAAACTGGTCATAATCTGTGTTTCCAAACCCTAACCCTCTCCCATTGGAGTTAATAGACATGCTGCTATTCTCCTTAAGGCCGTGTCGAAACCAACTTGACACAGATTCAGGAAATTGACTCTCGGTGCGGTGTCTCTTTTCCAAAACACTATTGGATTACACTAATGTCCTTACAGTCACAGGGCTGCTTCTTAAACCACTGTCACCATCAATAGTCCAACTAGACTTTGACTTTGAAAAGCCCAGGCAGACAAAAGAGCTGAAGCAGGAAACAGAAACTGGGACTATATTTACTTCAGTGACCACTTTGCCGTAGGATAGGTCATAAACTGTTAGTCACCTGAATGGTCTCAGCCTTGGTGAAACCTACGTGACACAGATTCAGGAAGTTGGATGTCTCTTTTCTCAAATGTTGTTGGATTACACTGGTGTCCTTCCTCTGCTTATTAAGCCGCCGGCAGCATAGTAGTCAAACTAGACTTTGATTTCTGAAGAGCGCAGACAGACAAAAGTAGGAAACAGAAACTGGGACAAGTGAACACAAGTCTTTTTGGCAGCATCTCCCTAAACACACCTGTCCCTTTCTGTTGTGATAGTAATGATCTGTAAGGGATACAAACAACATCAATCACAAGACACCGACACCTCTTCCCTGATATCAACTGCTGCCTGTCAGTTCACGACGTTAAAGTAGGGCACGTTTTGTAAACTGCATTATATGTGTCTTTGAAATATCAATTTCTGGTCGAAGTCAAAGCATGTTGGAACAAAACCCTGAGAGCATTTGTGTCTTTGAGCTTGAAAAGTGTGCTATTTTATGGATTGTAAAGGGGATTTCAACACTTGGGTAAACAAATATATCAGTGACTGGGGTCTCGAGTGTGTTTACTCATGATAAGGTACTTTAAATAAATTAAGCAGGCTTTAAAATGCAGCAAGTGTCATTTTTAGATTGTTTTTTAGGCATGTGACGATGCGTCCTGAGTAATCTCAAATAAGGTTATCATATACTCCTTATGCAAAAAAAAAAGGATGAATAAATAAGTTTGAAAAGCTTGTGAGGATAATGATGATACAGATAATGGACAATCAATATGAAGAACTTATTGTGAGCGTTTTTTCATCCAGAATGACGATAAAATCCTACATGGTCCCCATCTATAAAGCATGTACTGGTACTTTTATGGAAAGGATCCACTGAAATACAAGCTGCGGCATGGATCCCCACTGACACCTAATTACATTCAGTAAAACTTAACAAGTGGAAACCCTAAAAGTACTTTATTTTGAAAAGGTCCCAATTCGATTTTGTATGGCTTCACCATGCTGATAGAGAACTGGTGGTCTGGGTTTGCGTACATAGATATATATGACGCTGCAATCGCTGTCACTAGACCATAAGAAAGCTATAAATTATTAACCTAATGCCACTCCCATCGAGTCTCACAGAACAATACTGTGACGGCATCGCTGCAAAGAAACAGTTGGTGTTCCAGACGCTGACACAAAGACACTATGCGAGCTGCCAAACTCTGAATCCTCTTGGACTGTCCCACCAAGTCACAGCATTCCCAGCCGGATACTTTCCTTTGCTCAATTGCTTTCTTTCAGCAGTCACTCATTTAGAGCCCGAGGGCATCTCCATTGAGCCCAGTGTTGTACGACGCATCTGTCTCACATTTAACGGGTCGTCAAAAGATGCACGAGTCCCAAGTTCAGAGGAATTTGTAGAATGTGCCCTGTAGTCAGAGGTGGAGGAAGTACTCAGGTTCTTGAACTTAAGTAAAAGTAGAAGTACCAAAGAGTAGGAATACTCTGCTACAAGTCAAAGTATTGGCATCAAAATATACTTCAAGTCTCTCAAAACTAAGTAAATGTACTTAGTGACTTTACACCACTGCCTTTAGTCCAACAGAAACTACAGATCTGCTGTCCCTGCGAGGATAAAGACAACTTGTTTCAAAGCGCAATCATAAGTCACATTTTCTTTGAACAGGATTCAGAACAGACTCCCCGCTTCCTGCTTTGGCTCACCCACCGCCCCGCTCATCATGCAACAACGGCTGCAGTCTGCAGGGAAGGCTTTCTTTGTGTTTTGATGCACGGGCAGTAAAGCCGAGCAGACAGTGTTTACTATCCCTGACGAATGACACTCTCTGAGCTCTAAAGTGTCTAAGTTCTGCATCGGGGTGGGGGGACGCCAGGAGCGACGAATCGGAGGAGCCGCTCTGTTGTTTTCTGTGGTTCAACAAGTCCTGACCGCATGAAATCCAGTAAAATATGTGTTGTACTTTCATCTTAAATGAGGCCCGAGCTTAATGAGGTTCCTGCAGAATCAGAACGCCATCATTTTAACATTCAGTCTGAGGAGAAATTGACGGGTAGCAAAACAATTTTCCATGAAAGAGAATTATACATTTAACACCCGGCCTGAGAGAAAAGAAGGGCCAGCTTGATATCGCTCTTTGCTCCATTTGGGAGTTTGAAGCATCTGTGATCAATATTTTCATAAAGACTCTAGATCAAACAGATGTGTGCAATGGGAAATGGGTCTCAAGAACCATCTTTGCACTACATGCTCAGCATCAAACAACATTTACTCCAAGTTATTACCATTATAGAGACGAATGAGTATTTAGAAGCTAACAGTCCGATTTTTCTCAAGAGCTGGAGGAGAAAAAAATCAATCTAAACCAGGAGAGGAAATATTGCACATTGAGTTTAGCTTATTATAAAAGTTATTTTTAGAGGTTATAATGAGGGATTTTTAGCTGGTCTGCCTCTGTCAGACTTGCTGTTTTCTCCTGTATGCAGTGTTTAAGCTAGCTAATTGGTTGCTGGTTACATTTAATGGATAAATACAAGAGAGGTATTATTGTTCTTTAAATGTCGTCTAACAACAAGCAGTCATACAAAGAATTTGCCCAGATAATAGTCTCCAAATGCTAATTGAACCTGGAACTCTCGGATCATAATGTTGGTAAGAGTATTTTGAACCTGACCAGGCTTTTTACACAAGCTGTTGTTGCTTCTTGTCCATTTTGGATGACTTTTTAATACCTCAGTTTGCTGCTGTGACTCTCAGAATGACCTCCTTTTACTGGTGTTTCTTGACATTTCGAATCGTTGCACTAGAAATCTCATTACCTGACGTGCAGCTTGTTCAGCGTGCAAGTTATTAATGAGAATATAAAGAGCGCCGCACCAACCAGTGCCATCAGCAGTACTGTGAATCATCACGAATGGGTAAACTCATTTGGTTTACATAACATTCATCATTATTAACATGAGATTAATGAAGCGTATACGGCTTCCAAGAGCTCGTATGGAGAGGAGACATGTGAAACCAGCCAGCCGTGATGACATATAGTACACGTTTTAATAGATGCGATGTACAGTACAGGAGGCTCGGAGACGGGCTGCATGTCCTCTGAACAAACACGGGCTCTGTAGTATTAGTTCATGAAGGACAAATGGAGGTCTGGATAAATAGTTGCTAAAACGCCCCCAAGCCCGCAACGCTCTGATCCCAGGAGGGTTTTTTTCAGCGGGGGTATTGTATGACCTCTTGGTGAGATCCAAACACTGCGGCTCCATCAGGTTTCAAATGTCACAGCCTGGTCGCCAAGAACAAGGCCAATGAGCAATGCCTTTCTTTGTTTCCTAAGCAATAAAACTACTTCTTTATCCAATTCTTGAGTCCTTTTGATGATACACTTTTAGACCGTGACATGAGTTTAACCCAATGAGGGATTTAAGTCATCGGACATCTGGATCTTATGTTATCCGAGAAACAAGCTAAGCAAATAAACCCGGAATCAGAGAAATGGAAGGAATGTTTCTTGATGTGAAATTGCGTTATTCAGTGTTTTACCACCTGGTCTATCTGTGAGACATCTGTGGAAAATTCAGCTGCTGGTAAGCTGTAGATGTTGCAATGACAGCAACACCATACCCTCACACTACTACATCCCATTGTACAGCTGAAATGAGAAAGAGCAGTTGCAAGCAGTCAAAGAGAGCAATGCAAATGTGGTTCTCAAAGTGGGAAGTCAAGCAAAATCAATTGTCGAATTTCTTTATTATTTGACTTCCTGGGGTGCACAATCCCACCGAGAACATGTATGACAATGACAATGCCACCCAAGTTATGTGTGAATGCACGCACTGTTGTCAATAATCCACCCATAGCTGTGAAAGACATGCATTTCTAAAGCATGCTGAATCCTTGCTGAGACTCTTTTCTGTTTGAGCACCCCCTCCAAGGCAAACCTAATCAAAATGGGGCCCATAGGAAAGTTTGGTAACCATTGGTACACCTTGTATCTTTGTGTGTGTGTGTGTGTGTGTGTGTGTGTGTGTGTGTGTGTGTGTGTGTGTGTGTGTGTGTGTGTGTGTGTGTGTCAGAGAGGTATTTACTAATAACTGTTCTATGTTCTTAAGTCATCATTTACATTATGAGCACGTCCTCTTATGGATGAAAAACACGTAATTTCCAGATTTTGCAGAGGAGTTTGGCACAAAGTGTGTGTGTGTGTGTGTGTGTGTGTGTGTGTGTGTGTGTGTGTGTGTGTGTGTGTGTGTGTCTATGTGTTACTGACTGGTATTTAGTATGACTTCACCTCAGGAAGGTCATCCTGTGGCAGAGAAACGTGCCTCTTGAAACGGAGAGCAAGGCACGTGGAATCCCATTTGAAAATCTGGGTTTTTGAATTTGCCATGTTTAGAATCAAAGCTACACAAGTGAAGGAAACGTCTATTGGTATTTTCGGCAATAATTCAACACATCAAAAGTCAGTTTTATGCAGTAAAAGTCTACTTTTATTCAGAATGACCTCCGTCGCCAATGTATCTTTCGAGGGAAAGGACTGAGGTTGTAAAAGTTTCATTTCTATTAAAACATGTATTTCTTTGTATACTAAAGTACCGCCGAATTCAAAAGTAAGTACTAATATCGATTTTAATACCCTAAGCCATCTTTTCCCTAATGTGCAAGTCTTCAAATGGACTTCCAACACTTTAACGCCAGATTTATAAGAGGAGTTCTGCGTAAAGACAACCCAAACAGGGGTGCAGATGGAGGTCTTTAACACCTCCATATGATGCTTCCTGCACGATAATAACCATGTGATGTAAAAAGAATCACTAGTACAGACCACACAAGTCCTTGTTCCAATACATAAAGAGTCAATTGTATTAAGTAAAAGTACACTTTTATTCAGAATTCAGTTCTGCTCGCCAATGTATCTTGGGAAGAGGACTGACCGTAAAAGTTGAAATTCTAGAAAAACAGCTATTTCTTTATTTACTCAAATAAAGCCGAATTCAAAAGTAACTACAAATAACTCTTTTAAGCTGATATGCAATTTCCCCCCTTATTTAAAAGCCTTCTAATGGACGAGAAACACTTAATTGGCAGATTGTTAAGAGGAGTTCTGCGTAAAAAGATGGGGGTCTTCAACACCTCCATGTGATGCTTGCTGCACGATAATAGTGTTGTGACATAATATAATCATATAAAGCAAATCACTTTGTGGTTAATCTGTGATTCAGTAACTAATAATTCACCGCAGATATTAGGGGGACCGGGGTTCATTCATAAAAAAGGAATTGGAAATCCGACCACTCGCCACGCAGACAATCGATGAGCCATAAAGCGGATTTAAAGAAAATGACCTAAACCCTAATTTCCAGCCACAAAAAAAATAAATAAAAGGGTACAGAAAATGCATGTAACAGCATCGGTAAGTACAAAAGCAGATGTTTAATGAAGCATTAAAACAGCGCACATTCCTCATGGTACTTTGTCTCTTTCTGGGGAACAGATCCTCCTTACCTTTTCATTGAGTCGAAGGATTTGGTCCATTTTCTCGTCGTTTTGTAAAAGCTCCTGCAGCTCACTGGTGCTTAAAGCCCTGTATCCGTCAGGACACGTGTTCCCCTCCTTCAAAGTGGACATTTTCCTCCTTTTTATTCCTTTAAGTAAGACGGTTTTAGGAAACATAAAGTCCGCACAGTGGTGGTTACATTTCGCTCACATCGGAATGCGATCTGCCTGCATGCAGCAGCAGAAGAAGCGTCAAGCTGCACGAACTGAGCGTCAACAGATACATTTCCGGTTTGCGCCTTCAAAATAAAACGGGTTTTTTTTCCCGCCTCAATGCTCTAGAATTTATGACTGCAGAATGTATTTATTGCTTTTCCTATTGACATGACATTATACTAAAAACATTAAGTAACTTGTGGAAAAGTTTAAAAAAGCCCGACAATTTCACATATTTCTAAACACCTTGACTGACCAATTTGTTTGTTTGTTTTCTATCCAAAATGCCCTTAGTTTTGAATTAATGTAATGAACACTGATGTTTATGTGCCATACAGTTTTCAATATCCTAACGTAAGGTGAATGAACCTATCAATCTAACATAAAAATAGAAATATTTACCTCCTAAAAGTAGTGAAGTAGAATTACATTTCAATACAATAGCCTACTTGTGTAAATGTACTCTTCTTTTACATTGACTAGTATACTGCTAGTTTCACAAGAATACTTCCATGTTAAATTGAATACTTTTAAACTCCACTACAATTATTGGACTGCTGTGTTTATTTTTATAGATCAAGATAAGGATAGCTTATAAAATACCACGTTTGCATGCAGGATTTCAAATAGAATATCTTAGCATTTTAGTCTTGGTGCTTCCACATACTTTTCCCATTATGATTTCAAGTCCCAACACTTTGGCTTGACATCACATTTGACTCCTGAGCATTCAGGAAATTAACTCTTTTTTGGTTTCTCTTCCCACAGCTTCACTTCTGCTGACGGCAGCAGCATTTGTTAGCGGTCAGATGGGTAAACTCTGATTTCAGTGGAAAAGGCGCCTTTTCTTTGTTGTGGGTTTAGGAAATGTGTCATAGACTATTCAGACGTGGAGAGAAGGTTTTGCAATGTTATCCCTCCTCTAAGCTCTCTTTAAGTCCAGGGGATATTTTCAACATTTCTCAATTCTTTCATTACACATTTTAAAAAGCCCCAAGATAAAAAAAAACCCTTTTGCCTAATTCAAAAGCTTTAATGTACAAACAACTATGATGCAAGAACGCTCAAGGCTTAAATGATAGTAAAAACTGCTGAGAAATATTTTTAAAATGCTCTGGGAGACTTCTACTACTAAAGAACAAGCCAAACAGATATTTAGATACAACCACTTGGAGAGCAAACGGGATATTAACCATGTTGTTTATAGGCATTGACATGCTTTAACCTAGTGTTCTGGCTCTGGAAACAAAGCTCACTAATGATGGCATAGTCCTCCTGTCCACCCTGACAGTGAACCCATGGACAGAATTTGAAATGTTAAAAAAGTTAGAAATATGAACCAAACTAAACTCCATTTTGTGCCAAGCCCAGCTAGCTGCTTTCCCTCCAATTTCAACCTGTAAACCAAGCTAAGCTAAGCTAGGATGACCAAACGTCCTGTTTTGCCCGGACATGTCCTCTTTTTACGTCCTGTCCGGGGGGGTTTAATAAATTCATGAAAACGCCCGGTTTTCACTGTTGGGACCATTAAAAATGGACTGGCGCTTCCCCCCACCCCCAACAATCGCAAGTGTCCTCTTTTTCGCCACCTCAAATCTGGTCACCCTAGGCTAAGCTATGCTAATTGTCTTCTTGTTTAAAAGCCTTGTGTTAAGCTTACACATAAGAGACCGATGTTCTTAAATAACCCTCATAACAATTGAATACTCTCTGCACCTATACATAAATACCTACATGTGTTGTTCCTTTTGTCTCCTCTCTACTTTCAGTCTTTATGCTAAACTAAGCTAAGCTAACCGCCCTCCCCACCTCAATAGCTTATGTTTAGCACAAACATTATTTAGATATTCTGCATCTTTAGTCTTTAAAACCACACATTAAATAACTACATATCTTTCCATCCCGTGAAAACCTTGCGTGAAATATCACATTTTGTGCAAAGATAGCTATTTCCCCTCTAATTTCAGTCTTTTTGCTAGGCTAAGCTAAGGCCTCCCGCCTCACCAGATTCTTATTTCCTGAAATAACTCTATCATGAAAAGTCTTTTTTAAAATACCACAGTCAAAGTACCTTTGTTCTGATCTCTCTCCTCAGCAGCATATAGACATGGAAGTTAAAAGCCCTTTTTAGAATATTCTCTCTCCTTTTCACTAGCCATTTTAACCCACATCATCGTAATCCTCTTCATTATCGTCCTCACTGCCGATGTCGTCGTAGTCCTCAGTGGACGCATCGTCTTCTGCTGAATCTATTTTCATGTCAAGCGGAGGGAGAGTCCTCACCTCCTTCTCCACCTTCCCATTGTCAAACGCCTCAGGTGTGGCATTCTCATAATCAGGCATCGCCTCCTCGTAATCGTTCGAGGGATCCACGAACTTGGGCATGGCCGCCTGGTATTTAGGCATGGTCCCCTTGGGCTCCTGGTTCTTAGGCATGGTCCCCTTGGGCTCCTGGTACTTGGGCATGGTCACCTTGTGCTCGGGCATGGCTACCTGGCTCACAAGCTCGGCCTCCTCATAGTCGTGTTCGTCAGCCAGATTTTCATGGCTTTGGGCCGCTGAAACAACACATTTCAAATGATGCTCACTTTCATTTTTATATTTCAAAGTTACAGTCTGTGTCGTAGTTTGGTGGTATATTGCTGCAATAGTTGACAGTTTCAGTAACAGTATATATAGAGAGAGAGGTTAAATATTATTAGTTTGGTTGAATGTGTTGTTGGGCAGGATTACAAGAAAACAACTGGTTGGATTTTTATAATTGGAAAGGAGTAGTACAGAAGAGGATTAGGGCCACATTTTGATTTCACCCAAAGTTTTTTTTTTTTGATATTTCGAAAAAAATCAAATATTCTCAGAAAAGTCAGAAGAAGAAAAAATCTGAATTCCAAGAAAAAGTTAGAATTAAAAAAAATAGAATTCTGAGAATAAATCCGAACTATTATTATTTTTAAATGTTGACATTTTTCTCAGAACTAAAAATAATATTTTATCTGCAAAGGACGGTATACATACTACTGATTAGAGTTATGTAAATAGGCTTTGTTTCCAAAATATGTAACCCCCCCAAAATATAAAATACATGATACAATACAATGATACTATATCATGTTTGAACTTAGTATTTACGTCAAGAAATTAACCGCAAATACTTTTTTGAGAAAAAAGAAAGTACTCATGTATTTTGAATAGAAAGCTTTGTCTTGTCCCTCAAAGCTGCTTGTATATCCACCAACATGTTGCTTAAGAAAACATCACGACATGTCTCTTAGTCTGACTAAATGATGCAATATCTGTGGAGGGTTTTGGGGATGTGAGTCCACCTCCAGGGGTTTTAGAAACAAAGAAAATGTCATATTTCCACACACCTTTATGATTATTTTACTGTGTACAGTGGTCACACGTTTGTTTGGTGTGTGTAAAGTAAGACTGTGTGGGTGATTGCTAATGTAAAGGGTATTAAGTGATGTGTAACGTCTTGGTGATAATGTGGTGAAAAAAGAAGAACGGATTTGTCTTGCCTTCTCTGAGAAACTGTGTCCGAGGTGGTAAAGGCGGCGTCTCAACCGGGTATTTGTTGCTTCTAAAAAATAAAGAAAATGGAACTGAATTTTTCTTCTGAGAACCATGATGTCAAATAAGTAGTTCCACATTTTGGGAAATAAGCTTTTTATATTTCTTGCAGAGAGATAGACAATAATGTTGACACCACTCACATGTTCTACTATTAAATGTGAAGCCACAGTTGAGCTGGCTGGTTAGCTTAGCTTAGCATACATGCTGCACTCAGCTTGGGGAAGAATAATGGGGTTTTTCCACAGCTGACTTTTTATATACATATTTTTAAAAGTTTAAAAGTAAAACATTATACAAAAGATATAATACCAAATAAATAATTGAAATCGAGCTAAAATACATTTGAATTCAAGTAAATGAAATTAACAATAAAAATCAATAACAACATTTTAGTTTTGGATGGAAATAAACACTTATATTCAACAGACAGATTTAAGTTTGGTATCAATTTTCTTTTCTAACTCTCGTCAAGAAAGAGAATAAATGTGTATCATCTAATGATTAAATGTTACTTTGAAAGGTACATGAATTTCATACAAAATATGAACGATATTAAGTAAAAGGTAAAGTCATATATTACTTGATGGGGAAGTCAGAATTGTTCCTGTGAAGCTGTTGGATTATGTGTCTCCCTGTGGAAAAACAAGAAGGACATGCAGTTAGATTTTAATCACATAAAAATGATCAACCTTTAATAAAATGTTAATGCTTTTTAATGAACTCAGTGCCCAAGGATATCAGAATGACACGCTCTGTCTTATTTTAAAAGGAAATTAAAGACCTGTCATTTAACTGCTATTATTATAGCCTCATTTTTTAACCTCTAATAATTGATTTCTACATTATTTTTATCTCTTATTTTTATTGTTATGGCTTTTATTACTTTTTGTGATAATTCTTTGTCTTTCAGAAATAGCCTTTTTTATTTTCTTCCTTTTTTTGTTGGTTTTTACGTTGTTTTTGGATGTGATGCACTTCAAGCAAGAGTACGTTAAAGTGAGTTAAAACTTCATGTAAAATACAGATAATTATAAATACTAGAGGCTTTTGATAAATATAATACAATAACATACTAAATGAAACACCGCAGGATCTCATAAAAAGGTTCCTTCTCTATTTGTAGCTTTAAGTAGGATATGACAAAACCTATAACAATACCATCCACCCACAATGCACTTAATAAATCATGTCTTTATCCAAAAGTATTCATGTGTTTATTATAAATAATCCTCTATAATCTCCACATGTGCTTTTATTTATTTGTAATTCTCAGTGATATTCCGCCTGCTTTATTTGCTCTGTGTTAAATCAGCTGGTTTCCCTTCAGGGACCATTAAAGTGAGGCTAATGAAATCCAGAGGGCACCACTAATAATAGCATTCAATTATTATAGTTTTCCATCCGCTTTGCAATACCTCTGCAGTGCCATGGGTTTTATATTCCAAGTATTACAGAATATCCGGTTTTCAATAACAAAAAAAAACAAGAAATATTTCACAATATCAGAAGTGAAACCAAACGAGCACTTTTGCAAACTTGTTTTTTTAATATATAAGCACCTTTTAAACCCTCCAAATGAACATTGATTTGTCAGCACATAGATGTTTTTATGGTAGCAAAATACATTGAAAAGTACGTATAAAACTTCAAATTAAGAGGAAAACACTCTACTTTTTCGGTACATATTACTTTAGCTTTATTTAGGGTACTTTAACTAATGTACATGTATAAACAGCATACATTAATCAAAATATCCAAAGAAAAGGTACAAATTAGCTCCACTTTGTCCGACTTCAACTGTAAAACCCTAAAATAAGCTTACAGTCACAGGGAGCTTCTATTAGCACAATTGTAACTGATTGATTGCTTGACTACTTGATTGCTTAATTAGTTTAAACATTTATAATTTGATGACTTGTTTAATGGGTTAATTAGTCTAACGGTTAATGTTAGCTGATGAATTGATTGATTTTGTAATTACTTAATACTCTTTCATTGACAGCTTGTCTTTGCATTTTATAATGATGTGGTAGTGTAAATACATCTTGTAGGCAGCTGTTTACTATTTTAAACTCACAGTCTACCTTGAAATAGTACTTTTGCATATTAATAAAGAATTCTGATTCTGATTATGAAGAAATTCTATCTAAAAGCATCTGGATATATCTGGTAAATAGGAAAACGTTGAAGATGTTGTAAGAGTAGTATTCCAACTACAATAACACAAAAAATAGGTGAAGGAAGAAAAGGTTTGAAGAGTAAATGCACCTTGTCTTGATAACCATCTGTTGATGCAGATGAAGATGATGCTGATGGCCGCAGACGCAGAAAGACTCCCAAGGATCACCCACACCCAGAGGTACCTGCGTAGAAGCTCCATGGACTTTCTGCTGGACACAACAATTGATCAGAAAATAATAAAGTCACATTAGAGGTGCTGGAAAGCTGTGAATCAACGAGAGGTTTCAGTTTACAAAACTGTGCATCGGAAAAAAAACCCATTCACCACTTCCCCTTTTTGTGCGTTGACTAAGTCTTCAAGTTATTTTTGTGTTTACATTTGGCCTCTGACAAGCAAATCAGCTTGTTGAGAATCTCTAGGGACTTTGTTCATGTTACAAGGAGGGAAATGTGACAGCTGTGCTTCAGGATATCTCAGCCTGTGCTGGATATTAACCAACTTTTATTAACTGTATTGTTTGTCAGCTACTAAGGCTTTTTTATATTCTCTTATCTGTGTCAGCAGAATGAAATAGAGGCTATTAATTCCTGTTTATCTTGGTACCGCATATCCTCTGCAGCTTCCGTTCAACTCCTAATAAAAACACTGACAAATACTGCTGACACTGGCTAGGTAAAGTGATATTTCCCATGGATGCACATTAAAATGTTAAATGATTTTCCTCAAAACCAACTAAATGATGTTTATAGCTAAAGTCACGCCTAATATTTGCATTTTAAACTCATGTATCCTAGCGCTCACATGTCGTAATCATCTCTAAAATGAGTCTAAAATTAACTTTTTCTTTTTTAAACAGTCAGAATGTGTCTTACCTGTTCAGGAAACAGTCTTCAAGTCCTTAAGCAGATGATAACGGCGGGATGCAGGTTGTGATACGTGTGGTATTTGCATGACAGTTTCTAATTTACTTAGTTAACCAAAGAAACTCGAATGCTGAGATGACATTATCCCCTCCCCTCTGTCTCCCTCGCTCCAGTGAGCATGAGTGTGTTTTCCTGTGTGTGTGTGTGTGTGTGTGTGTGTGTGTGTGTGTGTGTGTGTGTGTGTGTGTGTGTGTGTGTGTGTGTGTGTGTGTGTGTGTATTATTATTATAAATAACATTTAATGCAAGTTTTTTTTTACATTTATAGCCACTGACAGAGCAGAGTGTAGTTTACACCCGTTTCCAAATCTCTTTATGTTTTCAGTTCCTCTTGAATCAGCATCATGTCACAAGAGTAGGTGACATTTAATCTTAGTTTTATTTCCATAACAGTGTCAAAAATAAAAAAACAATTATTCCCATTCACACACAACTATTCTTCGTTATTTGGTATTATTAAGCCTTTTGCTAAATAATATTTTGAGTTTGTTATCAATGTTTTAAACTTACTTTTACAATTCATACTTTCAGCTGATGTGAAGTTTGTTCCTATGTTATTTTGTTTTTTATAAACCATATCATATAGCATACTGTACAGCTCAAAAAGAGGATGAGTGAGAGTTAAATTTGGATGTGGAATTTGACACTATTTCTCAGAAACTTAATTCGATGTAAATTGCTTTTATTTTGAAGGATGACATCGGAGTCACACACGTTACCTTAATGCAGTAAACAGGAAATGGGCAGTTTTCTGTCAAAGTAATAGCACATGAAATGGTAAACTGTAAAGAAGTGAATGTCATTTTAAAAAAGGATTAAAATGTAATTATTTACTTCTTTGTCATGCAAGTGTTTTATACGTATGGCTGGACCCTGAGATCTTGGGCCCCTGAGTACCTGCATAGCACCCCCAAGACACTGATATTGTAGTTGTTTTATATATGTTTTTCGGTGTCTCTTTCTCTGTGTCTGATGTCTCTCTGAGGTTGTTTGGTCTCCCTTTATAGTAGCTTTGAGTCTGTCTGGTTGTTGTGCTTCCCTGTGTGGCCATTGGTAACTATTTATTTGAGTCACTGTGTCTCTATAGGCCTATATGTAATAATAAGTCAGTTTGCTGTCATTTAGAAATTATTTGGATTGGTTTGGGGTTTCTGTTGCTAAATCTCGTGTGTGGTTATTTGTGAACCATGTTGTTGTTGTTGTTGTTGTTGTTGTTGTTGTTGTTGTTATGTGCATTTTTTTCTATATTCTTAGTCGCTTTATTGAGCACTTAGCATCCCTTTTCAGTCATTTAGTGTCTCTTTTCGTACCCATAGTGAGTGTCTTTGTTATTGCTTTAGGTTTACTTCTTTATTTTGCTTTTCTTTTGTATGCAGTTGTCTCGGTCTCGACTCAATGACAGCGTGGATTTTATTTTTGAAAGGGTAACCGGAAAGCACACTCTACACTCCCCCTTGCTAGCGTAACACGAGTTGTGATGTTAGCCTGTTTTCTTGGACACTCCTAGCGCTTTATCCCACTAAAACCCTGCTAGTTGTTTCAAGCCCCCCTCAAGAAACCATGGCCGAGCAGGCCTCTGGACCCCCTCTGTCGTCCCAACATGACGGTAAATGTGTTGTGTTTGTCGGGGTTGTGTTTGGGAGCGTTTTGTGGAGCTTGGAGACCCGAAATCCAGCGGCCCGTTGGTGCATCTCTGACAACATTAGCATTAGCATTAGTTAGCATCATCAGGGCGACGTGTCACTGGCTGTCACTGCCTTATAATGAACCTGTAACACTACGCAGTTTAGAGTTTTTACAAATATAAACGCATACACTTGTTTTCAGGGTTACTAAGGCTTTATATGGCTGAATATAAGCTGTGATATTGCATATTTATAACGTTGTTGTGTCATTTAGCCTGTTAGCTTGTTAGCTTTAAAGCTAGTCTGATTTAAAGTGATGGATCAGAAACAGAAATCCTTTATCATTAGAAATGTACAACGTTACAGCAAAAGTGACATAGAAGATAAAGGAAAGCAATAATCAAGTAGCAAGCCTGTCAAATATAGAGAAAAAGCACACATTGATAATACAAATAAAGGGTTTAAAAGGGTCGGTACTAGCTCCTGTGAGCCTGGCCTTGTCAATCTTTTAATATGGATCATATGGATTATATCAGGCAATTACAAAGTGCTGTGAATGGCCTGTGCACATGTAGGTGGATGGACCATAATACAGGCTGTTCCTCAAACAGGGGTCCGGGGACCACAGTGGGGTCCTGCAGGGAATCTGTGCTGTAGCTATAAAGGTGCAATGTGTCAGATAATGCACATACGTTTAAATCGTAATTAACTAGCATATTGAGCAGGATTCAAAGAGGTTATAATGTTGGTGTTTTGTTAAAGATGTTTATGCGTTGTGGTGCAGGGATCTTTGCAGAAGTCGATTTTAATAGATTAGCTATATTGACATTTGTTAGCCACATCCTTCACCTTATGCAAACATAGCTCTTGTTTTATTACATTTGACAGATCTCCCTCTGAAGTTTATAACCTTATATAACTGAAAATGACACAGTACTTTTACTCCACTACATTTATTTAATATCTTTATTTACTTTGAAGATTTGGATCAATGATTTGAACCATGTACCACTTGTTCCTCTAGAGGCGATGGTGATGTACCGTCTGCACTTATAGTAAGATGAGAAAACACGCCACATCATTTGTTGTGATTGGTCTAAATTCCTAAAATCTGCTATATACATACTATGGGCAAGTATCCAACAGCACAACTTTAGAAGTTATCAATGGTCAAAACTCAGGAATTCAGAAAATCAACGCTGATATGAGAGGACAATGAAATAATGCTGCTCCAAGGGCTTCAATCCTGTTGAAGTTACCCTGTACATTTCTATAGCTTGTTTATAGGATTAAATCATAAGTGGCTGAAATATGAAAACCCAACGTTTTCGCTGCTTGCTCAATTTGCTAACTGAAGAACCGTTTCCAAAAACTGCCACACAATCTTCTTCATGCTAAACGGTAACGGGAAGGAGGAGGAAGCTGTAATTTTTGCCACTTGAGACTCATTACAAAAAATAAAACTGTAAATGAAAAGATCATATTCAAAATGTATATGGACTGTAAAACCCTTACAGTTATAGACAATGGTGGGATGTGTGAAGATGCATAATTATAAATATACTGCTCATACTGTAGGTTCCACCTTTTTGGACTCTTATAACTAGCATTAAGCAACCCACATATTGACATGCATCATTGGGACTGAAGTAAAATCACATTTTTATGCTGTGGTTTCAAACTGGGTAAAGAAGTCACTCTGTGTGTGAGTCTCACTGGTTGCAAAACATGTCCATGCCATATTTATGCACAATTCCTTAATTTGATCATAAGATAAAGCCCTATCCGAGTGTCAGTGTGAGATTTATTTCAGTGTGTTTAAATCTCGCTAAAAGCAGCTGACCGCCAGCATCTTTAGCAATACCATCGCTCAATACATTTCAATCAATATTTGTAAATGGAGCATGTTGTAACGCAGGTCAGGAGAAAGCTTTCTGTTATTGATCCGCAAAGATTGACTGACTATAAACGCTCTGAAGGTTTGAAGCTCATACATGTAATGTTTTAGTAGTGTAGTATCCATGGAAATCTGTCCCTGAAAATGTGCCAAAGGGCTTAACATGCTAGTTAATTCACAGAGGAAACCGTGTGAACATGTGTTGGGCTTAATGTGTTGCAGGAATTTCTGCTTTACAGTCCGTTCAGCTATCACATGATCCCACTGGACTTTATCTGCTGCATGTGTTGTAAAAGTTTCCACTCGCCCGTCTGTGCTTCTGTGAGGGGGTCATCGTTTATCTCCTCGATCTGCTAGGTTTTAACAAGACAGGAATAAAATACAAATGTAAAACAACACTAGATGTAGGAACCTGTCACTTATGACTTATGACGTGGAGCAATAAGATGACTAATAGGTCAAACAACGTGTGTGTGAAATAACATTTAAACTGAGGTGGAAAGGGGGAATGAATCAAAGTTGAATTCTCAGTTTTGATATATAATCAACAGAGGATTAATTACAGTTCTGTCTTGGATGTGTTTTCCTCTCCGTCACCCAGAGGTGCTCCAGCAGCGAGTGGCGGCTCTGGAGCAGGAGCGAGCCGAGTTCATCAAACTGAAGCAGCAGCTGGAGGTCGAGTTCAACCAGAAGAGGGCCAAGTTCAAAGACCTGTACCTCGCCAAGGAAGGTAAAGATACCACTAACCTGCACGCTCACTGGAAATGAACATACTGAAGAACTCATAATGCAAAAGTAAACCTGGCCAAGAGCTAGTATTTAGATCCTATAGTTAAAAGTACTTATACACACTTTGAATATACCTATTAACACGTCAAATATCAGGATGGCCTGATTCAGGGGTTTGAATGGGACCTTTTACTGCATGTCGTTCCATTTCTCTACCCCTTTCTTATTACCATCAGATATACTATAGTTGTTTTTGGGGGGGGGCTTTTTGCCTTTAATCAGAGAGGACAGTGGAGAGTGACAGGAAAGTGGGAGAGAGAGTCGGGGTGGGATCCGGAAAGGACCACGGATCGGGAATCGAACCTGGGCATACGGTGCAGGTGCCCCAGCCAGTTGTGCCACGGCCGGGGCCAGATATACTATAGTTTTAAGGAAATGCATTCCAAAAAGATTCAGAAACACAGAATTTCCTGCCTTTTATATTTGGCAAAAAAGACCCAAAAGATTCTTTAAAAATCGCCCTGCTTTCTATTATATTTTGGTCATCGTATATATGTAAGTGTTTAAAGTGGGAAAATGTCCCCTGTGACTATTATGCTAATGTCTATTATGTCATTAGATTATTATAACTCCTACACAACGTCTGTAAATAAAGTAGGTTAATACAGTGCTTGTGTAAATGTAAAACACACCTTTATTTTGATAGTGCTTTACATACAAAAACAACAACAATCCAAAAGGTCATAAAGGAGAAAAACATGCAGAGCGATAAGCGAGGATGCAATAAGGAACAGAGTATTTTCCTCTCCCCCTCCCCCCCAGTGGAGGTGAAGAGGCAGGCCGTGGTGCTTGACGGCGCTCAGGCCGAGCTGAGCTCCCTGCAGGCTCAGCTGGAAGAGGCCCGGTCTGAGATGGAGAACATCAAGGCGGTGGCCACCGTGTCGGAGAACACCAAACAGGAAGCCATCGACCAGGTGCGCAGCCAGTGGCAGGAGGAGGTGGCGTCGCTGCAGGCCATCATGAAAGGTAACCCGGAGCTCTAATCCTAATTACATTTAATTAGTGTTGATATTAACACAGCAAATATCGTAAACGTGCTGTGGGATATTGGATGTAATGCCCTGGCTTTATAACTAAATTAAGTAGGACAGTAGGACACATGCAGCCTGTGATGTGGGGCCAAACTCAGAATACTGTATGTGCCCCGGAGGGTACTATAACTGATGCTCCATAATAAAAATAAACATACAATTAATAAGTGGATCATGACAGGAAACGTCCTTTGATACTGTCTCTGTGTTTTTTGTTTTTGTAAACTGAATATTAAAAAAATTGGAGGAAACTGAAAATATCTTGAGATAAAAACAACACTATGTCTGGTTTTCCTTTCAAGGCTAAATGTCATTTTATGCTTCCTCCCTGTGGTTTGATCAGACACCGTAAGCGAGTACGAGGTCCAGTTCCACCAGCGCCTGGAGCAGGAGCGCTCCCAGTGGAACCAGTACAGAGAGGCTGTGGAGAGGGAGCTGGGGGAGCTGAGACGCCGCCTCACCGAGGGCCAGGAGGAGGAGAACCTGGAGGACGAGATGAAAAAAGTAAGTGCTGATTAACAGTAAAAGAAGCTGTACGATGCACTGTGCTGGATGGACAAACGCATCAATGAAACCATGAATCCAATCCAGTTCAAAGTGCTTGAAAAGGGATTTACAAAAGCGGAGTAAAAAAGTCCTTAAAATGAACATAAAAGTTTTTAATATGAGAATATCTTCAGAATAAAATGCAGTTTCTCTAAAGAAAAGTTGAAGCTGTATGAAAATGCTTTGTTTGTAGCTGGGTTTAATGTTCTGTACAATCCCTCTAAAGGCCCAGGAGGATGCGGAGAAGCTGCGTTCAGTGGTGATGCCGATGGAGAAGGAGATCGCGGTGCTGAAATCCAAACTCTCCACGGCCGAGGAGCGGGTGAAGGAGCTGGAGGCCTCTAAGGTTAACAACACTCCTTTTTTGGTGATTACTGGTTCACCAATTTACTGTGTTGCTTACCCCACTCTCCAGAAAAAAACCCTACTGTACAACCACCGCAGGGGAACAGATACGACCTAATGTGCAGATGAGTTGACGGGTTTGTACGTTCGTAAAAAAAGTCTGTGTTTTTCACGTGTTTTTTCCTGTCGCAGGTCAAAGAGCTAAATCACGTCCTGGAGGCGGAGAAGTCGTGTCGTACGGACCTGGAGATGTACGTCGCCGTGTTGAACACTCAGAAGTCCGTGCTGCAGGAAGACGCGGAGAAACTACGGAGAGAGCTCCACGAAGGTAGTCCTGAAAGTCCTTTTGATAGAAAACAGGAATGTGATGTGTGCACAGGTTCATTAGAGGGGAAGACTTCAGAGGAAGCCGTCTTTTTCATCTGATATCCTTCATTATTTAGTGAAAGGATTATTATAGGCATATTACCTGTTTCTAACCTGAGTGCATGGCCTGTACTTGCAATGGAGTATTTGTACGTTGACATAGTACTTTTACATCATAGTAGAGCCTCTCTTTTGCTGTGGAGGATTGTGCATGCTTGACTTCTTGTTGCAATGGAGTATTTGTGCATAATAGTTGAGTCTCTTTTAATGAAAAAGCATTTGGATGCATGACTTTGAAACGTAGTGGAGTTTTAACATGGCATTTTTACTCTTAAATGATTCCTCCACCTCTGCCTCTAAGGATATTATCTAAATCCGTCCCTCTTTCTGTTCCTGTACTGCTGTGTTTCTGCGTCTCAGTGTGTCACAAGCTGGAGTTGGAACGGCAGCAGCACAACCAGCTGAAGCACACGTGGCAGCGAGCCAACGACCAGTTCCTCGAGTCCCAGCGCCTCCTGATGAGAGACATGCAGCGGATCGAGAACGTCCTGTCCTCAGAACAACTGCGCCAGGTGGAGGAGATGAAGAAGAAAGACCAGGTACACACACACACACCCACACCCACACCCACACCCACACCCACACACACACACACACACCCACACCCACACACACACACACACACACACACACACACACACACAGCAAACCTTCTTGTTTGTTAAATAATTTAACTGTCACTGGTCCGCATCTTCTAGACATGTTGTCCATATCTTAATTGGAACTGGAAGCTGTGGGAATTGTAGTCCTTTTAGCTTCGATGAACTACACATGTCACCCCTAGGTAACAATATTATTTTGACCTTTTCACTGAAATCATTTCATAGATTTGTTGCGGTACTAAATCCAAAAATCATGAATTTTAATTGTGAATGTGCATTTGTCATTTGAAGGTGAAGTGGACTGCTTGTTATTGACTTTATTTGAAGAGTGGTCATGTTAAATGTTCTTATTCATCTGTATTTTTCCAGTTTGGTTGTCATTTTGATTGTACACAAGCTCATATGAACTGATAATATAATGCACACCGCTGCAAAGGACCCCTCAATAATACAAATATAGGTAAAACCTTCCTACGGTAAAGCATTGTTTTTCCCACTTTCACCTAATAATAAAGTGGAGAAACTGAATTTATGGACCATTTTATGGCATATTTATGATAAAAACCCCTGTCCCTGTTAGGAGGAGGACGAGAAGGAGAGGCTGAGCCAGGTGAAGGATCTGCAGGAGGAGGATGCGGGAGACAACACGGAGCCTCTGGAGGATTTACTGCTCGGGCTGAGCGTCGAGGAGGTAGGAAACATCCCGTAATGAGATACGTCCCTCAGAGAGAACAGAGAGCCATTATCGTCAGATTATATTCCCTCCATCTGGAAACACGAGCTCCAGACGGGCGTCCTGGCTGCTGCACTTTAGTCCTCCTGTTTCTCACATGAGGTGACGTATCTTGGAAGAGAAATAAAGCAGGGATGATTTGAAACGAGATGTTGAACTCTACTGAACCTTGGTAATTAAGGTCAGTTAAGGACATTTCAGGGTATTGTATTGTTTAGCTTACTGGCATTTATTGACACCTTTTAGTTACTTTATAAACGGAGATTTATGCTTTTTGCTGAAGTATTAAGTCACTTTTCAACACATAGTGAAAATGCCCATCATATAATCTAAATACTAATATAAAAACACAGATTTACAGGATAAAGCCAATGTTAGCGCTGACCCCTCACTGTCCATTAGTTGACTAATTAGATGCTCCATTAGTCATAGATGATTAATATCTCAGGGTAAGTGTGTGAGTTAAACACAACATTTAGAGAGGTGCTTTTCATGATTCTTTGTCGGGGAAAACAAGATAATAAATACATTTTTTAGATAAAAGTTTGGTTAGGTGCCATAACATAATATATATGAGTAATTGCCATACGTGTTGCTAGGTAAACTAAGTTGTGAAAAAGCCCATCTTATAATATAAATAATAAAAGAAGAACACAACACAACTCTGAATTATTAACCCCAGAAGGTACTGACTCTTTCTCTTCAGCCTAACCTGAGCACCCACGGCTCCATGCACTCTTTAGACACTGACGTGGTGGCGGGCAGCCTCCTGGACCCCTACAAGGAGAACCTGCGGAGGGTCCAGTCCACAGACAGCCTGGGCTCCTCGCTCTCCGTGCAGCAGGGCCTCGGGGGCCACAACCACAAGGCTAAGTCGGACAGCAACCTGGACGAGTCGGACTTTGGGCCCCTGGTGGGGGCGGACTGCGGCGCGACAGACATTAGTTTTGGCGACACGTCGTCCATCGGCTCCATGAAGCTGACGGCGAGCCACTTCCTGCTCACTAAAGACCAGGAGAAAGCCATCAAGGCCATGACGCCGGAGCAGGAGGAGACGGCGTCGCTGCTCTCCAGCATCTCCCACGCCCCCGACAACGCTTATCTACCGCCGGGGGGGTACAGGCTCGTCAGCGACAGCGAGTGGAACCTGCTGCAGCAAGAGGTGCGTTAACGAGGGGACGCTCTGAGGGTTTAAATACACTGCTGTGGAGGAATATACATTTAAAATACTAAGATTTAAAGGTGACGATGTCGTTTTTGCAGTGAAGATCAAGTCTCAGGCTCCTGCAGCGCAATATACAATATTCTAAAGAGAGGAAAGCTATTAATAAAGTGCAGATTATTAGTTAGAGGGCCTTAAACGAACACCCAAATTGCTAATTGATTAATCGTCTTATCAATCAGCCACACAGTTCTTGTTTAAACTGTTGGCTAATTTAATTAAACAAAACATCTTATTTTTCTCCATGTTTTTGTTTTGACACAATGGCAAACCCAAGATCTCTTTTACATCACCAGATAGTTATTGTTTACGGGTGTTTTTGTTGTCACCAGGTTAAAAACGCTGGCAGGAAGCTGGGCCGGCGCTGTGACATGTGCTCCAACTACGAGAAGCAGCTGCAGGCCATCCAGGGACAAGAGGCCGACACACGAGACCAGGTTTGTGTCTTTACCGTCACCTCATTCCCTTTATTTACCACAAGAGAACTGTTCCTATGAGCAGATACACACAGCTGCATTCAACCTTAAACATATACAAACATACAAGAGGAAGATATATTAAATATTACACATGCTTTGGAAGATCCAGTCTTTTATAAAATGTGAGGGATCTTCCGTCACGCTGTCCTGCAGGTGAAGAAGCTGCAGGTGATGCTGCGTCAGGCCAACGATCAGCTGGAGAGAACGATGACGGAGAAACAGACTCTGGAAGACTCGGTCAAAGTGGGCAACGAGGAAACCGCTGCTAAGGTTTGGACGCAGTGAATGCATTCGTAGCTATTGTTATTATTCTCGTTAAATACCTGGTTTGGTGAGGACGTAAAGTCTTTGTTTTATTTTGATTTCAGCACGCTCTTAATCAAGTTAAGTGTGAAACCAAATGATGGTATTAAGAGTTAACAGACATTTTTCTTTATGATTTTAGCTGCTTTCAAAGTCATTTTCAAACGGAAGAGTTTTGAGAAGATGCGAAAACATGTAGAGACTCAAAGATATGTACTTCCATCTGGTTTACAGCCAATTAAAGCATGAAAACTCCATATTAAAGGGGCTGAAAACAGCTTTTTCTGACAGAATGACCAAATAATCAGCCCATTATTAATAAAAGTTGGCAAATATTATTATTGTTTCTTTCTCTTTGCAATTAAAAGCAGTTGTTGCTGTCTTCTTGCTAAAAAAACTGAATAATATTTCCAAATTCTGGGACTTTTTACTCCTCCAATTCATCTTAGAGGCAATTATTGTCCTAGTTTTCTTCCCTTCGTGTATTCAGTAATAGAGTGTAATATACTTTTGGCTCTTTAAGGATATTTTGGTACTCTTACTTTGACATTTCTACTGCTTTTTACCAAGGAACATGACTCCTTCCACCTCTGAGTGTTTCTATCTTTAATCTCAGACCTTTTTAAAGCTGTTTTCTTATCTTGCCGTTGTGTTGCAGGTGTCCGCCCTCATGCAGAGGGTGCAGGATTCGGAGACGTTGCTCGGCGCGCTGCAGCAGGCCTTCAGTGAAGCTAAGAGCAACACGCAGCAGCAGATGGTGAGCAGCGTCTTCTCCCCGCCTCGTTGTTGCTTGTTCTCTCCAGCTGTGTTTGGATCTCCAGTTCCTCCCTCATGTCAGAGTCTGATAATGTGGCCAGACTGAAGCTCTTATAAAAAGCAGATCAGGTTTTTGTTTTGACAACAGGCTCCTGCGCTGTTATCTGACATGCAGTCAGACTGGTAGTGGATTTAGATTGACTTTTCTCTGCCTCTCTGTCTCTCCTTATCACACAGAGGGAAAGTTGTTGGAGGGGATGGAGTTTTTACTTCTAAAACTGTCCAAACATTGCTCTTTAACCACAACAGAGATGTTTAGGTGTAAACTCTGTACATCATTGCTAAAAAAGTACGAGTAAAATGCACATCATTTACACATTTTTGACTATTTTCAAAACTTTTTAAATGCTGAAACACTGAGATGAGTGTCTCTCTGGTAAACACAACATTTAAAACAGTGACTTTTCAACACATTGTGAAAATGCCCATCATATAATCTAAATACTAATATAAAAACACAGATTTACAGGAATAAAGCCAATGTTAGAGCTGACCCCTCGTAGTCGATTAGTTGACTAACTACTACCTCCATTAATATCTAATTTCCTGGGTACTTATAAGTGCATGAAGTAAACACAACATTAAGAGTGGAGCTTTTTATGACTTTTTTTGTCGGGAAAACAAGTTAATAAATACATTTTTAAGGTCAAAGTTTCATAAAGTGCTGTAAAATATTATATATGAGTAATTGCCATATGTGTTGCTAGGTAGGCTAAGCATAAAATAAGCAATGCATTGTGAAAAAGCCCTATAATGATATAAAACACAGCAAATCTTAACATTTTAGAAGCATAACAAGGTGTATACGATTTAGATTTCTGTCTTATCGAGGTCTAGTTTAAACATAAATAAATAGACATCATTTTAACTTTCTGGGGGTAAAATGTAGGAGATTTAACTGTTCCTCCTCACCACAAATGTTGGCTCTTAGCTACAGGATTTAATCACGTATGAAGATTAGGTTTAATAAGCTGCTCCACCAGATTTTCTTACTGTATGTCACTAAAGCAAAATGCAATATGCACAGCTAATTAAAGTAAGTGCACTGATTATTTTCTAGCTCCTTATTGTGCGGGAAAAACGGGAAGGAAGGAAGGGAGACAGAAACATTCTCAATAATGAATGTGCAGCTGCGAGCGGGATCTCTAATCCTGCGCCTGCCAGAAAACATGAGGTCTTCCTGCTGCATGTGGCTTTGATTTAAAAACCTTAATACTGTCATGCATCATAACGTTACACCCAGCAGAGGGCCGGCTCTGCAGGGAGACTCAGACGCCGTGTGAGTCACTCTGCCGCCGCACCATGTGTTGAAGTTATCTAAAATATAAAAAGGCAGAGAGACGACGAGCTGCCGAGATTTATTTAGTTTGTTTGTTGGTTTCAGGCGGTGCTGGTGAAGTCGAGGGAGCAGGTTGCCGACGAGCTGAGCCGTCTGCAGAGAGACAACGAGAGCCTGCAGGGGAAACACAGGCTGCACGAGGAGCTGCAGCAGCAGGAGGACTTCCAGATGCCCAACACTGTGCAAGTACGTCAAGATGGAACACAATTTAACATCATATCAGAGGGTCTCAACGAAACACATCCAAATGTGCATCTAAAACAGTTGCATCACATGATAAAGCTCATCAAGGGGGCCTGTGTAAAGTAAATATGGCTCTTTTGGATTTTAGTGCAGCACACAGACCTTTTTATTTATATAATGAAACATGCTTAAGCTTTTATTTTGAAAATCTTCAGAAAGTGCAGGTCTCAATATAGGCAATCTAAGGCAGCGCACGTTTGTATGGAACATTTCAACACAAATTCAGTGCTTAAGCTGCTGGAGTAACTGTGGAACTCTAAATGATGTCCATGTTTTCTAGGATTGTTCTGATTGTTTCTGACTCCTACCCCAAGAACAAACGAAAGAGACATCATTATTAAATGATTAAATATATTGCTTGTTGCGAGGCGGCGTTTATCGCAGGAGAACCTCACCTTAAATGCATCGATGGACATAACAACAGATATCTACAGAATGCACATCTTTTTACTTTGAAAACCGTCTAAGCTCCACTAAATGTGTGATTTTTTTGGGACAGAGTGAGAATATTATCCTTCCTTTTTTAATTGTGTGTGTGTGCGCTCTCCAACACACACTTAACCCTCCCACACGGAGACTCTCAGCCTATCGCTGGATGCTGCTCTGTTGGTATGAGTCTGTTGGGAGTGGGCAGTGGTTTAGTGGAGGTGGAGAAACACCGATGATGATCCAGGTCACAGTTTCATCGTGTCGGTGTTTAAAACCAGCTGTTCACGTAACATTCAAATCTAAATCGAGCATTTGAATACGGTCTGGATTTTGTTGCATCAGATTTTCGTATTGTGTGAACCTTTATTTTATCCCCCGGGAGAAATGCAACACACACACACACACACACACACACACACACACACACACACACACACACACACACACACACACACACATTCATCTAAAACATAAGGACTTGGGTGGTATTAAAATGAATTCAATCATTCTTTCAAAATAAAAAAATAAGTTATATGAACCTTTTTTTTTTTCTGACACTTCATTTTTTGGGTTGCGTATATTTATTCATACGTAGAAATTGTATTTCCACTCATCTATACAAAGTGCAATGCATAGAAGAACAGAATTGTGGTTCCCTGGTTGCAGAACAAAGAAGAACCAAATACGCAATAGCTGCAAAAGCCGTAAACGTAGAAAGAATACAGTCACAGTTCTGTCTGCAAATCCTTCCTTTATAATCCCTTTTGTAAACACAGTGCGCTTCACAAAGATAATTAATGTGGTTTTATTTCTTCCTTCAGGAGCTGCACGGCCTGGTGGTGCGGTTTCGAGAGGACGTGGTAGCGTTGCGGACATCGGCGGATCACATGGAGGAGAAGCTGAAGGCGGAGATTCTGTTCCTGAAGGAGCAGAACCAGGCGGAGCAATGTCTGAAGGAGAACCTGGAGGAAACCCTGCAGCTGGAGATCGAGAGCTGCAAGGAGGAGATAGGTGAGGACATTTAGGAAACGTCCATCAGATATACGGTAGACGCACTTCTACGCTGCGCCCTCAAACCAGAATGCAGATTTCCCCCGTAAGAAGTTAAAGTGATGCCAGGAAACAATCTCTCTGTTGGTCAGAAAGGGTTTCATGAGTCCAGAAATATGAAGATGGGGTCAGATGTCTGGTCAGACGGCAGAGACAGCTTACGGAGAATAAATAGGGGATGGATGTCCGGTGGGTCTGCCGGGGGACGAGTGGCAGGCAGCAGGCTGACACTGAGACTGAGATTTCTGATCCTTTCTTTACTCTCCTTTTTTCTGGAGAGGAAGTAAAGGAACCGGAGCTCTGGATTTATTTGTTGTTTGAGGTGCAATAAGTGACTCAGCAGCTTCAAGACATGAAGACACTATTATTTGACGCTTCGCTCTGATGCAGGACTTTCACCGGGAAGTGGGCGGGGCTTAATTTGGACGTTAGCACCTCATGCTATATTTTGCTGGTGTACTAAAGTACTACCTTGACAAAAACAGCATTAAAAGGGTTTAAAATGTCCAAAAACTCTCAGAAAGAAAGGTTTAATTTCCTGTGATCATGCCAGGATAATCTCAAGTGCTTTGTTTAGTTTAGGTCAAATAGTTGGATTTGGATTTCAAAAAGTCGATCAATGGATAGAATACTCTGGTCGGGTCATATTTAGAACGTTATTCTGACCTTTTCTTACCTAGTTTCCTGTTTGCGTTGATAAGATGTCAGTATTTAGACGCTCTCTTTAACACCGTCAAGTATAACTCTATATATTTCTTGGACCATAAAAGAGTCTGGTAAAACTTGTACTGTTTACAATTCCCATTATTTTCCGTGTGAATTATTCCCCTTTCTTCTGTTTCCATCATAAGCACTTTTTACTTTCTGTATTTTTTTACTTTTACATTTTTCTTCTGTTTCTTCTTTTCCTGTCCATTGATCACTTTCATTCAGACATCTTGGAAGGTACGAGAAACCCTTTGAGCAGGCTTCCTTTAACTGCTTTGTGTGTGTGTGTGTGTGTGTGTGTGTGTGTGTGTGTGTGTGTGTGTGTGTGTGTGTGTGTGTGTGTGTGTGTGTGTGTGTGTGTGTGTGTGTGTGTGTGTGTGTGTGTGTGTGTGTGTGTGTGTGTGTGTGTGTGTGTGTGTGTGTGTGTGTGTGTGTGTGAGAATAGCATACCTGACTAATGAATGACTACAGAGTGTCTACAGCGCCACGCTTCTCCCTCACATGTTTTGAAGTCTGTTGGAAAGGGAACAATGTGCCTTTTTTTAAAGAAACCATTTAAAGAAGTTCAGATGTTTTTGAGACTCAGAAAGGATCCTCCTAGTGACGTCTGCTTTCCTCACACAGCATCTTTCTCCAGCCTCAAGACGGAGATGGAGCGGATAAAGGCGGAGAAGGAAAAGGTAAACCTGCAGCCTAACTGGGGAATTAAAAAACTTGAAAGTCTGAAGTTCAGTTCCTTAGAAAATGTAACTTTCTATGTTCTTCTTTAACTGCGGGTAAATGTGTTATCTGAAGTGTGTGTGTGTTAGTGATGCACTCTGTTGTTCCTGCAGTTTGAGAGCAGTCTAGCAGAGAAGACGGAGACTCTGGAGAACCTGCAAGGTCTGAGGATCAGTCTGGAGAGGCAGCTTAGGGAGCTCACCACGGCAAAGGTCAGACTCATTTACACACACTTACCTGCACACCTCACACACCCACCTCTGTGTGGATGTGTGTTAACGCAGTTGGCACCTTGCATGGCATGAAAGGGGTGTGAATGGATATGTAAAGCGCTTTGAGGAGTCGTAAGGACTGGATAAAGCTCCTCCATTTACCATTCAAATGGGACCAGTTCATAGCCCTGATATTATGAATGTTATGATCGCTGCTTTACTGGATGTTTTACATGCTTATTCAAACTATTTAACAGCATTTTTGCAAATTATATTTCCTTCATTTGACCGGTAAAGCCACATCAAATATTACATAACTCCTCCTTTAATATTGAAAGGTGTTTTTTTTGCATTCAAGCCTTTTTTAATCTACTGTGTGTTTGTTTGTATTCCCCTGCAGAGTGCACTACAGACTCAGGCGTTCGATGAGAAGGACAAAGCTCAGCGACTGCAGACGGAGCTGGACGTCAGTGAGCAAGTTCAGAAGGACTTTGTCAAACTTTCTCAGACTCTTCAGGTGAGAAAGGAGCGTTTATGAGACGGTATGAGGAAAAACAACAGAGCTAAATATTTTAAAGGAGGATAATTGCTTACCTTTTGACCACATATCTAAAACTGACGCTTAATAGATTCTTTTGTGGATATTTCAACAGTATTTGTGACTCCTGTTGTTGATACATTTATAGATATATGTCAGAGGTTCGTTTCAATTGATAAAGACTGAATAAAATGTGTTATTTTACTGGCTAATTCCTTTATTCTTCAATTATAGTTCATTTTTAAGATTAAAGCTATCTCTGAAATCATTCAGTGTAAGAATAAAATACCGTTGGTCAGCTTCAACCCGTGAACGTTGAGTAATTACAGAAATAAATGGACGGCATTAGACCGACTTCTTCCAAATAAAAATGAAAGTTTGAATTAAAAGCCTCACTTAACCTGTGCTTAAATACAAGATGTTTATGCAACCTTTTAGAAGTGCATCCTTGGATAAATGGGAAAAACAACACTGAATAGAAATCATTTTGACCTTTTTAGTGAGTCAAACAACGGAGGAAAAAACCGGACTTCATTTTTTGTGTTTTGATTGAATGAAAATGTGTGTGCAGGTTCAGCTGGAGCGAATACGACAAGCGGACTCTTTGGAGCGAATCAAAGTCATCCTCAACGACACCAACTTCACTGACATCAACCAGCTTCCAGACACATGATGGCACCACTGACAGGAAACCGCCTTCAGCTTCATTCCCCCTCCTCTTCTTCCTCTTCTTCTTCTTCTTCTTCCTCTCGTCACCAACCCCCCAATAACATTATTGATCCTCCTCCTCCTCTCCTCCTCCTCCTCCTGCTGCCCCGTAACCACCACAGAAGAAGAGTTTCGGAGGGACTAAAGGAGCCTTTTCCTTGTGTACAGAGCACACTGCGGATAATAGAATAAT
The DNA here is from genome assembly GCF_036324505.1 of Eleginops maclovinus. Lineage (NCBI taxonomy): Eukaryota > Metazoa > Chordata > Actinopteri > Perciformes > Eleginopidae > Eleginops > Eleginops maclovinus. The sequence continues at coordinate 2,785,995 of NC_086359.1, forward strand.
GAAGAACACTACTAAATCCTGTAAATAAGTAAATGTGTGATTGTGGACGGAGGGATCTTCCTGTGGGTCTGTCTGTGTCTCGTTTCTACTGTAGATATATATTTCCGTCTGTGTTAGCTCAACCAAAAAAAGGTTTGTCGTCGTCTAAAAGCACTTTTCATCGTCTCTTTCCACGTAAATTTAGAAAAAAAACGGATGAATACAAATTTTCCTCGTCCTTGATAATCGCTTCCCGTTTCCGCTCGCCTCTTCTTTCCTTTAAGCTGTTTTCCTGTGGCTTATTCCTCCTTGTTCGGCTCATTTTCACCCTGGAAACAAAGACACGATGAAGGAGACTCATGGGAAATACTTGCACATAATTTAACTGACAAAAAAACAACAGGATTTCAGCAAAATCATTCTTAAAAAGCCTCTCCTAACATCTGACAGAAGCCTTTTGGTTTTAACAGCTGCACCAATACAGTGAAGAAACATGTCCTGTTCTACTTTTCAGGTTGAAAATAATGGATTTTAAAACACCTTTTTATTGGTTTCTTTATTTGAGTTTCTTAATGTAATTTAAAAGCTCTTACATCACAATGAGCTGCTTTAAATTATAATTAAAAAAGCTCACTATCCCAGCATTAGAAGAGCGATTAAGTGCTGATTTAAAGACACTCGGTGGGTTAAATCCCAACAAAATTCAATTATTTTTTCATATTTATCCTTCGATTACAAGGTTTATTTATCACCAACACAAATAATCTTTGAAACTACAAATGGGTTTCAATTAAACACTTTTGAAGCTAGTTTATGCAGCGTTATTGGGTGAAAATAATCCAGAATATCCTCCTCGTATTGTAATTCAAGCGTTATTTGAGAATCACACTTCTGCAAATCTTCCTTGCTGTTTTCATCACAGATCATTTCAGAGAGAAAGCATTCCTATTGGCTGTTCAGCAAACGTAGACGTGCCTGCATGGTGATTTCAGAAGTAATAATCCTGGTGCAACGGGGGAGTATCCTGCAGAAAAAGTGGCCTGTGATGCTTTGGAAACACTGCAGAGAAACCCAGAAAAAGGAGGTTGAAATTAATTGAAAAAGAGCTGTAAATTATCAGGGAAGCGTTTCAGAGAGAGAGAGAAACCTGGCACTCGTCTGAAACGCTTTGCCGATTTTGTACATAGCCTTGAATCATAGCATACTGTCCCAAAGGGCTTGACAGATGGAGGGCTGTAATTTCACCTCATGCATCTCCAGAAAACTGTCTTCCCTGGGCTACCACTTGAAGGACAACATGCTCAAAATATGATGAATTCTTGCCTAAAATGCACAAAAAATCTGCGTAATCCAGCTTTAAACCTCAGAAAGCAAACCAAGACTGATCTGTGATTGATGCATTAAAACAAACAATATCCTTAAGACTTTGCGATCAGGAATGCATCGTTAGTGACCTTTCTGCATCCGGAATTGACATCCAGAACCACTAAAAGCTCTGAGATTTTAACCAAATCAAAGACTTTAAATCTTTTCCCCAGACTTCTAACTCAAAACGAGGAATCTTTAGTTCTCCAAACATAAACAAATCTTAGAGATCGACCTTTTTAGATGTTGAATTCACATTAAAACGTCTACAGTTTAAGAAGGAAGCGTAAGATGAAGCTACTTTACACTGCATCACAAAAAGGTGGAAAAAGCTTTGGTGTGTTTCCATTATGTGGTAATTAAAGGGTATTTCAGACACTTTTAGACAATCTGACAAGTGTTTTTAATGAGGCATCCTGAGGCTTTTACCCATCCTAAAAAGACCAATTATACTTTATAATTATCCATATTCATTTCAACTAAAAATGTGGATTTTTTTGCCCCAGAATTACACATTAAATCTTGGTGTTTTGAAGTCTCATTGCCCCTTAAAAGGTCATTGAATGCTTTTAAATTGGTCTTAAGTAAGTGACTCTAGGTCTTTTGTGACAGGGTTTCTATTATTTCACACTTCAAGAGCTGGTGCATCAGCTGCTGCATTTAAGATATAGAGAAATGTAAAAAATGAGCGACTTCTGGAGCTGATTTAGTGGGAAAATGACTCCTTTCACTACAGTCTCAGAAAAACAGGACTTTACCAACCTCAATTAATTAAATTCAATGGTTTTTCTGTTATTTTCCCAGCAGTCTCCATAAATACGGACTGTGCCACGATGTTTCGCACTCACTCAAAGCGGCAGAAATTCATTTCTCTGGAAACTACGAGGCTTGAAATGATCCTGAGATGAAAAGGAGGGCTTCTCTTTGCATCGTGATTAAAACATATAAACATGCAAACAGCAGCTTTTAGGACCTGTTGATTTCTTCTGTTGACGTGCATGTCGTACTCTTCCTTTGTGTTGCATTTGTCCATACTGTAGATATCTGAAGTTGGTATTTATGATTCAGAAATATCAAGTTGCACTGACAGAAAAACTGTGTGTCTGAGTGTGAGCGGAGAAGTAGATAACGTTCAATATTCATGATGTTTCTTCTCTGAAAAGGCCTTATTGCATTAAGGCGTGGTGTGTTTTTAACTTTATTTGTGACATTTAAAACCCTCTAATTGAACGTATGTCTCCTACAGTGACACATTTCACTCGTGGCCCATGTGGCATTAATATGAGGACTCATCACCGGAAAAATCCACTGGTTTTTAAGAGTTTTTATTCCATAATCTCTGATCTAACACCGTTAAATCCCCCAAATTATTGTAGTAAATGTTAAAAAATGAGATGCAAGTTTGAATTTGTCTGAAATCTCTAACTGTGCACCGGCTACTACTTTGTTTTTAGCATTTTAATAATGAAAAACGACATTTACAGCTTAAGTATGAGCTTTAAATATGTGTTTTGGATGAGTTTGAATTGGATTTTTGTTATGTTTTAAGCCCTGTTTATTTTACATCTACAACAAATGCAAACTTCAATTTCCCTATCAAAAAATGTAAGGTAACATACGGTCAGTTCATGAAACACAAGCGAAGGAATAACCTGTTTTAAATATCAGTATTTGTTCCTTAAAGAACCAGAAAAAGAGCGTTTTTATTTGTATTCTGTTTTTGCACTTTACTGTTAAATGCCGGTCAATATTAACCACTTAACACGGATTAAAAGCGCACAGTTTGAACTTTCAGATGCAGCTTTTATCATTCCACTTAAAGCATTGGTATGTTTTACATTGTAAGATCTGCACGAGACAGAAAATCTCACGTTGCTGACAAATTAAATGGCATCCAGTTTAAAATAAAACACTCCTGATCCAGATCTCTGTTCTGTTTGTCTCTTTAATTAATTTAATTTATAAACAATCAGCAGCTTAGGAAATTGCATCTAAAATGACTGTTTGTGCATGGGTTCCAGTAGAGATGTTAGCTGTTTTGACAACAACAACAACAACAACAACAATAAATCTTGGATATCTGTACGTTTCAGAGGCTTTCATGCCGTAAAAAAAGGTCCAATTTCCTGCTGCACATTAGCTGTTATTCGTCTGTGTGTATATGCATCTGTGTAGGGGCGAAAGGGAAGTAACAACAGATTGAATAACCAGGAGAAAGAAAGGGGAGAGGAAACTGATTTGCAAAACTAAAGCTAATGTTTTAATGACTCAAAACAAAGAGGGCCACTCTACAAAACAAAGCAAACGAGGAACAACTTTCTTGCAGAGTTAAAAGATACATTAGAGCACATCTCCTGACACTTCACACAACTATTCACATCTGATTAACACGTCTCACACGGAGACAACACGCTGACGTCCATGCGACCCACAGGTAATGGAAAGAGAGGCCTTTTGTGCAGGCCCTGATTGGGGATTAGAAACACCTGAGGGAGAGGCTGCACCAGGAGAGAGAGACACAAACACAACACTGCATGCAACAACGAAATCCACTTTTAAGATTTAAAGATGTCCAAAAAAACAAAGGTGAATTCTACCCATAGGAGGAGAGAGAAACAGGAGCTGCTTGTGAGTATTAGATTCAGATGATCATTTATTTAAAGCACTGCTCATTTGCTTGTACTTTAATGTACATTAAACGACATACAAGCATCTGGCCTAGGGTCAAATAATAAAATAAGACCCAAGCGATTTAATATTTGATAAGATTATTATTATTTAATGTTTTATTTTGTTATCGAAATTATTGTGATTATTTGTTTCAATTTAAATTTTAATTCATTTTAATTTAAAGTATTTTTTTGCTGCCTTTATTTAGCATTTTAGCAAGAAAATATCTCACTATACAACGCAGCTGGACGCTGTAATAGCATTGTAAAAATTAATATGAGGATACACAAAATGATATAATTAACAAGCATTAATGTAGAGGTAATATTTGGTATGATTTTTTTTTTCTTGTCTTGTTTTTTAAATACTTATCATTATTTATTTATGGTATTATTTTTTTGAAGTTTTATTTTTGTTTCTTTATTTAGTATTTTATCCATAAAATGTATTACTATAGAATGCTGGTTGACGCTTACCCTAACCGTAACCCTTATATCATATTTTTAATGTTTTGCCTTTTAATTTTAATATAGTTGAATTTATTTTATTGTTCTATTTTTCAATTATTATTTATTTTATTATATCATTTACTTATTATTCATTATTTATTTATGATTTAATATTATATTGGTTTATTTATTTTAGCGTTCAGGTGGCAGCTGTAATACCTCAAAGCATCCTCTAGAGGGCGTTAATTAGCTGCACTCGTAACTTTTAACCCGCCGCCAAAACTCCCCACGAAGAAGAAGACTTCAGGGTGGAGGAAAAAAAAAACAGCAGAGGAACTCCTCCTGTTTACAACAACATAATGGAGACAAAATGGTCAAATATGAGCTGCAGGCGGGTCTTATTGACTGGATTTATGCTATGTATTGTATTAGGTGAGTGTTGAAGCCCATCGTGGGGTATATTTCAATTTGTATATGTTTGCTTTTGGTATCTTTACTTAAGGTGGGACATCAGGTTAGCTAGCTAGCGTTGTTTCATGTACAGCAGCACCTAAAACCTAACATCTACCTACTAATTAATGCACCTTTGTTCACCTCTTGTTGCTATAGACACGATTTAACACTGCCGAAAAGATATGTGAAGGGATTGTACGCTTCACTTAAACTCACACACCTATTGGTAAAGGTATAGGTTATTGAATTAACGTTAATAGTTAAATTCACTATAATTTAAACGAGATTTGGTTTAAAGTGTTTATCTCTTGTTGCTATAGTTGAGATTTAACCCATCCGAAAACATTTATATTAGGAGTCATAGCTCTATAAATGCTTGAATACACATTGGTGACATGAAAGGGTTACTTAATTAAAATTATAACTTAAATTCACTATAATATGAGTGAGATTTGGTGCAGAGTTGTAAGTGATGTAACGCTGTTCACCTCTGTATAGACGATATTCAACAACTATATAGGTATTATTCGCTACTCTTAAACTTGTACAATTATTGGTAACATGTAAAGGATGTTTAATTAAGGTTTATAATTAAAGTCGCTATAATTGAGTGAGGTTTGTGAGTAGTGGCTACCCCTTAAACTGTTCTTACTAATTAATGCACCTTTCATCACTTCTTGTTGCTAGAGACGATAATTAACCCAGCCGATATCTTCTATATAGGGTATACCCATGCTTTTACACATATTGTTAAACGTATAGGTTATTTAATTGAGGTTAACAGTTAAATTCACTGTAATTTGAATGAGGTTTGGTGCGGATGGGTAGCTACCGCCCTGCTATAGTCACGTTCAATGGAAGGTAATGGTGTGAGCTCAGCGGTAAACAGGGAGGCTAACCCTGTGTTCACGGTCACATTGAGCTAAATTAACGGGATTATTTGTGTGTTTTTAATATGCGGAATGGTAAAGGGCCTTCTCGTAATACAAATTAAGTTCAAACGTGTGCCATCACGTCGGTTGATTTGGTGGTTAACAAAGACACGTTAAAGTGATAGGTTTGTGAGTGAGTGTCTTTAGGCGTGGGGCTCTACGGGCACTACGTGTCGCCCAAGCGTTTCCTAGTTTTCAGATGTGGGAAAAGTACGAAAACAGTCAAAACACACATTTTCGAGTAAAAGAACTGCATTTAGAATGTAGTAAAAGTATTTAAAAATACGATTAAAAAATGTACTTAAAATGTTAAAACTACTAAATTTGTTTTACAGATTTATTTACTTTAGACATTCTGATTTTGACCCACAAAACGTACAACTTTACACATCATTCTTTAGCATAAATTAAACCATCCAACTTCAAAATGAAGTAACTAAAACCATGATTGGGTTAACAGGAAATTAATTTGGACTAAGGATTTCTTCAGTTCCAGTTTCTTAAATGAATATTTGCTGCTGAAATGAGTACTCTTTGTCCTAATACTTTAAGTATATTTTCCTAATCGTACTTAAATACTTTTACTGAAGCACCATGATCCAGATGCAGTCATTTTAATTGAAATTGAGTATTTTTACACGGTAAAAGGACTTTTGCTCAAGTAAAGAATCTGAATACTTTTTCCAGCATAAAATAAACGTTATTTGGATTTGATTTAGATTAGATTTAACGCTTCCTCTTAACACCTCTTAACGTTCAACATCACAAGATACCCTTTCATTTCCTTGTTGGCCAACCCTCCCCTGACCCCGATCGTAACTCTGCTGTCATACATGCAAATGTCAATGCAGCAAAACTGTTTGCATGTTGCCTCCAGATCTACTTCAAATGTTTGGACAGTAAGCACAATAAAGGCTTCTGTCTCTGAACCAGCCTACGAGTAAATACCACAAACGGTTTTTGCCTACCAAAACTTTCAGCTGATCTTTATTACATTGTGTTTTTGTGTAAAAATAGACATGTTTTACCCATATTCATCCCTCTGATTCTGTATTTAGTTCTGGACTGAGGAATTATCTGGCAAAACAGGAAGGACGGGTTTTAATGCATCCGTTACACAACTTAATATCCTCGTTATGACACGTTTAAGGAATCCTCATAAAGTCAAGTCTTGTTTTTTATATCACACAATTAAGGACAACTGTAACTGTAATGTCTTAAAATGTCAATTGTTATTTGGCTGCTATTCTACATTAGATATAACAGAGCAGCTGCGTTGATACTGGAAACAGTGCGGGCTGCTGTTGTTCACACTGACAGTTGAGAGGGAATCTATAAAGAAATGAAACTACAGACCAAGTGATGATGGCTCTGGTATAAAGTCATATTAAATCCCATCCTTAGCAGCTCTGGATTGGGACCACATCATTTCCAAAGGTTTATTCGACTGTCATTGTGTGAGTCGCCTCTTTTTTTAAGGGAATATGTTTAACCAGAGGACAAAAGGTCCACTAGTTTAGAGTTTAATGTCCTGTTTACCTCTAGACTCAACAGCTTTAAATGTTAGATATCGTAATGTTTAATTTACACTCCCGTTTCTTTACAGATATCTGGAATATGACACAACACACCCATTTGAAATAATGCAAAGCAAACCTGATTTGATTAGAGAAGTGCTTAAAATCTCAGACTTGTATCAGCTGACTGGCCAAGAAACGCTTACTCCTGTTTCATATTGGGACATCATATCTTCCACCAGTTGCTGACGGAGCCGTTTCTTCCGTCTTTAACACACAGTGTTTCCTGCTGGAGTCTGGACCTCTGTCAATGTGCATTAGTGTAATTTCTGTGCAGAAGACAGGAAAGCTCTCCATTTTATTTACAGGAAGTCTGTTAGATTATGTGATAAAGGTTGTTTGTCATAACCTATCGTTTTACAATCGTTAATCTGTTGACCTTAGTGTGCTGTCAAAGATTTCTCACTCAGAGGTTAAGGTTATGAATTAGTAATCTGATATCTGTGCAGCACTTAACGTTTTAAAACCAAGAAAAAGTTGTTGTTTTTCTCAATTCTGCATCTGTTGTCCTCAATTTATACAAAAGTGTCAAGAATGTGATCTTCCAGATTGCACAGAGTCTCTTAGGTGTCTTTTTATTACATAATTTGGCTGATAAAATAGGTTGTCCACGCCTTCAAATGAGCAGAATTAGATCAGTTACCAAGGTTTTGTCTATTTGTATTTAATGATTCCAAAAATATGATGATAGTGTCGAATAGAGCGTCAGACGGCAGAGACAGCTTTGTTTTTACGGAGCTTTGACGCCACGTTGTTGCTTACGTCCGCGGTGTTGTCCTACATACAAGATCAGCGCCACAGTATCACCCTCCTACCATATTTTCAGGAAAAACCCCAGAGATACCGTAACAAAACAGGTAAAGATAACACTTTGTTGGATTTGTCGTCCAAATGATTCTAAAAAACTACTAATTTCTACCCGTACTTTTAACTGAAGCTGTGTAAAATCCATTCCTCTCATTTATATGGTTCCTGATTGACCTGCTCTGTTTATTTTTGCACTGGACACACAGGGAAATAGTGCTTCAGCAAACAGCGACTACAAAACGAAAGCACTCCTGCTGCGTCATTATTAATGTGTATGGAATAATTGAACACTCAAACAGCTGCTGAGCCACAACGACCTCTAACCTTCAGCTGTTACGCCACTATCGATTAATCAAGGGTCATCACGAGAATAAATATTAATACCCTTTATACCTCCTGGACATCACAAGCCAGAGAGCTATTCATTTATACTTTTAATGACTCTTTAATTAGAATGCATGAGAGATCTCGAGTAATTTATTGCAAATAAAAACACTGATTTGTGTTTCTTCTCTGAATGTAGAATTTTATTTTAACTTCTCAGTAAATTCTAGAAATAAACTGGATATCTTGATATGACATCCGACCTTATTATAGAGTAACAGTACACCCGGGTGTTAGACAGGCCATTTTAATATGGCACTTTGGGGATTTGTTTGTCACTATTTATGAAGCAAACATTGATGGTTAGTTTATAAGTTGTTTAGTCTTTAAAATGTCATAAAATCCCAGTCCATGTGCATCCCAGCTTCTTAAAATCCAAAGTTATTTCTTTAAATGTCTTCTTTTGTTGGTCCAAATCCCCAAAGTATTCACTTTCATGTGAAATAAATTGGAGAAAAGCAGGAAAAAAATCCCCATATTTGAGATTCTAGAAACAGAATGGGGAATACTTATAGGTGCAGCTCTGGTAAAACATTGCAGGTTAAAGCGGTAACGTCGTTTATCCAATATCAGCTTCTCTTTGTTACATATAAACGCTGTACGGTCCTGTTGTCCTGCCCGGGAGTTTCACAGTGTTTACATCACAGAACTGTTTGAACCCTTTATGAAATGCTGCTTCATGTTTTTCATTGTGTCTCTGGGACCTGAAACAACACAACACATCCCCTCTATAAAATGGCAAATGCACAATAAATACAGCGTGGCTATGACAATGGAGAAGTCGAAAGGCTCCTCCAACAATACGACTAGCTTTTTAAATATGCAGGAATATATATATACATTTAAAACAAAATGAAACCTGTGTGTGTGTGTGTGTGTGTGTGTGTGTGTGTGTGTGTGTGTGTGTGTGTGTGTGTGTGTGTGTGTGTGTGTGTGTGTGTGTGTGTGTGTGTGTGTGTGTGTGTGTGTGTGTGTGTGTGTGTGTGTGTGTGTGTGTGTGTGTGTGTGTGTGTGTGTGTGTGTGTGTGTGTGTGTGTGTGTGTGTGTGTGTGTGTGTGTGTGTGTGTGTGTGTAATAACATGCAACTTCATTAACCTGAATGTAAAAAGTGTATTCTATGAGCTTCACGTTTAATTTCGTTCAATGTTTGCGGTCTCGGTGCATCAGGAAATGGACTGGCTCTTGACGTACTTCCAATACCATAAGCAGCCAAACCCTCAGAAACTCTGCAATCCAGGATTTAAATTTTCTTAATGCTCCATTGTATGAAGTGCAAACAGAGATGTTAAATAAGAGTACATTCTGCAGAATTTCACTGCATTATGTTTATATAAGTATTGTAATGATTTGATCTCATTTGGACTTCATAAGTTTATATGAATATAGATTTATTCCACATTCTAACATCTGTGTATATTAATATAGATATTCATTTGTTGTCTTATAAAGGACTTTTGACATTTGTTGTGCATTTAGATATTTTGTAATCTCTTTTTAAATGTTGTTTTATCTTTTATTTCTTAATCCAACATTAACTTCCTTTGTTTATGAAAATATTATTTGCACATTTTTACTTTCCTTTTTTTGTATAAATTTATATTTATTTAAATATTCTTCTTATGTTGATATAGATATTTGTGTTTTATTCTATTAAATTACATTTTGTTCTCCTTTTTTTTACCCACAGTCACAACACCTTGCTCGGGGATCGACATCCACGCGGACTCGGAGGTGATGATGCAGAATGGCACCACCGGGACGCTGCGCTGCACCTTCAAGTCCAGTGAGGTGGTGAGCAGCACCACGTCGGTCACCTGGAGCTTCCAGTCCAACCAGCCCGACAACCAGTTCTCCAAAGCCCCATACGTGGTAAGTGCTGTGGGGGGGGTGTATTTCCAACAGCTGCAGGATGTTTTCCTATGATTGTTTTATCTGTACCGACACGAGAAGAGCTGCAAACTCAGGGGAACCGCTCGCTGAGGAGGCATGGGTTCAAATACAGCAGGTTTTATTTCAGTTCACGCTCAGCAGATTTGTTTATTTGTGTTGTTGTGTTTACTTCTGCTTCCCCTTTGTTGTTGCTCTCGACCTAACAGATTTATTAATATAGCATCTCTCATGCAAACATCCGGCAAAAACTGCTTCATATTTAACATAAAGGAAACTGGAATAAACAAAAACAACCCCAGGGAGGAAAACAATAATTAACAATTCAACTGCTTTTTCAAATACAAATCAAAACAGATAAAAAGAAAGGCCTTTAATTTCCTTGAAAATACAAAATAATTACCCCATTAATAAAAAAAGAAATAATAATAATTAAAATACAAAAAAAGAACAGTTATTTAAGTTTAAATAAATCACTCAAAATAAATCTCAGATGTGTCTATAACTCTCTTTTAAAAAATACCAAAATATAATGGAACTTTTCATTAAAGGTTTCAAACTTTATTACTCAAAATGAAATGCCAGATTAAAAAGAGACGTCTTTAATGTCCTTTAACAAATACAGAGAGAGCTTTTCCTTCGTTTATCTTGTGTCTCAATCTTGTTCTCTCTCTCTCATGGCTTGTTATTTTTAATGTCCCTGTTTATTTCCTCCTCTTGTAGCACAGAGCTCTCTTGTAACACAACACAGGGCTTCACAGACGAGAGCTGCAGGATTTATCCCCACAGTTTATTTTACAGCATGTTAGTTTATTAGTTTCTGGTCTGATGATGACGGGCGTGGTTACCACACATGTCATATTAAGGATTTATTGAAAGTGCTTAAACTGTCCCGGCTGCTACTGTTAACATAATTAATTACTTGTGTGAATGTTAACTAATCTGTGACACTTAGCAAATACAGACTTGTGCTGAATCAACGATATTGAATATATAATCCAGTCAATTACATACACAATATTTGATTTGAATTGACTTTTTAAAATGTTGTTTACACTCCTGAAATCAAGCAGGAATTTAATTATTTTGACTAAATCATTTCTGTGAATTTCAAGTTGGATTTCTCACGGTTAATTCAACCGATTTTCTTCCCTTCTTTTTGTAGATTTTCTATTTTTCCAACGGGAAAGGATTCCCGGGTCAGGACGAGTTCAAAGACAGAATTCAGTTTATTGGAGACATAAATAAAAGGGACGTATCGTTACAGCTGAGTCCGGCTCAGTTCAGCGACAACGGGACTTTCTTCTGCGATGTGAAAAACCCTCCGGACGTGACGGGAACTCCGGCGCGCACCGAGCTCAGGGTCGTTCTGAAAGGTAAAAAAATACGACTTCTTTTTAATTGCATCATAATTGGCGAAATATTTTCTTGCAGGGAGTTTAGTTATGGTTTTAAGTGCAATAGTATTTAATGTCGAGCTGGGGAAAGCTAATTAAAATGTATTTATTAAGTAAGTAAATACTAAGACTGTGGAAAAAACAATGGCAAAAAACTGAAAGTTGCTCCAAGAATAAAAACAGAAAGTAACAAAAAAAGAAGGTATTATGTAAAACTGGAATGTGAAGTTCTACAATATTCAATACCGTAACCAGACAGGATTACCTTTTGAATCTCTAAATCTCTCTTGGGTCTTCTTTAGACCTCGTTGTGCGTGTAGAAAACTGAAATGTTTCAACGTGAGAAGCTGCAGGAAGGCAAGAGAAATGCACATCTTCTGGGTTGGGATTGTGCCAAGAGCAATGCACACACAGCATGAGTGACTGTCCAATAGGATGGTGACAGGAGTTGTTTACCTTGGATACTTTGGTGTTTGCAGAACCTGTTGCCTGCGTGCTACTCCTCGTCTTATCAGAGTTTGTGGCTGTTTCATCTTGTCTCTGCAATGTTTGAAACGGGGGCAGTGCAACTAAAAAAGACTTTTTATTTAGAAAAAATATACCTTTTTTTTATCCTAGGGAAGTGAATGTGAAACAAGAGTGCAATATTTAAAATACCATTAAGTTGCAAAGACAAAATATGCACAGCAAATCACAACATTTAAAAAAAACCAAACAAAGAAACTTTAATTTACTACGTACAACTTATCACGTACAATGTGTTGGAGCCCCTATGTTATGGAAGTGAACAAAGGAGTCCAATGGAGGTGTTTCAGGCAGGGGGGGAAGTGTGTTGGAGAGAAAGGGATTTTAGCCCCTGCAGACCATTTACATGCACACAAACCTAAAGAACCCACTACAAGAGAGGGCCTCTTTAAGCTCAAACATCTCCCGTGGTATCTGGTAGAACCCGACGTATACACGCTGATCCAGCAGGTGCATTCCTGTTTTCCTTTTCTCAGTATCGTGAGGCATGTGACAGCTTGTAATCTTTTGGCTGAGCCTCGTGCCGCCCCACCCTGCAGGTGGGGCTCTGTTTTATCTCCAGCGTTTGTATCTAGAAAGCAGAGCCTGAATAAAGGGACGTTGTGTGTTTGCTTTTTATTCAGAGCTCACAGTGGTGTGCTGCAGTGTTTCTCTACTGCGCACAAAGACGTGATGGTGCCGCTGCATGGCCCTTTCACTGATTGTGTTTTATGAACAGAACCACAACTGTGTTCATTCATCATGTAGGGACAAGCTGAGCAAACCAGTTAACAGTGCGGAGGTGGGGCTCTCGTGTAGAAAAACAAAAATATGTCAATACTTGTCAGTTTTTGAGAAATGCAGATGTACATAGTTTGATATCTCACATTTTCTGTTGTTTTTTTTCCTTTGTAGATTATATGTATTGTTTATAGACGTTTCATAGCATGTCTGTACAAACTGTTTTCAGTAATGGTAAAGAGGAACTATTACCATTAAAAAATAGGAAAAATGTGGATTTTAAAGTAGAAATAGGAAAATAAAACACACTAACAAAATTACAAATAAGAAAAATAAATTAAATTAAATTAAATAAAAAAAGATGGAAACAAAACTAAGTAAAGGTGTATATCAGTAACGTAACCTGCTGCAAATATTCAAATGATATATAAGGGTTTGGGTGAGTAAAATCTCCTTAAATCTAAATAAATTGACTACATTTCCGTTTTATTTCTTTACACTTTCTGTTATGTTTCATTCTTATTGATTTTTGGGTTACTGGGAAAAATGAACCCTACAGGAAGAGTAAGGTACAGTCTTGAAAAGGTGAACTGGAAATCTACCAACATAAACATGGACAAGTTCAAATAACAAACGTGTGTTTTTGTTTTTTCCAGAGTCTCTGCCTCACACTTACATGGCCGTTATAGTGGGAGCCGTTTGTGGAGCGTTGTTTCTGCTCGTCATCATCGCCGGCACCGTCTGCATCATCATGAGGGTGATGCACAGCCGCCACGAATATGAAGGGTCAGTCTATCTTCCTAAATATGTCTAAATGTTCTTATCATATATTAAAGGTGGATTGATTACTTACTGATTGCTGCGGTATGACGACAAAACACAAAACACACAGTTTTCAATCAAATAAATGATGTTTTTTACTTTTGCCACTAGCCTTTATAAATAAATAATACAAAGTAGATATAAACCAAAAATGTAAATGTGTGTACGTTGCTCACATGGATTTTATGCATCGTGAGTTTGAGTTATTGTCTTTTATATTGAGATGTATTTTAGTGATGTGAGACGCCCACAGAGGTTTAGTCACCAGGCCGTAACACCTCTCTAACTCTTTCTGCATGGGAGTCGGGTTCACTCTCTCTCTGTGTGTGAAAAATCAGTTTCATGTTTGATCTGTTGTTGTTTATTTTTGGATGATTGGAGGTTGTGACTAATAATTAATGCTTGTTTAAAATATGTGTTTTAATGCTATGAGATTTTCAATGAAAAACTCTCTATATTAAGGGATAGTTATTTCACCATAATGAGGAAGTTATTGTTATTATATTAATTATATTCATAAAAAGACTATTATTAGTTGTAGTTTTATAATACATATTATTTATAATTATTATTATTATTAATAAATATTTTATGATGATTATTATTTTTAATTAATTATCAAGTATTGTTTTTTATTTCACAAACGATAATAATATTCTTATTTTATTATTCTTGTTTTTATATTATTATTATTATTTTAATAACTATTACTAATATATTTGTAATAATTATCATTATCACTACATTTTTATTCACAATTATTCTTATTTTTAATTATTTATAACAAGTATTTTAAATTATCATGTTTTATTTCTGATCAGTGACAATGACCTAAAGGACAGAGAACAGCATGTTATAATACTGCATGTAACCAAAGTATGTTTTATAACAATAAAGCATGTTCATTTACATTTAGCGTGTAGCGTATAAGAAAACAAACCGTGGGAAACCTTACATTTTAACAGCCTGGTTCAGTCCAATATTTAGTGGACTTCCTTTCTGTGTGTGCTCGAGGTAGTTTGATCACGTTTGCCTCGCATGCTTTAAAAGACCTCTTTATATTGAATTAAAAAAGCTCCTGTTTGACTGGTTTTATGTCGGGATGTTGTGGGTTTGGTGTTTTCACTGGTGCCGGTCTCTTCCCTCATTCCTGTTCAACCTCACACTAACTCTCTCCCTAACATCATTAATCTGCATGTCGTCTCTTGTCCTTGTTCTTCATATTCTTCCACTAAAACTCCAAACTAACCCTCGTCTGATCACCAGATTGTTGTTTTTATTCTTAAGATAAGACGTTGTTAGACAACAGAAATGTTTTGAGGTGTCGAGCAGTGGTGGAAAAGTACTGCGATCCGTCACTAATTAAAACGAGCGTAATATTGAGTAAATGAAAAGTACCACCACTGCCAAATCACCTTGAAATGTTAAAGATTATTAAACTTCCACTGCAGAGTCTTTACTAGAGGTGCACTGATGACGTTTCTGGTATTTATTTCTTAAAAACAAACTCAAATCGGTTTTATTTTTCCAAAAATTAGGTTTTCCATTGGAATTTCTCTAAATTCTGAAACAAGAGGGCGCAGCGCTGTAAATCAATACATTCAAAGAATTTTGGTACAACACATTATTTATTAACCAA
The DNA here is from genome assembly GCF_036324505.1 of Eleginops maclovinus. NCBI lineage: Eukaryota > Metazoa > Chordata > Actinopteri > Perciformes > Eleginopidae > Eleginops > Eleginops maclovinus. Next base: position 2,801,601 of record NC_086359.1, read on the forward strand.
CGTATATTTTCCTAATCCTCATTTCTGTATGATCTGTAAAACACCAGAAAATAGAGAAACACTCATAATTTTGACACAGAAATGTACTTAATAAATGATAATGGAGTATTAGTTGAGCCCCATCAGTGCCCCTCCAGTCTCCGCGCTGTGTTGCGTGTCTCATCTCTCATATTTTATTTTGTCCTGTGTCCCATCTGTCTGTCTCTGTCTCCATTTGACTGTGCACCAATGATTGCGCGACACCTCTGGGAAACGGTAAACGTAAAATAGATGTACGTCCTTGGAAAGCATGAGCTCTCAGGCTCCGAAACCCAGAAAGAAGGTGGAGCCCACTCTGGAGAGCTCCAGGGGTTCCAACCCCTCGGGGCCAGTACAGGTACGAGCTGGGGGGCCGAAAGAGCTGCATTGTGTTTTTTATTCCACTGATTCAGGGTAATATTCAGACCGTGGTTCCTTAAAACTATATCCTATTAAAAATGTATGGTTGAGTTTTATGGATATTCTTCCTCATAATTTATATTTATGTGTCTGCTGTAGTTTTGAATCAATATTTAGAAATCTTAAAGCTTCTAATAATAAATTAATCAAATTCATAAACGATTCTACATAGAAAAATGTCCTATATTAATTAATTTGTCAAAAAAAAGTACAACATTTAGGAAAAATATAGCAAGAATATAAATAAAATCAATAAAACCAAATCTTTTTTTTGAGGATCTTTTTTTTAATGTAATTTTATTGTCTTTTTGTGGTAAAAATTGACCCGAAAAAAACATAATATATATTTACTTTAATTGCAATATAATTAAAAAGGTACAACAACATTATTTCCAATATATTTACCTGATTTTTCCAATAATTATTATCATAATTTCTTTATAATTTAGACCCAGTCTTTCAACATGAGACATTTTATTTAAAGATATTAAAAAATATTAGTTTTGGGAAAACCATTTTTTTTCAGATATATTTATTACAATTTAATTTCTCCATTTATTCATGAATTTCTGTTCCCAAAAAACATTCCCAGGGTGGAGATTCATAGTGCCACACAGAGTCAAACATGAGGCTAACACACAGTATAAGATTCCTTTAGAAATGAATAGTATGATTGTACAGATTATGAGAAAATACAATCAAATTACATCCAATTCTGTAAAAAACTATCTTAATATTAAACCATTTTCCCTCCAGGTCACAGGAGTGATATCTCTTTGTGTCTTTACTCACTTTCTTTTCCTCACATTTCCTCTCAGGGCCCGGTGATATACGCCCAGTTGGATCACTCGGGCAGCAGAAGCTCTTTCCACAAGATGGAGCCAGTGGTCTACGCTGACATCCGTAAAAACTGAAGAGGAACTGGGGACCAAACACATGAAAAAAGAAATACACAGTAAAGTATCAGACCTCTCTATCAGCTGCTCTTGGGAAGGGTGGGAAAAAGATATCGTATAACAGGGACAGAATCGGTGCAGTTTCTTTATTTTATTTGACTTTCTCTTCCTCCTCTGAAAGCATGATGCTGTTCTATGATAAAATCTCAATGTGCTTTTATTTTGAAAAACACCCCAATGGACCCTGCATCACTCCGCCTTTTTGAATGGTTGTCATTTAAATCATGAATGCCTTCATATCATTTATTTTACTTACGGTATCCAACAAGGGTTTCTGCTGGCTGTTGCACCGGCTGAAACGGTTAATCTTGAGCTTTAAGTTGATTAAAACTGCTTCATTGTGACTTTAATTTCACACTTTGAATAATACACGACTAAATACTGTTAGTGCAGCGGATATTAATCTAATCAGGGGCGCGGAAATGAACGCTACTAACAAGTAAAAGAAGAGATTTAATAACAAAAAATACAACTCTTCATCCTGCATGTAGACTCGCTAATGGAGAACGGTAATAAAGCTACTACAAACTTCGTAATTCCCAGCTTCTGTGAACGCACCATTTAAACACCCTAATGCCAAAATCACCGCTAATACAAAAGTAACAAAAACCCAATTTAATTATTAAAGAAATCATAATATAATCAGCAATCGCAACCCTGGATCAGGAGTGACTAAAGCTCTGCAGACATTGCATGATTTATTGATCATGTATGTTTTAATGAGACTCTCTGAACCTTTTGAACATCATTTAATTAGGTCACACTGAGTTTACAAAAAAAGATCAATGTTTTTTTGAATTAAACTAGGTTAGCTTCGTGATTTAAAAAAGGGAAATGCATTAACTACATTTACATGCACACCCATACTCAATCTACACAGTGTTGTTGTTATGACAACATTCTGGATTTAGCATTTTCTGATTAATTTGCCTTCTCTTCTAGTTTATCCCTACTTAGTCATTATGTCCATATGTCTTCAAAGCACCAATAATCAACACTACAATATCTAAAATACTGATGTATTTAATAAAAATCCATCCTGAAATTGGACTTTTGTCCATGTTGTCCAGCCCTATGTGTACCCCTCTTTTATCTCTACAGTAACTGACTCTAATGCCACTCCTGCAAAGCTACCATTCAGTTTAACCTCTTAAAGCCGGTGCAACAGGCTGCACATTTCCTTCTTAACGTTGCCTTCAGTGAGTTTGCATGCAGTGATAATGAACAACATCTACAGATTATGGTACTCTGACATTATGCTACTGTGAATGCTCCGGTGTGATTCTGGCATGTTGTTGTGGTACCTTGTGACAAAAAAAAACAAACACTGCCTCCCTTTTTGGATTTTCACCTCAGTGCAATTGTCAGAAAAATAGGAACAGATAATGCAATGCACCCTGACAGAGTGTTACGTTCTGCGTCACAACCAGCCAGGTTTACTTTAACACATGTAGAATACGTGCATGCTAAATCAAGACGTTAACTGAGGTGAAACATCTTCTATGAAAACTGGACAATGCTTTAAAACACTGTTTGCATGCAAATGACTAACATAACGAGCACTATCACGCACATATGCTATTCTTTCCATCTCTGTGTACTGAGTAAAGCTGTTTGTTTCAACATAATGGGCCAAATATCAACACTAACACGAGAAGCTTTAAATGCATTCCAACATTTTATTTTGATTTAGTTTTAAGCATAAAAAAAAGCCAAGTTCTCTGTTACGTTTCTGTGTGTGTGGTTACCTATGAGAGTGATATGTGTGTCGCAGTAAATGCTTTCAGCTTCAGCTTGTGATTCAGAATGCAGTAAGTCTCCATGTCGACCAGTATTTGTATATATTCCAATCCCATGTAAGATATAGTGCTGTTTACTGTAACTCATTCCAGTGTGTGGTATGGCTGAGGATGTCTTTCCTGACACGGGAAGTAGTTTGCTGTAGAGGTTATAGAAAGACGGTGGCATGCTTTATGTTTTTTCAAGTCTTAATCGTTTGTCAGAAAACACTCCAACATACACAGTGCCTGCAGGGAGCCAGTCGCTTCAAAAGGGATTGGATCAACTGTATTTAGAGGGACGTTTCTGGATTTTTAAGGCCTTTTTGTTACATTTCCTCATTAATATTGAGTCCAATCCTTTTCCTCATCCAATATTCTCTCTTTTATCTCCATTTTGGTCTCCGACAGCTAACTTCCAAGGAAAATCCGACCCTTTTTTTGAGGTTAAAGGATGTTTTTCTCACAATTCCTCAATATTGACTCAAAAACCTTAATAATTGACACATTGAGAGCAAGAATTAATATATTTTGAGACTTTTTTGTGTCTGACTGATGGATTAAAGTCCAATAATCTCTTTCATTTATCTCCATTTTTGGTCCCCTCCTCCTCAACCCTAAGGAAAATCTGATTCTAGCTGCTTTACGCTCACAGCTAGTCTCTAAAGTGGCCTTTTACAGCTTTCTCTCTTAGTACAAGCTCTTAAAGTGACATAAGAGTGTTGAAAGTTAAACAACACAGCTAAACAATGAGCTAAAATCCCTTTAAAGCTCTGAAAACAGATTTTCATACGTTAATATTGTGAACATATTGATTATAGCCTTTAATCGATAGAATAGTATGTTAATTTCACATAAAGTTTAAAAGTGCTCTTGGGTTGATTGTATCATAGTGAATGTCCCTGATGATGTAGATTACCGTTGTGTGCCAGTTTCAGTGGTTTTGTTTTGCCGCTGTGCTCACGATTTGTACCGTACAAGACTCAACGTCTGTAGCAGTGACGACTGTAAAGCTCGTTACGCAGCTGAGAAATCAATCAGTAGGTAGAATGGAACGGTATTTTCCCACCAGGGGAGGAAATGTGCCTTTTCATTGCCAATAAACCCCAAAAATATGCAAAGTTGTCCTTATTTTAAGAAACAAATGAAATGAAGTGTTAATATAACGTCTTCTTTGAATGTTTTATATATTTGCATTATTCAATTCAAACTAATTCTCTATTGGAAAAAACACAGAAAAGATTCTGTTTTGTTTGTTTATTGAAATTAATTTTAAAAAATGTGAAAACATTTATTTAATTATGAAAAAGCCTCATATTTATCATCCTTGACTCTTGTTATTATTTGTAACTCTAAACTCCTGAGTTATTTCTGGCAGATTTAGGGTTTAATACTTTCACACTGCCTTCCCACTACAGTAAATACACTCTTAATTGAATCCCTTTTTATTTGACCCCGGCTGCAGGCACTGAAGTCTTTCATGCTGTTTTCTCTGTAGTGTTTCTCTGTTTGTTTCCTCCTCCAGTTAGCATGTACTTCAGTGTATTTACCAAATCTAAACCCTCCTGTATGATACCGACAGCTGCCGGTCGCTTCGCTCCTGCTCGTGACTCGTCGCAGTGTTTAGTGCTGTTGTAGAAAATTGTGATGTAAATTATGAACGTTTTTTTCCGACCAACGTTTGGTGTCTTAAAAAGTTTCCGAGTGGACGCTCACAACGAGTCTTAGTGTTCCTTCGATGGTAAATAGTTGTGTTTTTTGAGAGTTGTTTCCTATGTTTATGTCGTGAAATCTGCACTATGTCTTGCAAATCAAAGACAACAAATTCCCTGTGATTCTCCTTTTTGTTGTTTCTCGTTCATCTCCGAATGAGCTTGGCCTCTGTTTCAAACGTCTCTAAAACTGGAATGTTGTACATTTAGTGCCTTTTACATTTCATCAGCTAACATCTGCTCAAAGTAGTAAAAAAGATTCATTTATTTTTCCTTTTTATTGTATGTATTTTTTTATACACATAATATCGCCTCTGTATCCACTGTTCAAATTTTATATAAAACCTATTCCTGGCCAATTACAAGTCTGTGTGTTGTTCTTATTGTTGTTCTTATTATTATTGTTCTTATTATTATTTATTATTGCTTTAATGTTCAGAAAGCTCTTTATGTTTCTCATACTGCCTGTGCTGCAGCACCTCTTTTCACCCTCTGTCTGAAACCAGAGCCCAGTCTGCTCTGATTGGTTAGCTGGCCGGCTCTGTTGTGATTGGTCAACTGCTTAGCGATGTCCCGCCCCCACAAAATGTGTTGGAGCGTTTCCAATAGAAGCGCGAGAGTTCCATAGTGATGATCCACTATGTTCAGGAAGTAAACAAAGGAAACCAATGGAGGCGTTTCAGAATCAGAACTCCTGTAGGAGTCCCACCACGGGGAAAGTTACAGCAAGAGACAATAATGATAGAGACATAATAAAGAACTGTATTTAATAAAGCAGCACGCACACATATTTAAAACATTATTCTGAAGTATAAAAAGGTAAGAGAAACAAGTATAAGAGTAAAGAAGAATCACAATACATGTAATAGTCCCACAGAGGGGAAATGTGCATTGTTACAGCAGAAAGTCAAACACAGCGTGATATTACACCAAGATCGAGTAAAGAAGCAGCTGCAGGATGACCTTAGTCAATACTAGGATTACTAATTGGGATTTTGGTCTTTGCAGACCATTTACATGCACAACCTGTATAACTACAGGAGAGGGTAAAGTTTGGGAAACCCATAAAAGCACAATAGGGCTTCTTTATAATTGTCACAGGCAATGTGTGAGTGTGAGCAGCAGGGGGCAGGGTTTCCCACCTTAACAGGTTAACACACACCCACACGAGCTGAGGGCAAAGTGAAACAAAAAGTGGGAAATCCCGGGAAACATAAACCAGGGAAAATTTACCTGGGTGTGTGTGTGTGTGTGTGTGTGTGCATATGATTCCACTGATAAACAGAATAATGGATGAAAGGATGTTGAATGTGAAACTGAAGCTGACTCTGCAGAAGAACACAGGTGAGTCTTTTCCTCCTTCTCTCATTAAGATGTTTAATTATTATCGCCTCTTTTTATAAACATTTCAGGGCCATTTACATTTAACGGTATTTAAGTATAACTCTGGGGTACTGTTTCCTCTTTCACTAATAACTTAGGGAAAATGTTGTACTTTTTATCAATAATTATTTGACGGCTCCAAAGTTTATTCATTAAAATGGCAAAATTCAGTTAAAGTAATTTTCCAATTCTTCACTGGCAGAAAAAGCTGTTTTATAAGCATTTTTAAAAAGTGTACAATGAATGTGCTTCATAGACTAAAAATAAAAGTAAGAAACGTTAATAAAAAATGTTTAAAGATGAGGTGTCCCTTTATTAATCCCCGTGGGGAAATTTGAGTGTTCAAGCAGCAACAGAGAAGAGGAAAAACAGTACAGGTTCACACAGGGAAATGCAACACACATTTAAAATAAAACCCCCTAAAATTCTAAAAACTAAAAAATATATACAGATAAGTAACGAGAGTATTGTTAGAAATATACACGTCTGTGTTCAGAAAGAGAGTGCAGGTCTGCAGCAGCTTGTGCACACGTTGATGACCTGAGCCCCCTCAGGGAGAACAGCTTGCTCTGTCTCTTCCTTAAGAGAGCATCAGGGTTGTCACTGCAGTCCTGTTTATTGTTCAGGTGCACTCCCAGGAACGTGTAGGTGTTCACCACCTCCACCTCCTCCCCCCTGATGGTGATGGGGTTTAGAGACCTCTTCGTGCTCTGCCTGAAGTCCACCATCAGCTCCTTAGTCTTGCTGATGTTGAGCTGGAGGTGGTTGTTGTCACACCAGCCTACGAAGTTCTCTACCGCTCTGTACTCCTTCTCGTTGTCGTTTGTGATGCAGCTGACGATGGAGGGGTCGAGAACTTCTGTAGGTGGCATGAGCCGGAGTTGAAGTGGAAGTCAGAGGTGTAGAGGGTGAACAGGAATGGTGACAGCACAGTTCCTTGGGGGGCTCCAGTGTTGCTCACCAGCACATCAGACACACTGCCCTGCAGTCTGACCTACTGAGGTCTGCTGGTGAGGTAGTCAGTGATCCAGGCCACCAAGCTGCGATCCACCTGCATCAGTGACAGCTTCTCAGCGAGCAGGTGTGGCTGGATGGTGTTGAAGGCGCTGGAGAAGTCGAAGAACAGGATTCTTAGTGAGCTGTGCGGCTTCTCCAGGTGCGAGTTGGCTCTGTGCAGCATGTAGATGAGGGCGTCCTCTACACTGATGTTGGCCTGGTAGGCAAACTGTAGAGGGTCCAGGGAGTCACACACGAGGGGTTTGAGATGCTGCAGGATCAGTCTCTCAAAGATCTTCATGACATGAGAGGTCAGAGCTACAGGCCTCCTGGAGTGCTGGGCTGTGTTTTCTTGGGCATAATATATATATATAGTATAATCATTAATATCTGTGGTTTATAATATTACTCCATAAAGAGTGACAATTTCTCTACAATACTTCATATTTTGTCAATTGTGTATTGCAATGTATTCGTTTGTTTATATTTATGTATTTATTTTTATATATTTTAAAATATTTTATTTCCCTGTTTTATGCAGCCTTTCCTCACATGCATTCTGACATTTATTTATAGAGTAAGAGAAAGCTTGACTCACCCTCCCAGCGTGTTTGAGAAATTCAAAGTTAGTTTTAGTCATTCAAATCTAATCGTCTGTGAGTGTGAACCGCGGCTTGTTCATCGTGATCACAGCCTTGTTTGTTTACAGTAAACCGCACGAAAAACCAGACTGAACTCCCACTGCCATAAAAAGGATGTGTGAAATTCCCTCTCACCCACTCTTACGCGTCCCAAGATTCCAGCTGTTGCTAGGTAGAAATACAGTGCAGCGTTGTTGAGTATTATTATCCGGTTTTACCACCAATAATACATGTTATACAATCTGTTGGCAACTAGTTTTAAGAGGAGAACTTTACTCAAATGAAAGCACTGAGCTTTGATGTGAAATATCATGCATTTCTAGTGGAAAATCTACTCTTGAATGCAGGCTGTATTTAAACAGGAGTATAATCAGCCAAATGTACTTCAATAATCAAATGTAAAAGTGCTCAGGATGCAGAAAGGAATACTTAATATGGGGATTTCTTTTTAACTGCCCCAAATTCCCAATGGAGTTTGCTTTGTGAGAACAACATGTTTTTTAAATGTTAATAAAGAGATATTGGTACTTCTATTTCAATATTTGAGCCACTACTAGTTGACAGTTTTGTGAACAAATGTGCCTTTAGAAAACGCTATCTTGGGGAGCTTTTAAAATGCCTTGAATTGAGTTCTTCTTCGACCTCTGCTAGCTGCCAGTTTGGGGGAAAGCACTCTCTCCCTTTTTTAAATATTCATCCATGAATGATTGCTTTAGAAAACTGAAAACTGGAACATTTTAGACGCCCTGATTTCGTAGTGAAAGATCTAAATACTTCTGCCAGTTGCTTGTTTGGGGAATGAGCCCCTTATTGTCAGACATGTAATCATAAAGGTTGCTTTATAAGACGTGCTCTGCAAATTGTTTAAAATGCCCAAAATGGAGTTTGGTTATTTGTTATACTTATAAGTTAAGAATGGAAATACTTCTTCCACCACAACTGTCTTGTTTTGAACACTAATCCATAAACGTGGAGTTTGGTGTTTGAGGAAACCTATGTATTTCTACAGAGTGATTCAGTGGGTCTTGGCTTTTACTTGAGTAATGGAAAGTTTCCCCCTTTTCAAACAATTATCCATAAAAGGTAACAGAGGGAAGGTTTAAAATAGCCCAATTCCAAATGGACTTTGGTGTGTGAGAACATGCAAAGTATTTCTAAAGGTTGATAGAGGATGTTTCTAGTTTTACATAAGCAAATACTTTTTCCATTAATGTTTGTTTCCAGCTTTTGGAAAATCACTCTCTTTTCTTAAACACTTATCCACAAAGGATTGCTTCAGGAAAAGATAACATAAGGAACGTTTAAAATGCCCCAAACTCCAAACGGGAGAACATTTAATGTATTTCTAGACATTGATTAAGTGTATTTCTACTTTTCCTTGAGTATAGAACCTAAACACCTCTGCCAGTTGCTGGTATAGGAAAATTAGCCCCTTTTTTCCCCAACAATTATCCATAGAAGTTAACATAAAATGCCCCGAATTCCAAATGGACTTTAGTGTTGAGCACATCCAAGCCTCTCTGAAGATTGGCCGAAGATATTTCTACTTTTATATAAGTAAGGGATATAAATAGTTTCCAGTTTTGGGAAAATCACTGTCTTATTTGAAACCATAACCCATAAAAGGTTGCTGTATAAAAAGATATCAAGGAATGCTGTTTAAGATGCACTAAATTCCAGATGGACTTTGGTGTGTGAGAACATCCCAGCCTCTCTCAAGATTGATTGAGGGTATTTTATTTTTATTTTTTTTGCAAGAGGAGGAGGAGGAGGGGATTTGTCTCCTTGAAGTTGGAGCATAACACTGAACTTCCCCACCCCCTTATAAGGCATTTCCCTGCAGCGTTGGGAGGGGGGATGCAGGATATTCTCACAGGATGTGATGGCTGGACATCGGTGAACACAGTCAGCTGAGAGCAGGGTTAGTGTGTGTGAGGCTTGCGGTGTTTCACTTGGTTTTAATCGATCTGTGAGTGGGTGTGTGTGTACTGAGGATGTGAGAGCAACATGGTCAGGAGGCTCTGTGAAGACCAGTGATCTGCTTCAAGTGAGGTAATGTTCAATTCTATAAAAAGACTCACAGCATGTTGCTTGTTGGAGGACTTGGACTTAGACTGAGGGAGCAGATGTGTGCATGGTTAGAAATATGGTGAGTAAAAATAACCTTACAGCAATGCATAAATACTCCTAAATCCAGTTTTCAAAGTCAAAGTACAGAAGGTGTATGTGTTACTTATTATCAGAATATTTTACATTAAAAACACATCACATTTCAAAGTAAAAGCTCTGATTTTGAACTCAATTGCCAACAAATGATAATCAGTCGCAGTAAATGAACGATTTCATTGTATTCTGTGAAGCTAAACATGCTAACAAACATCACATGAGAACAATGTGATGTTTGTGAAGTTCTTTATTGAATTTGCTCTTGCAGGGATTAAGCAGTAACTCTGTGCTCTTAAAGGAGAGTTTATGAGAGATTGGACATTAATCAAAGTTAGGTTTTGTCATTTTGAACACTCAATTTAACCAGACCTAGAGCATTTTCATTCTGTAGTTTGTCCTTTTGATCCAACATCAACAAGTGTGACAAAGAGGCTTTAATGTAAATACTCAAGTAAAGTAGGAGCACCACACAAAAGGTACAGTACCTTCACTTTAATATATTCACGTACAACAGTAGGTGAGTTCATAAAGCCACAGACAGGTCTGAGTGATCTTCCCCACGCTGTACTTTGTCTGTAATGACTCCCACATTGTCTCCGCTGCAGCACACATGTTGTTTTGTTTTGTTCAAGGAAATATGAGTTTCCGCAGACAAAAACGAGACGCAGAACCTGAGTCACGTTAAAGATGACTCACTGAGATATGGCATAAAAAACAATGTCTGATTTTTCTGTTTCCAAACAATAAGCAGTGGGGGGGAAGTACATTCACTCAAGTACTCAAGTGTAATTATGTCGTATTTAAGTACATTTTCTGCCACAGTTTTTCAGAGGGAAATATTATACGTCTACTGCGATGTGTTTCATCTCACTTCACATTTAACATGCTGAGTTTACATGATTCATACTACTCGTACTAGTAGTACACAAAGAACCCAAAACGTGCTCCGTGTTGATTGAACATAGAACAGCTCTTATCTTTAACTGTACATGATATAAATAGAAAGGTTCATCCTCTCTAAAATACATCAACAGTTTTAAAGGAGCCATATTGCGTAATAATCCTCATTATATTTCAACTTTAAGAACCTTTTGACGATATTACTCTTGTACTTTTTACTTTTTGAACACAGGCCTTTACTTTTAGACTGTGGTACTATAGATACTACTCGTACTGAAGTAAATGACCTGAGTCCTTCCACCATTGCTGGTTGCCAGACTTAGGAAACCAATTAAGGATTGATTGAGAAAAAGATTAAAATGCTCCAAATTCTAAATCCCTTCCTAAAGCTTGACAGACGGTATTTTTATTAAGTAAAGGATCTCCTGAGTACTTTTACCCACTTCTTCTAACACCCTTGCAGTGCAGAATTGTCTGCTTTTACTCAGAAGTGATGGAAAAACGTATTTCTCTACGTCACAGTATTTCTGTTCCAGCCGTTCTGCAGCTAAACGCAGCGTACAGTAAAAAGAGAAATGTCAGAGTGCAACAGAAAGCCCCTTTTGTATCGTGAATAGCACTGTCATAGTCACACATGTAGGTAGGGCTACTTCCCTCTTCCATCCCTCTCTGGAGTCATATCACCTGCAGCGAGTGTGTTTAAAGTGTGTGTAACATGTGTGTAACGTGTGTGTCCTGCAGCACCATGGCCGTCCTCCAGCTGCTCCTGCCGCTGATGGTTTGCAGCGTGGCTGCGTCCGAACGGCCTCCCCAACACCTCCCAGCATGCCAAGTTGTAAGTAAAACACACACACACACACACGCACACACACACACACACACACACACACACACACACACACACACACACACACACACACACACACACACACACACACACACACACACACACACACACACACACACACTCATCTTATCTCACATTTTTTGGCTTTCAGTGAAAACATGTACTTATTCGTGGTGTTTTATGCTTGGTTGTGAATTTCTGTATGTTGCAATCTGTTCTTTTATTTTTTCTGACTTTAAACAATACTTTTCTTATGTTTATGTATTTATATCATAATCATAGTGCAAATTAACATAACTATAAAGAACATTTCAGTTTTTTTAGCCATTATAATGCAAACTGTGACGTGTTTCAATTGTTTAAACATAGAGTTTCGTATTGCTATCTATCTGCCGAAATGTCTTATTTTATCTCAAACTTTATGACTTTTGGTTGACCATGTCTTACTTAACACATTTGGTTGTACAAACCAATACAGAAAATATAAAAAAACAGAAATGTCCCTTTACATTCTGATCCAAAGAGCTCCATACTGAAACTCAACATCAAATGCAGATTCTTCTCAGTTTTGTGGGATCTCCTCCTGCAGGCGCATTCCTCACATATCAGTAACATAAAGAAGTAAAGGCACTCATATGGTTTAAGTTTACTTCTTCGGGTTGCCCACAGCAACTCCTAATTCGTCAGGAGGTTTATTCAGATTATCCTGACAGGCAGACCATTTATTTGAAGGCATTTGACCAGATCTGGTTTATTAGTTTAAGCTTCGATATTCAAACACAGAAACCTAATCTGGCTTTGTTTCTATGTGTACATTAGACTGTGACATCTTTTCCTCTGAGCTTCTGCTGAAATATGTTTCCTTTTTGCCTCCTATGCAATCTGCAAACAGTTATGTAATAAACTGGAAAAGTCACATGCATCACTTCCTGTGTGCAAGAGGATTTTTCTTTTTTCTAGGAAAGACCAGGGCATACTTTGAAATGTTTAATGAAGGCTCAGTCTGTGTTAGCATGCTATTCCCAAGCTGTCATTTCTGATGCATTGCTTTCTAATAAAGACATAGAAAAGGTTAAAAAGAAGAAGAAATAAATACACAAAAACTAATATCCTTACTCAGGACTTTTCTTTTACTTCACATTGCAAAATTATAGGTGGCTCCTTAAAGGCAAAATGCTCATTTCACAAGTGCTCTACAATATAACATTGGAAATATCAACGCACAAATACATTATAAAGGACATTTAAACGCTAAATTAATGGAATAAAAAGTACATTTGCCTCTGAAAAGTAGTGAGTATCAGTATACTCGAGCTCAAAAAGAATATTAAGTCCAGTGTTTGAGTACATGTACCCTCCAACATGCATATATCAGATAACACACAAAGGCTTAATGTTAGGGAGTTTTCAGTGAGCAGTGTATCACTGACAACAGCAGCATCATGCTTTTAAATGAAGATACTCTATTTAAACTCTTCATTTGTTCCTCTTCACAACAGTCAAAAGATGTTTTGCCATGCACGAGTTCGCGAATAAATCAATCTGTTTGTTTACGGCTTGTAAACAAAAAGGAAGGCCTATTTCACGATACCACAAATATGCCCGAGAAGCGAAACGCACTTGGAGAGAAAACGGAGAGGAAGACAGCTTTATGAGAGATGTTGTTTTCTGTGGACATGTGGATTCAATTATAAACAACACCTAATAACTAAATTACTTGACTGCATTAAGGGAACAGGGCTGAAAACTGAGTAATAAAGGTGTGACTTAGACTGGAAGAAAGTCCTTTTAAAGCCTTTCTGTTTGATGGAAGAAGTCATTACCTATCCATTGCCGTTTAAGAGTTATTCTTCCCTTCAGAATGACTCACTGTCAAAAACTTTAGAGGTCTGTACTGCTGCCAAGAACATGCTCATAAATCGCCCCACCACACTTTAAACATGTGCTCTGTATTGTGTCAGGGTTAATCTGGCAGCGTGCCGACATAATCAGACTGGTGTGTTTTTGTTTCCAGGTCCAGATGGATGTGTTCTGCAGCAATCTGAGCCTCAGAAGCGCACCAGTCGACCTTCCTCAAGGCGTCCGACTGCTGGATCTGTCCCGCAACCAGGTGCAGAATCTCTCGCAGGAAACCCTGGCATACCAAAGCGGTTTCCAGCACCTGAACCTCCACGGCAACAAGATCCACTTCATCCAGCCGGGGCTCTTCAAAGACATGACGGATCTAAGAGTCTTGGATCTGTCCAGGAATCATCTGAATGTTTTCGCTCACTCCAAAATCAACATTGGGCCTCTGACAGCTGTGGAATCGCTTGATCTGTCAAACAACGGGCTGTACACGGGGATGTCGGACTATTTCTTAGCTGATTCCCCATCGCTGGTGGACCTTTCTCTCAACGGCAACAGCATCACAAAAATAGCCCATAACACCTTCAGCGGATCCTCGTCGTTGAGAAGAATCAGACTCCACAATAACGTCATCTTGGAGATTGAAGACGGAGCTTTTGAGGTCTTGGATAACTTGACTGAACTCGATTTGTCCAAGAACTCCATCACATGCATCACAAATTTTAACCTTTGCAACCTAAAAGTGCTCAATCTGAGCAAAAACAGCGTGGAGTTATTCCGCAGCGCCACAACGATGGTTTTCTCACTCACTCATCTAGATTTGAGTGAAAACAAAATGCTCTACTTCCCTCTTCTCCCCAGATTCAACATGATTGAACATATTGATGTTTCCCGAAACCATCTTCAGACCATCAACGTGACAGGAGGTCTTGAGAAGAGGACACAAGTTTATTTCAATCATCTAAAATACTTAGACATGAGTTACAATCAACTCAAAAGCATACCTGAGTCGTTCTTTCACTGTAAGGATATTCTGGAGGTGCTAAATGTGAGCAATAACTGCATCAGCTCGTTCTCTATCACCAACCCAGGCCTTCTGCAGATGGTGAAGATCATCAACCTCAGCTTTAACCCGCTGCAGAGCCTGACATTTGGGGAAAACACTTTGCCATCGCTGGAAAAACTCTTCCTGCAAGGAAACGACCTCACCACCCTGGAGCATGGAATATTCCAAAGATTTCCCAGCATCAAACACTTGCATCTGCAGCAGAACAATCTGGAAGTCTGCTCCTTGAAGCATGAACATCAGGATTGTGTCTCCTTCTCTTCCATACCGAACTTGCAGTTCTTGAACTTGTCTGAAAACAATTTAATGATTTTGCCTGCGAACGCATTCACTAACACCTCTCTGAAGTTGCTGGATTTGTCGCTAAACCCTGGGCTAGAAATGGACAAAGACTCCCTCTCCGGTTTGGAGCATACCCTAATCCACCTCCTCTTAAAAGAAAACAACATTTCCAGTTTAAACACCGACTTGTCGTCCCTGAAGAGTCTCAAACACATCGACTTATCCACCAACCAACTGACTAATATACCCGTGTGGAGCAAAGACTCGTCCATAGAGTCGCTGAACCTGCAGAACAACAACCTGGTGACGCTGAAGTACAGCTCCATGCTCGCCCTGGAGCACTCCCTGAAAACTCTCTACATGGGCTCCAACCCTTTGAGCTGCTGCAGCAATTTGGACTTCCTGCAAATGGTGCAGCGTTCGGCTGTGGTCGTCCCCGACATCGAGATGACCACCTGCATTCACAAGGAGTATTCGGAGCCGGTGAACATTGAGAAGGTGACGAATGAAATGTGCCACATATCAGGCTCGCAGAACTACGTTATTGTCTTAGTGGTGATAGCGTTGGTTGTGATGATCGTGACGGCGTTGTCGGTTCGATTTTGTCAGGCAAGAAAACGAAAGCACATCCGGAGTTTTAACGCCTGATGAAGGAATATATGTTTGGGACTCTGTTGGTGGTTTTTAATGAAGAGACAGTAGAGAAGCTTGAATGTATCTGCCCAAAGTCTTCTGAAGGGACAGTTTAAAGACTTGATTTGTGTTCATCAGCACCATCTTTCCCACTAAAGTGACGGAATTGAGTTGGGACAGACAAGAAGGAACCACAATGGTCGGACGAGACATCAAGGACACTTGTGACATTAAAGAGAGGGGAGGTCTCGCCCCGCCCCTTACATTGGACCACCATAGGACCTTATTTCGGAAAGAAATATGTACGCTAAAAGCCAGATGCTTCCCTCCTGTTTGAGTCCATGAATCATGCATATTTGCAATCATCACTAAGCAAGTCAAGAGAGTTGCAGTTAGTCATTAAACTGTTGACGTACAAGACGTCACAAAAGTTGCATAAATGTTGCAACATACTATCTCACTGAAACTTTAGAATATCTACGTGTGCATTTGTCACAAAAGATAAGGTTACATGTTTGCTTGGAACATAGCTAAGTAAGCTAGCTAGCCCTCAAGCTAGCACATATGGTCAACGGTAGTGGACAGCAAAAGACAATATTTTGCAATACATAAATCAAATCTAAAAATGTTCTCACCCACTGAAGCTAATATATCTGTGAGTTTTGTACCAGGATGAACTCATCCTCTTTTTAACATCATGAAAATACGTCAAGTAAAATGACTTTGCTACATAGCTAAGCTACCTAGCTAGCTAGCAGGCTCTGTGAACTAAACAAACTAAACAAAATAAAGAATGTTCCGAAGACAAAAACGCAACTTTCTTAACGTGACAGACTTTATATGTGTGATTCATGCCACAACTAGTGCGATGAAAGAATGATCTGTGTGTACCAGTGCATATTTTTCCAGAAATAACGTCCCATCGGTGACACGAGACGGAATATTGAAATGAAGGCAGACCACAGGACTTCTCGTGGAATATATTTTCTGTTGGACTTTTCAAAAGGGCTTCTTAACAGCTAGCATTTCTTGCAGTCAGCATCTGATGTTCATTTGAGGATCTGCAACTTTAAAGATTTATGACTGAAATTCCCAGCTTATCAAGCCACGTGCTATCTTGTTTCGATTGAATGTGAAAAAAGGATTTACTCACTACACTTCAACACCGTACCATGAAATGCTAAAGCAATAGTTGCACTTCTTGTGGAAATGATTTGCTTTCTTGTTGAAAAATGAAGAAACACAAACACTACAATAGGTTGTGAAACAGAATATTCTTTTCATGGACGAGGAAGTATGTTTTCATGAAGTATATCGTTTATCACAAAGAGGTTTTATAAAGCAATCCAATCCATCCCTTTACCCTTTGTGTAGTTTGCACTTTAAATGTATTGTGACTTTTAACACTAAGAATGATGTTGTTATTTTAAATCAAGCAGGACATTTAAAAAATATGTTTGAATTGATCCCAGACCTGTGGTAGAAAATCTATTAATTTGACATGGCTAAGCACTGAAATTAAAAGAACTGTGATACTCGAAAGTATAACACACATGATGTATATTTTTAGATGATTAAATGAAGATGAAATCCAGCGTTGAATTGGGCTACACTGGGATCCACTATTTCATTAAATTTGAGTTCTTCATCCTGTGATGTAATGTTAGCAATATTTCTGTACCACATGAAAGCCATTTTCTACACTGTGAGATAATATTTGTGATATAAAAACATTTAAACCTGATACACACTTTTTCTAATTGTTTCCTGTATGTTAACACATTATGAAAACATTAGAATTTCAATTAAATATGAATGTATTTATTATTAGAGTATAATTTTAAACTAGAACGCCCTTGTTTGAACGGTAGTCCTTTAATTCATGTGATTGGCTCTGTAAGATGTCACTCTTATTCTCTGACCTATGAAAATGCTGGAATATCACTGAGGGCGGGACCAAACTTTGACCGTTAAACCTGGCGATGTTTGTGCTTCAAGTTCTTCGAGAGATTAGTTGTACAAAAATGCTACTTTGCGTGAAATTAAATCAAATTGGCAGCTAAATAGGAATAATGAACAGCTTATAATAAGTGTTTAACCTGTAACTGAGAATATGTATATCAAAAATATTAAAAGAAACCCCGTTTGGATAGGGAGAAGAACACGAAAGTGAGCTAGCAAGGAGCTAGCTTAGATAAAGCTAACTGGAGGAACTGCCGGTGTAAGGTCAACCATCACGCCGGCAACACATCAGGCAATCCTGGCTTTACAACTGCAGTCATACCGCTGTCCAGTGCCGAATTCCAGGTCATCATTTGTGTCCTTGAAATGCCCCCAAATATTTTGGGAAAATACATATAGTGTCAGAAAATGTTAAAAGAAATCATAGTATGGTTTGTTGAAAATATCATGACATTTTTCTTCTTCGTATTAAATGTCAGAAGTCATAGTATATTATGTGGAAAAATATAAAATAATGTGTAATATACTCTTCTATTAAATGTTTGAAACATCAAGTAAAAAAGTCATAGTTTTTTTTTTTAAATATGAAAACAGTCCATTTATACTGAGTCAAAAAGTCATAAATAGTGGACAATAGTCTATGTGAAAAAAAGCAAAGTGTAGTATTTCATAAAATATAATGGAACCATAGTATTCAAAATGGTAAAACTTGATATAATTGTCGAATAACAATAAATTAAAGCAAAACCACTGAAAGAAATAATAAATGAAATATAATTGAATTCAAATTAAGCCATTTAACTCTGAGCTAAAGGCTTTTATTCTGAAAATTGTCACTTTTCTCCAGCCTTTCTGCCTCAGCTTCCTCTCCTACCCTGTTTAGATTTGGATTAAGCCTTTGAGTTTGAGAAAGCGCTGTTCAGTAACTGTCTAATGAAAACCTTTTACCGACTATGACTCAGATCCTCCATCCTCTCCTCCCTCCAGGGGGGAGAAACACACTTACTGAAGATAATTTACAGTCCAGGGTGGTACAGGAAGTTGCCAGCAGAGGTTTAAACGTCACAGAGGAAAAAGCCCCTCTTTATCTCTCCAGAAACAGACATGAGAATCTTCCGGACAGTTTGTAAAGTTTTAAAAATAAGCATCACGTTGGTTTACATTTCTATTCTGGCACAGTGTTGGGAGAAGTGTTCAGATCCTTTACTTCAGTAAAAGTACAAAGAATATTACTCCATTACAAGTGAACGTCCTACAAACAAACTTTTGAATTACCAAAAGGAAAAGTACTAATTCTGCCGGAAAATGGCCAACTTTCTTCATATTTTATTATATATTTGCCCTTTTTAGATTGTTGCATTTTAATGTAAACATGATTCATTTTGAAGAATTGCTTTTTAACTTTTTGTCCTTGAAAACATTATTCCACTGGTTCAATCTTTAAGAATACACAATGTTTGGACATATTAAACCTGCCAAATCCTAATCTGAAAAGTAAATAAAGCGTTAAAGGAAATGTAGTGGAGTTAAATATATTAATTTCCTTTCAAATGCGGTGGAGTAGAAGTAAGAACCACTAAATGGTAATACTCCAGTAAAATATAAGTACCAAGTTGAAAGTAGCTGCTGTTTAACATTGAAGGAGTTCCTCGAAGCCTTGAAGCGTGTATTTACTGAAATAACTCTCAATATTTCTGTTTAGTCTACCATAACCTCAACAAGACTTTGAAGCATCCAGTAATATATTGAATCATGGAAGACAGCTGATCATCTGTAGTCTGTCTCTTTTGGTTGATAATTTGAAACTGTTATTCTGCATCAGGAAATCCCAGAAGTAATCATCATCTTCATCTCGTATCTGAAACCGCCTAGACTGTGTTTGTTTGCTCACTGACCTCATTTACAAGAGCAGCTCTCCTGCTTCAAAGTCACACAACTGGTGACCTTATTTAACCTTTTGATCCTTTATACTGAAGTTACTGTTTATTAGGGAGATGTTTCGGGGTCTCATCCATTAAATGACTTGTGATAATTAACATTTTATCAGAATTTTACTGTAGTTTGCCAAGTGATGCAGTTTTTTCACAAGTTATACTTGAAATATATCTATAGTTGTGTCACCCTGATTGACTGCACTGTACCAACAAACCATTTTTTCATTATCGCTCAGTTAATGTGTGTGTTTTCCGGGGGGTTTTCCAAGGATAGAGGGTGTTATGTTTCATCTAGCAATTGTGGAAAATGAACAGTTTGTTCGTTTTTTAGATAAAGATAACTAACACAATATAAAAGTAGGATATGATTTACATTAAGTGTGCATGGAATGGCATATTAAATAGAAATGTACAGTTTGAAGTTTACAAAAGAGAAACGATGGAGCTGTAAGGGTGTACTTCTTAATATTCCACATATTTGCCAAAGTTAGAGCACTTAGATAGATAGATAGAATCGGAGGATGAAACCCTCTTTATTTGTCACATGCATGCACACAGCAGAGCACACACAGTGAAATTAGTCCTCTGCATTTAACCCATCCTAGTACTAGGAGCAGTGGGCAGCTATCGTGCAGCGCCCGGGGAACTTGTGGTGAGACACTTGAGATATGTAATTATTTATTCATTAATATTGAAATAGAGAAACATTTGAAAGCTTTCAAGGCTCAACAAGTTGATTACAGGGATAGCATGAAGCGTTAAAAATTGATCAATTATTTTCACACAACTAAACTAACGACTCCTCAGTCACTCCAAAATCTACTGGGAGACAAACTTCGACTGCACTCTGACTTTATTTATTTCCCCAGTTCTCTCCAGGGTAAAGTAAAAAACCGACAGTAGTGGAAGCTCCTTTTCCTCCCAGTTTAAGTGTATGAACTCTATGCATGAAAACCAGTGTGTATATTTTCTCGAAACCAAAGACAAAGCAAAGAGGGTCTTTACATCCCGCCACATGCAGCTGTAACACCGGCCGAAAGGCATCCTTTCCTCTCCCGAATTCCTGCACGCCTTTCTTCTGTTTATGAGATGAACTGAGATAGAATCAGAGGCCTACGGGAAGTATTTGTCATTTCTTAATTGGAAACAGACCTTTTCACTTTTCGTCCTCCTCTGTGAGCAGGCATTGAGTCATGCATAAATATTATTAACCTGTATTTATCATAGTTTAGTGATGATGAGATCAAAAAGGCTGTTTTTATAGGAGAAAGGTTGACTATATTAGGAGTACTTAGTCACACAAACTGCAGAAGAAAGTGAGAAGAAAGAGAAATGAAGATTGGTTATGTGTTTAGTCTGAACACCTGCTGTAAACAAACAAGAAGGGGAACATTATAGAGCCTTTCTGTTTGAATTGGCAGCTAGATTTACTGCTTTTAAATCATCTGGAACCTGAATGATAACATGGTTCTCTTTGAAAGTGACTAAACCCCAAAGCAAAGGAGGAAAAATTGCCAAATGTCGAACCAAACCATAACAACAGCTTAGATAAGATCCTTAAAACAACCGTACAATTCAAAATGCAATGTCAGCCTGTCAATAGGTACATTTCAATCAACCAGTTTTTATCGTCATTTCCAATTTGGGCATAAAACAACTAAATTGAAATGTGAAAAATAAATTGTGAAATATTCCAGAAAAAAGTTTGTATACTTGGCTATACTAAATATATCATGTCGTAAAAAGTGCACACCTCCCCCGCCTGAAACACCTCCATTGGACTACTTTGTTTTTTTCTGGAACATAGTGACATCACTACGCAACCCTCTTGCTTCTATTGGCTAGCTTTCCAACACATTGTGCGTGATAGGCTAAGGGGCGGGACATCTCTAGCAGGTTGACCAATCACAACAGAGCCGGACAGCTAACCAATCAGAGCAGACTGGGCTCTGGTTTCAGACAGAGGGTGAAAAGAGGAGCTGCAGCACAGGCAGGATGAGAACATAAAGAGCTGTTCTGAACATTAAAGCATGGAGACATGTCCCCGGAGAGACTAAAAGGGCCCCTTTAAGAACAGCACTTGACTAAATGAACTCTAGCATTGCACCGCTGATCTTTTGTGGTTGTGATGATATGTTAAATGTCGGTTTCCTTGTTCCTTGTCTTAATTATTGACATATTTATGATATTTGGTAATGCACAAAACATTTCAGAGTTGATCTGACAACAAAGTATTATTTTTATCGCACAATAAACACACTTTGGAGCATATGCACGGTAAATAATAAAGGGAATTTGGGCATGATTTTGTAATTATCCAAAAGTCATATGCCTGCTCATAAAAAGTGAATCACATAGGCTCTCACAACACAATGTTCCTGGAACAGACTCAAAGCTAGGCGAGTATATCCGCCCTTTATTTCCTTTATTATTTGCAGGATGTATAATTCCATTGTCCTGAGTGTGTGTCCTGTTAGCATACTGTGTGCAGCCCTCTTCAACATTTCCAAACAGATGTGGAGCAAAAACAGCTGTTTAGCCTCACCAAAGCTACAGAAAGTGAGGGTTTAATGCAGAATACACACATCAGACTTATGTAACTTCAGGGGAATAAACACAAGTAGGTGACCTCTGACCTTTCCCATGGTCCTCGGCCATAAATTTGGATAGTGAGCGCTGTGTGGGATTACTGGGATGAATAATGGGATGCTCTCAGTTTTCCAGTCAGTAAGCGTGGATATCACAAAGCTACACAGAGGTCGACACACACATAGATCTCCAGTGAAACACTCCTAAAGACACTCTCTTGACTTCAAACAGATGGAAATTAGCACACTTAGTACCTACTGTTGCACATTTTTGCACCTACTTTGGACTTTTTATACATGTGAACAGCTTTAAGTAGTTCTGGTGTTGATAAGTGATTTTATTAAGCACATTATTTACTTTTAATTCTCATTTATCCTTGTGTAAAATCTTCCCTGTGATTCCCTGTTGCTCCCTTAACATCTACATAAATACATGTTTTACTTATCTTATCTTATCTTATCTTATCTTATCTAGACAGTGAGTAGAGAAACATGTTAAAATATTTGGGCTGTATAAATAAAATATGATTAACGATTTGAAAAACACTGGTACTTTATTATCTCAAATATGCACTTTTATTCTGAAATTCCACGCCACCCTTCCAAACATCTAAACCGTGCTATAGCTCCCGTGCTCCGGGCAGATAAGCAGCCAGGAAAAGAGAAGATAAGGATACTCGGGAATAAATCAGATAGGATTCCGGAGACAAAGCTTGTGCCATGTGCAACGTTTAAATAAAACACTACACATCTGGCACCTCGACTCATGTGAGCACTAAAAGCTTTTCCTGCAAAACCTGAACTACAAGATGGATGAGTGTCACTCAGAGATTGCTCAAAGTGTACGCCTGTGGTTTTACACTGAACCACAATGACTCACAGAAATCTCAAGTTCCTTACGAACTGATGAGGTATAATAAAGATCCATTGTGGCATATCGTCTCTTTGTGATTGTAGTGAGTAATTAACCATCAGTGGAGGAACATTTCCTGGTGCGTTGAATGTGACTATTTCTCTGCATTAAGGAGATGTATAGCAGATGACGTCTTCCCATAAAACTCTTGCAGGCCAAAGAGTTCATTTTTATTTAACTATTCATTATAATCCAGTGCAACAACATGCTTGCGTTAAGTAATTATAACTTGGATCTAATTGGCCCTCATACATGATATTCAGTCATCAGAAATATCCGTTTTTTTTACAAATCAATATAACAAGTGTGGCTTTTTATTCCCTAAAAACCCCAACAAGCATCAGACATAAGTACACGGTTGCATAAAGCATAATTAATCCCCTTCTGAGGAACATTTGCAGATGGTTTTATTTTGAAAAGTCATTGTTTTTGCTGAGATTAGATTATTTCTCTGCATTTAGAAGCTGTAAAGCCGAGCAATATGCTCACATTACATGGTTTCAATCAGGAATCAACTATTACATTACAAGACACACGTATGTGGTTCTAGGAAGTATAATTAACCTATGGAAAAGCTTTTCCTGATGCTTTTATTGTGAAAAATCCTTGTTTTGTTCAGTATACAGAGGACCCAGTTATCTTTCGACATATTACAGTAAGACTAAAGGGCGTGAAGAAGAGAAATAAAGTCAACTAAAGCCGGAGGAATGCAGCTCTGGCCTCCGTGATGAATGACAGACATGTTGGAGGAAACTCCTGTGTCCGCCTTTTTACACCACAAATCTGTCCCACTGGGTTCAGCTCACTTTCATTGTTAACAACAAAACAAACAGACCTCCAAAACACAACGTCTCTTGGTGTGTTTCGCTGATAAGTCACATATTGTTCCATGTTTATTCTCACAGTGAAAAGCAGCTGGGCTTGTTTGGGTTGAGGTTGTTTCAGGGCTTTTACAGAAGATTTCGTCAGCTCTAATGGGCCGATAAAGCCTAAAGATGAGAGCATACATGGCACAATGTCAATTTAAAAAAAATCAAAGTCCAATCTTTTATTCTTCTGCGTTTCTGCTGTATTTCAAATGCTGATGTTTAACTCGCCTCTCTTCAATGAATGGTTTTCTTAGCCGTTTCATTAGTGTTGAGTGTTAACGCTTATGTAAATGTACTATATAAATGAATTTACCTTGGAAAGTAAGGTTAAGGTAAGCCCACTAATATTCAGTGTTTGCCGCAAAGAAAGCTCCTGAAAATTGCAAAATACCATCTGACTGTCTTTTAAACGGTAAATCCTCCAGCACGAGGATGCACGTGGCAAAAAGGCTTGAAATGAAACCACTGGACTGTCTAATGGCATTAAACCCTTGAGTGTTTGTTTATTTTTGGACTGTTTCTTAGACATAAATGCAGCAATTATTACTCCACATTAAGGAGCCCTACAGCCAAGCGTACAGCCTCCAGGTGACTTGTGTTTTGGAGAATAACTCAGTCCTACAATAAGCACTAACATTTTTGTTGTATCCAAGAGGTTATTTAAGAGGTTATTTAACTCTGAAAACAGGTCGTTTTTATTCCTAGAAACGTGAAATATATACATGGTAGTTGTTGTCAGAAAGGTGAGTCAGCAGAGGGTAAACTGTGTTCTCATGCAGGACGTTTCCCACTCAGGGTGGAGGGTGGAGGGTGGAGGGACGGTAACTCAGCATGCTCCTAAACAGAGCCACATGTCTGGACCTGGAGGCCAACCAATCAACCTCTGTAGGCTGCATATGGGCCCCCAGGAGCCCCATGGATCGCTTTCCTCAGGAGGAGGAGCTGGACTCCACCACAGCGTGCATTAAGAGTTTAATAAGTGTGCAGAGCCAACAGTGAAACCTCCAGCACCACCGCACTGTCCATTAAACATGAACCTTGGCTCAGACGGCCGTAATAATGCAATAAATATGACTTTTTAATCGCTGGTGGGAGCCAACATAAATTCTTTGCTAGCTGAGTTGATTTCAGACCAAGTTTAAGTAAATATAAGGGTGTAACATGGCCAAATATGGCTCATAACACGTTATAAAAACCAGTGCTAAAAATCAGAATGTGTTGTAATTCAGGAGAGGGGCAGAAATGTAAAAGTGGAATGAAAAGGGATGGCAAAGGCTTTAAAGTCTTAATGGTCAAATGCGCCCTTACAAATCTCCATCTGCACACTCTACGATCTTCTGGTTTAACTTCAAACACTTCTATCTCCATCATCTTCTCCACATTAGAGCTGTGGGTTCAACCTGTCAGCACCACAGCCCTCTTACTCAACCTTCTCCACGAGAGGAAGCTCCTAAAATTTCAGCGTCAATGAGCCTCTTTGTATTCTACGAAGCCCCTCTAAAGGAATTTCAGTGGAAAGATGTTTTTATTACTATAACTTCCTTTAGGATTCTCTTGGGAGTCATTGAACATGTGGACCTTAAATGAAATAATAAATACAATAAAGAAAAATCTAAATAAACTTCAGGTGTTTTTTTTTAAGCTCAAAAATGTGCTTTAATGATTGTTTCTTCACGTCGATGTTTAAGGTTTTCTGTGCAGTTAGACACAAAACACCTGGGGAAGTTCATCTGTGTTTTGCTTAAATCTGAAACCAATTCTTGTGAAATAACTACACTGAAAGCTTTTCATTTAATACACCACTTATTGAAACTTGAAGACTCCAGTAAACTTTTAAAAGGAACAATATTTTTGAGAAATCAGTGAATAAAAGGAGGATATTTTGTCAACTTCAGGTGATTTTGATCTCAAAAAAGTGCTTAACTTATTCTTATTTAAACATCGATGTTTGAGATGTTGTACTCTTTGTTTTTATGCTAAATTTCACACTTAAACGCTGGAGAGGAAAAGATTCTCTGTTAAATCTGACTTGAGACACTGGATTCATCTTGTTTCTATTAAACCTTTAAAATGAACACATTTCCATATTCATTAAGTCTGGAGTTGAAAAAGCAAAGAGGTCCATGTCATTTTAAGATATTTTAACTTCATATTCAACATTTTTTATGGAAAATTCGGACAACGTATTTATCAAAACATTTAAAAATACCAAACGTGTCCCTCATTCTGTCTTTCTACAACGTAGCAGATGTTTGCAGCCAATAAAAGATAAAACCAAGTTGTTCTACTCACAGATTTATTGTGCAGATTAAATGATTTTTCCTCAACTAGTCGTCTAGTTGGAAAAGGTATAAAATAAATGCATAGTTTGAACACACTATGCAGAAGCAGAAGCAATCTTAGTGAAATTCTCACAGCAACTTTTTTAACATATCTTACAAAAACAGTACATGTTTTTATCTTTTACATATATATTTTACAATGAACAGTAACACATACAGTGGGGCAAAAAAGTATTTAGTCAGCCACCAATTGTGCAAGTTCTCCCATTTAAAAAGATGAGAGAGGCCTGTAATTTTTATCATAGGTATACTTCAACTATGAGAGACAGAATGAGAAAAGAAAATCCAGGAAATCACATTGTAGGATTTTTAATGAATTAATTGGTAAATTCCTCGGTAAAATAAGTATTTGGTCACCTACAAACAAGCAAGATTTCTGGCTCTCACAGACCTGTAACTTCTTCTTTAAGAGGCTCCTCTGTCCTCCACTCGTTACCTGTATTAATGGCACCTTTTTGAACTCGTTATCAGTATAAAAGACACCTGTCCACAACCTCAAACAGTCATACTCCAAACTCCACTATGGCCAAGACCAAAGAGCTGTCAAATGAGACCAGAGACAAAATTGTAGACCTGCACCAGGCTGGGAAAACTGAATCTGCAATAGGTAAGCAGCTTGGTGTGAAGAAATCAACTGTGGGAGCAATTATTAGAAAATGGAAGACATACAAGACCACTGCTAATCTCCCTCGATCTGGGGCTCCACGCAAGATCTCACCCCGTGGGGTCAAAATGATCACAAGAACGGTGAGCAAAGATCCCAGAACCACACGGGGGGACTTAGTGAATGACCTGCAGAGAGCTGGGACCAAAGTAACAGAGGCTACCATCAGTAACACACTACGCCGCCAGGGACTTAAATCCTGCAGTTCCAGACGTGTCCCCCTGCTTAAGCCAGTACATGTCCAGGCCCGTCTGAAGTTTGCTAGAGGGCATTTGGATGATCCAGAACAGGATTGGGATAATGTCATATGGTCAGATGAAACCAAAATAGAACTTTTTGGTAAAAACTCAACTCATCGTGTTTGGAGGAGAAAGAATGCAGAGTTGCATCCAAAGAACACCATACCTACTGTGAAGCATGGGGGTGGAAACATCATGCTCTGGGGCTGTTTTTCTGCAAAGGGACCAGGACGACTGATCCGTGTAAAGGAAAGAATGAATGGGGCCATGTATCGTGAGATTTTGAGTGAAAACCTCCTTCCATCAGCAAGGGCACTGAAGATGAAGCGTGGCTGGGTCTTTCAGCATGACAATGATCCCAATCACACCGCCAGGGCAACGAAGGAGTGGCTTCGTAAGAAGCATTTCAAGGTCCTGGAGTGGCCTAGCCAGTCTCCAGATCTCAACCCCATAGAAAATCTTTGGAGGGAGTTGAAAGTCCGTGTTGCCCAGCGACAGCCCCAAAACATCACTGCTTTAGAGGAGATCTGCATGGAGGAATGGGCCAAAATACCAGCATCAGTGTGTGGAAACCTTGTGAAGAATTACAGAAAACGTTTGACCTCTGTCATTGCCAACAAAGGGTATATAACAAAGTATTGAGATGAACTTTTGTTATTGACCAAATACTTATTTTCCACAATCATTTGAAAATAAATTCTTTAAAAATCCTACAATGTGATTTCCTGGATTTTTTCCCCATTCTGTCTCTCATAGTTGAGGTATACCTATGATAAAAATTACAGGCCTCTCTCATCTTTTTAAATGGGAGAACTTGCACAATTGGTGGCTGACTAAATACTTTTTTGCCCCACTGTATGTTATCATTCCTCCAGGACTCCTTTCTGCTTTAAGTTCCACTCAGATTTTGTCAATTTTCCCACCAAAAAACGCAAACGTTTAAAGGCTTTAAACAGAAATCTGCATCGAAGTCAAAGAAAATACTGTTCGTCTGGAGGTAAAACCTTCATCAAAAGTCCAAAAACAGGGGAGTCTCTTTGTACAAAAACACTCACATATTTGAAATACTCTGGACTATCAACATGAAAGCAGTGGTTAAATCCGGCCGTATGTCACTGAAATGACCAAATAATTAATATTGTGTGTGAAAATGTCTGTCCTGGAGAGGCCTTGTTTGGAGAGGCTGCTTTCCAAAACGTCTGCAGTAAAACTAATCCCTTCACTTCGCTCCCACGTTTTACATCCTCACTGGCAATGAAAAGCACATGTGCCATTAGCTGTGGGAGGGAAGAAATACTAACAAACTAATATTTAACACAAGAAAAGACATTTTCACTACAAAAACAGCCAGAAGAGTGTTTTTCCACTGGGTTTGAGGTCAGAGAAGGAGCCAAAATATTTAGCTGATTATTATCTTCTTTATTTGTTCATAGTTTTGGGATATTTTCTTTTGACCCATGGTGTCTAATATTGGTTATCGCTTCTGTTTTGTTTCTTTAATAAACCTCGTTGACTACAATAAGTACTCTTCTATGGACCGCCTCACAGCGATGAGCAAAGTTTAGCCTCTCTGCGGCAACATTTTGGGAGCTTTTTTTCATACAGTTAAGTGTCTCCAGCATAGGGGGGTCTACGGTTGGTCAGGGGGGCTTGCTGCAGTCGCTTCGTCGTTGCTGCTGTCCACCTCCTGCTCCATGGGGCTGTCCTCCTCCAGCTGCTGGCTGGTGTAGTTGGTGATCTCCAGGAAGCCGCTGGGCTCCACCACCACGTTGGACTGGCTGGAGTCGGGCAGGATGGAGTACTGAGGAATCACCTGCATGTGTTAGTGACATGTGTGTTTCAGTGACACGTCCCCCGTACAACAACAACAACATGCTAATCAGTAGTGAACAGAGAAGTGTGGTTCTGTGATCTCACCTCAATGACCTCCAGGTCCTCTTTGCTCCTCTGTGCAGTGAGCCCCGGCATGCAGCTGAACTGCGGGCCCTTTGTGAGCGAGTGATGGGCCCCGGAGCTGCTGATGAACGGACCCGAGTCCACCGCCTGGGTTTTACCCAGAGGGCCGCAGTCGCTGGAGGAGTCCACCACCATGGGTTCCACGCTGGGGTCGATCTCCGCCTCCATCATGGAGATCTTCAGGATGTCCGACACCGACGGCTTCTCTCCGGACGGCCGGACGGAGCTCGACCCGGGGACCAGTTTGGCAGCGGCCTCTGCGCTGCTGAACACCGGCGAGGAGTGATGGGAGCCGCCGAACGTGATCTTAGTGACGGTGGCGCTCTGAGTGATGATCGGCTGCTGTGAGAGGATATTTAAATCAGGTAAAAACTCAAAGTACGGTTGTTGTTTTTGTTGCGTTTGACCTAATCAAATCACCTTTATTTATATACCCTGATATCACAAATTACGCTTAGGGGGAACACCCAAAGGAACCCAACAATTAACCGGTAAAAGTGTTGGCATTTCAGAATGTAAGGCATAGGCCTCCTGGTGTTGTCAGGTCTCCCTTTAAGTTGAATCATCTGAAGTCATTGCTGTTTTCTTGCTTGTTTATTTTAGCAGCAGATGACATACATACAAACCACTGCCGTGTGATGGAAAACATGTCACTACTCACATGGTGTTTTCCAAGGAAATGCCTCCACAGACTTTATCAGGACTACTGGTTTTAAAAGGAAGTAAACGCTGTTTGATTGGCAGCAGCTGGCAGGCTTTGCACCTGATGGGAATTTCTTAACAAAATATCCAAAACTCTCCCATTTGGTTTCTGTTGTTGTATCATGAAAAACACATGACTTGTGATCAGCAGTACTTTTGTTGTGATAGAATTACATGTCAGTAATGTCTCGGGCAAACATGTTTTATTTTATTGAGCTATAAATCAGTACACATGTTTTTTTAGCAAATGTCAAAAAACTAATCTTGTTATTTTATTATTATTCTTTTTCATTGATTTGATTTTTTTATTTAGTTCTTATATATTTTTTAATGTTTCAACCTCAATGTAAATCTTTGTATTTTATCCTACTGAGACTGATCAAATGAAATGCATATTAAACAAATGTTTTTCTTATTTCTTTATGTATTAATTCACTTTTTCCTGTTTGTACTTTAAAAAATGTTCTTTATTTTTATTTAATTGTTTTGTTTTGAGTGTCTCTTTTCTACTTTGTGGTTTTAAGTCTTTGTATGGTATAATCTAATGACAACAAATGTCCTGCAGTATGTCTCTCAATAATGACTCATAGTGACACAGAGAATGGAAAGAGCAGCAGACAGTGTTTATGCACCTCTAATAAAACTATAAATCATTGAGTTGAAACGTAATCAGTCTGTGGCTTGTTCAAGGAAAACATGATGAATGTTTTATTGTATTTAACAAGGAAGGTAGGAAATACCCACTGCACCGTCCCACGTCATGTTTCATCACAATACTCAAGAAGAAGGTCTAAACGTTAAACAGGAACTTCTATCTTTTCATTTCATCTTTTACGTCACATTAAGGCATGACTCATATGAGTCAGCATTAAGTCCTCCCTATTATCTAGTCTCAAAGTCAACCAGTTAAAGATGGCTTTATTGTTTAAAGAAACACAAACTGAATAGATTTTTTATTTCCACAACATTAAATACCTCAGTAAATATCCCGCTGTGGAGTTTTAAAACGGTGGTTGCTAACAGGTGTCGAAATGAGACAACTAAACGCCACCACGCCCAACATTAGCCGCTTTAGCTTAGCGATGGTGACGTTAAATCACGTGACCGTGCTGTAGTTCCTTTATAGCCCAACATTAGCCGCCTTTAGCTTAGCGGTGGTGACGTTAAATCATGTGACCGTGCTGTAGTTCCTTTATAGTAGGGTGACCAAACGTCCTCTTTTTACGTCCTGTCCGGAGCGTCCGGGGGGGTTTTATAAATTCATGAAAACGCCCGGTTTTCACTGTTGGGACCATTAAAAATTGACTGGCGCTTCCCCCCACCCCCCAACAATCGCAAGTGTCCTCTTTTTCGCCACCTCAAATCTGGTCACCCTATTTATAGCCCAACATTAGCCTACTTTAGCTTAGCGGTGGAGACGTGAAGTCATGTGACCGTGGTGTAGTTCCTTTATAGCCCAACATTAGCCTCCTTTAGCTTAGCGGTGGTGACGTGAAGTCATGTGACCGTGGTGTAGTTCCTTTATAGCCCAACATTAGCCTCCTTTAGCTTAGCGGTGGAGACGTGAAGTCATGTGACCGTGGTGTAGTTCCTTTATAGCCCAACATTAGCCTCCTTTAGCTTAGCGGTGGTGACGTGAAGTCATGTGACCGTGGTGTAGTTCCTTTATAGCCCAACATTAGCCGCCTTTAGCTTAGCAGTGGAGACGTGAAGTCACGTGACCGTGCTGTAGTTCCTTTATAGCCCAACATTAGCCTCCTTTAGCTTAGCGGTGGTGACGTTAAATCATGTGGCTGTGCTGTAGTTCCTTTATAGCCTTGCATTTAGGCTTCACGTATTCAGAAAGTGGTGTTAATATGTGAGATTGTCCTGCTGCAAAATCCCATTGACTTCTCATCTAGGGATCTAGGGAGATGCTAACCTTCAGAAATACGTATTCCTGCACCACTCCAGTATCAAACATGTATTACAATATTCAAGCAATTT
Source organism: Eleginops maclovinus (assembly GCF_036324505.1). Lineage (NCBI taxonomy): Eukaryota > Metazoa > Chordata > Actinopteri > Perciformes > Eleginopidae > Eleginops > Eleginops maclovinus. The sequence goes on from NC_086359.1 coordinate 2,833,402, forward strand.
GCTTACCTGGCTGGAGGAGGTCTTCTCCGTGCTGACGGGGTGGTGCGCCTGCAGTGGAGGAGGGTGGGACATGGGGGTGTGCAGGGGTCTATGGAGGGACGTGGGTGCTTGCTGGAGCTTCGGCAGCTGTGGTGTCAGCAGTGGTTTGGTTAGCATGCCTGGGGTGGTGACCTTTACCCCTGGGGCTAATGCTGGTACAGTTAAGGGTCTGTCTTTGGGACTCGGGGTCAAAGGTTTGGGAGGAATCTGCTCCCGTAGTTTGGGGAGTTTCTTAGTCAGAGTGAGGGTGGAGGGTAAGGTTGAGGAAGAGGAAGGCTGGATGAACTGAGGCTTGCTTTGGAGTTGTGGCGGCGGCTGGGTGGAAGTGGAAATGGAGGAGGAGGCCGTCTGGCCTGAAGGAGGCTGAGTTGATGCAGGGTGGAGGGTTTGCTTTAATGGGTCTGTGGCTGGTTGGCTGGAGCGGTAAAATAATCCCGTTTGGGGGTCCAAGGTGTCGCCCTCCAGCTCGCCCACCTCCAACCCACTCTCTGATTTACCGCTGCTGTCAGAGGGCTGAGGGAAACACAAAAGAGGACACTTTACAGGATATATTATTATTTCATTTACTTTTTTTATTCTTATAATCCTTCACTTGTATTTATTATAATTTAAAGATATTTTATTATCAGTGAAGGATCTGAGTACTTCTTCCACCGCTGTTTAAAACACCTTTGAATCCTCTTTAGTGTCTCTATAAAAACAGGAGGATCACACAGAGTTTCCTCACCACGTGTCCGAGGTGTGACGCCGCTGCCGCCGCAGACGACACGGTAGCAGCCGGTTTGCTAACCAAGGTAACATGGCTGATTTTGTAAGGCTTGATCGTCGTCTGGCTGGATGACATCACCACGTTATCGTCCTCAGAGGAGACCGCCCCTCTGCTGATCACCTTACCTGCAGGGGGAATCATGGGACAGTCAGGGGAGCCAAAGACAGGATTTGAAATAAAACATTTTAAAGTCAAGAGCTGTTTGCTGTGATATATTTCACACACTGGTACCTGCGGTGCTGTGCTCTGTGCTGGGTTCAGCCTCGGAGGTGGAGGGTCTCGGGGACTCGGGGGCCGGCTTCTTCTCCGGGGCCAGCTGGAGGGGAACGGCCATCTGACTCAGGTCGATGGTGTGCTGACGGGGTTTGGCCTCTGCCTTTTCTTTCACTGCTTAGAATAAGATTAACGGAGGGTTAATAAGTAGAGGACAACAACATTATCTCTGCTGCAGTCAGCAGGTGTCCAGGTGCTACAGCCCCGCCTCCCCGCTCACCTGTGGTCTGCTGCAGCTCCAGCAGGGCTTTGATGGTGGAGGTGGCGGACTGAGCCTCCCCTGCAGAAACCTCCTGGTAGATGATGGTGGGGCTGGACTCCACAGAGATCTCCTGATCCGTCCAGTCGTGCTCTCTGGAGGAAACCACGTGCACTACAGGCGGGGGATCTGTACGGAAACAAAGGGGGACACATCCACATTATTAAAGGGAAGAAGACAGAAGAGCACCCCTAGTCTTTACATCATGGAACAGTGGAGTATACCTTGAGCGCTGCTGTGCGACGACTCTCCAGACTCGTCCTTCGTGGACCCGTCCTGGTTCAGGTTCTGGTTGTGGCTCAGCTCTGCGGCACGGCTCACCTGCTGCAGCGCCTCTGTCACCAGCTGCCTCGTCTGCTCGCTCACCACCGCCGTCTGGAACACCGGCTTCGGTTTGATGAGGACCTGGAGGGAAACCAAGAGGACACAAAGGGCTCTGTAAAGCAGCGGATCACATGAAAGGCGTCAGTCATGTAACTACTGGTTTGTAAATAAAGACTACTATTGTGAGGTAATTATATCATTTAATGCTAATTAATGCTTCCATATCTCACATGGTTCAATATGAACAATGATCTAATATCTGACCAAAAACCAAAGTTTAGAAGAGGAAAGAGTACTTCCCCAGAGTGCTCTACTAAACCTTATGCACTTTTACCTAGGAAGGATTTCTAATGCGGGAATGTTAATATTGAGCAAAGGATCTAAACAATTTTTCCACCACTGTGAGAGGAGCCATTCTGCATACTGAGTACATACTACTTAATACTTGAAGTATATTTTAGTGTCTACTAAGTTTGAGGTACTTATACTTCACTTGTTTATTTTCACATTATGCTTCCATATGCTTTTATTCCACTACATTTTGTAGGTAAACGTTCTGAAATAAATCATTGTCATACATCATGACATTTTTAAGGACACGGCAAATTCACCCAGATGGAAAAGTACTAATAAGGAAAGTTTTAAGACTTTTTATATTCTGATATCGGCCAGCTGAAAATTCCTAATTCTACTTTAAGATGTGAAGTGACTCAGATTGTTGATAGCGTTTTGGCGGCTACTTTTTGTGGTTGCACTGAAAACACGAAAACTGTGGGAGTGAAATTATTTAGGAACTGTGTATGAATACTGCACTGTTATACTGCATGACTCAGTGACCTCAGTTTCCTCTTAATGACTAAAAACAGAAAGTGAACTCAGGATATTTTTAGATCAAATGTAAGATGCTGAAAAAAGTAAATGCCCTTAAATAAATCTGCAGTATCTTGCAGTAGGGAAATAGATACTGTAAAGCAGCAGAAAGAACACCTGGAAATGAGCATGATGGGATTTGTCTGAATATACACTGCCCGGCCAAAAAAAAGGTCACACACACTCTAATATTTCGTTGGACCGCCTTTAGCTTTGATTACGCATTGCATCACTGCATCAGTCAGGGTTAAATAACTTGTTGCCAGCTGAAACATAATCACTCATGCAGTAATTATCCAATGGGAGGCTCTTACCTCTTTGCTTAGTTAAATCCAGGTGTCTTGTTTAATCACAAGATATACTTTCAAAACCTACGCTCGGGCACTCTTGGTTCAGAATTTCCGCAGAAGCCACATGACATGGTGATTTTCTAGGCACAATATGTACTTAAATTCCCCGTTATCTTAACAAACACCACCTGCAGCATCTGTATCATGTGACAACATCTCAGTATCCATTGAGAAATTGGAATCTACACAATGTGTTTTTCTTTTGCATTTTGGATTTTTCTGTATCAGTCACGTGTAATACTTTATGTACAAATTGCTGATATTTTACTTACTTTTAGTTAACAGTTTAAATTCAGGACTTTTAAGGACTTTTACATTTTGGTATTAGTACATTTTCAGCAAAATACATAGAGCAGTTCTAATTGGAAGACAATCCCCAAAACACAATAACGTTCTCATTGCTCATTTTTCTAGAGAAGTTAGACTGAGACCTTATTTGAGCAAACATGAGTTTAAAGAGAAGAGAGAAAAACCCTTTACTTCCTCCTCTCTGGGACAGAAATGAGTTTTAAATGAAATGTTATCAATGAGCCTCACAGTCAGCTGAAAACAGCGTCTGTATCCAGTCACAGGATCAGGTTTCTGACCTTTCAGATTAAATGTTATTAATTCATTTAGTTACTGAATTGAGCATGGGTTGTGTATAGTACCGGCGGTGCCTCACCTGGGTCTTGCCCTGCTGGCCGTACACAATCTTGGTCGGGATGATCTTGGTGGCGGTGGCCTGCGAGCCGGAGCTCATGCCTTTGGGCTGCGTGACGATCATCTTGGTGATGGGTCTGGAGGCTGTGATGATTGCTGGCTTTGATCCCTGAACGGCCTGCAGACCCTTCTCGCCCTAAGGCACACAGATTATTACAACTGATCCAGATACACACAGCAGCAGGGGAGGAAACGCAGAAATTCAGAGTGGATACTGTCAATTTAAAATAAGTATGTGGTATAATCATTCACTGTATCATTTTAACACATAATAATCCTCATTTAAAGCAAAATATCTGCATTCTGGCAGTACAAGGCTAGCTGTTTCCCCCCCGTTTACAGTCTTTGTGCTAAAGTAAGCTAACGGATCCTGGGTGAAGCTTCATGTTTAACATCTTAGGCTCCACCGCAATATTTCCACAAATGTCCAACTATTCCTCTAAAGAACACAATAACCACATATAACTGTATCAAACACACTTTAAAAACCTTGAATTCTGGAAATGAAAAGTAATAAAATGTTGTAAAAGGACCTTAATGTAGGATGTGAAGTTTTCTAACTTTGGCGACACCTAGTGATTGTATCAAGAAAGACAGCGTCACAGCAGGGCAGAAATCATCACAAGGGCGGAAATCAACACACAAACTGCACCAAATGTATTAAGAAATGTGTAAACACAAACATTTATGCAATCACAACAACAGTAAAGATTAGCGTTTATTAGTAAGAATTTTCACTATTTATTTACTGATTATTTTCTCTAAATAATGGACCAAGTTTTAAGCTCCCAGTTGCCCATGGTGGTAGTTTGTCCGACCAATCACACAAATCATGAAGAGGCAAGAAAATATGCACATTTGAGAAGCTAAAACAAGTGAATAATATTATTACACATAAACAGTCAATACTGATGGCTATAAATAAAATCAGACAGCAGTGAATAACTGACCCCAGCGTTGAGCAGTGTGGTGACCACGTTCTTCCCCGGCAGTCCCTGGATGGTCGCTCCTTTCCCCGTCGTTTTCTGAACCACGATGACGTTTGGTTTGGAGGACATGGGGATGGTGGTGATCTTAGTCGTCGTGCCTGTTACAGAGGGAAGGTTAACTAATGCATTCTGTTTTTAACAGGGAGAAGGCAACAATACTTTCCTTTGACTAAAAACTTTTATATTTGGAGACAATAATTTTGAGTTATTTCAAAAACTTCAATCTGTATTTGTTGGCTTTAAGTCTTTAAGAAAGAAAAGCTATTTTTTTAATACATTTTACATGAATTATTATCATTATAATTGTTTGCAAAAAGGGAGGCATGCACTAATGAGTTATATTTATTAAAAAAGCTGATTTAAATAAATACAAATATATTCATTTAATGTTGTTGTTAAACCAACAAAAACAAATTAAACAAATCTGATTCATCCTGGATCATTTTGGGGAGATTGGGGGTTGCCAACGTGAGAAAATAAAGAAATGTGTCATCATTCCCTCCTGGCTGACTCACCGGAGACCATGTTGCTGCTGATGATCTTCCCGCCCAGCGTGGCCAGAGATTTGGGAACCACGGTGATGATGCTGCCGCTGGTCGTCTTCACGTAGGTGGTCCCGCCGCTGGAGGCCGAGATCCTAGCCCCGAGGCTGGGGCTCACCGTGGGCCTGGTGTAGGTGGCCTGGGTAGCTGCACACAAACAGAAATATGGTGTTGGCTCTGTGTCACACCTCAGTATGTTGTTGAGTACAGGTGTGCTTCACTCACCTGTGGACTGAGTGACCAGCTTGGTGGTCATGATGGCGCCGTTGCTGCTGACGACCATGATGGGGGAGGAGCTGCTGCTGGACAGAGCCACGGAGGAAGGCTTGGGGAGGATCTTACTGGGCTGCACCTGCTGTGTGATGATCTTCACCCCTGTGGATGCACACACACACACGCACACGCACACACACACACACACACACACACACACACACACACACACACACACACACACACACAGTAGAAAGAAAATACTGTACATTTTAGCAGATGAAGCATCCCACAACTTTTGTTTTGCTTGCTCTTAGCAAACTATCTAGGAAAGAGATAATACGACCATAAAGAACACGGAAAAGAAAAAGGGGATAAAGAAAGAAAGAGCAAAGCAAGACTAAAGAGAGAGTGTGTGCAGACTGACCGGACTCCTGTTTGATCTGGATGGTGGGCTTGGAGCCCGGCGAGGAGCTGGAGGTCTGCGTGACGCTGCAGACCCCCATAGAGGACCCCTGGTGCAGCTGTTTGGGGGACTGCTGCTTGGGGAACTGAGCCAGGATCTGAGCCGGGGAGCCCACCATAGTTTTAGGGGAGGGGAGACGAGCTGAGGTCACCTTCACTCCTGCTGAAGAGGCACCTGCAGCAGGAAACACAACACTGTTAGACTCATGCTGTATGCTGCTGAACAGGGAGGAAACGGGGGTCAAAGTCACACAAAAAAGTGTAAAAGTAAACCAGGGAAGTATATACATTTCAAAATAAAGGCATTTTTATTAGTCTATAATTGTTTCTGTGTTTAAACATAACTTTAAAGTTAATTTAGGATAAAACAAGTATAATAACTCCATAAAAATATGATAAATGGAATGCAGCCTCCCAAAAGTGAGAATGTGCTACTTATTTATCATCCTTTATTAATGGATACAGAATACTCTTGGATTCTGGACTGAAAAAAAAATAGTTGGCTCTGTGACACTGCTTTAGTTAGCTTAGCTTAGCACAAAGACTGTACACGGAGGGAAACAGCTAGCATGTCAAAATGTAGACGTAGGGTTCGCAGTTGTTGTGTTGTTGCAAATGAAGGACCTACATGTTGTTGACATGACCACTGAAGGCGTGCAGGAGACCACGGTGGTCACCGCGACATTGCTGGAGGACGGGTGGGCGCTGGCGGGAAACACCACCGTCTGTTTCTGCGTGGGCGCCGTCAGCATGGTGGTGGAGACCAGCTTGGACAGAGCGGCGTTGTGAGCGTGAGACTTGGACAGGATGTTAGGCACGAAGTTGGAGCTGGGAGAAGTCGTCACGATGATCACCTGAAGGAGGAAGAAGACACATTTTCTAATCAGGTATTATCAGTATACAATAAGTCTATAATAGAGTGTGAAGCCAAAGCAAAGACATCAGTTTCATCCTCCAGTGACAGGAGTCCCCTCACCTTCTGCGTGGTGGTGTTGGTGGTCTGGATGGTGGGCTTGGTGAAGGTGATCTTAACAGGGGACAGGTGGGGGGGCAGCGAGTTGGCGATGCTCTGCATGATGTTGCTCATCTTGGGGCTGCCGCTCACTGGCACCGTGATGCTCTTAGACACCGGGGGGGACATTTTGGACACCTCCTTCAGCATCACCGGAGGCGAGCTCGACGAGTTTGTCCGCCGTCGCTTCCGAGGCTTCTCGTCTTCGTCCGAACAACTCACACCTGGGCGGGAAACGGAGGAGGTTAGATCCAGCATGTAAGTGTTTCTTTCTTGGGATTATTGATAACGCTGGTGATTATTTTTTCCATGAATTGCCTTGTTTCGACATTTCTAAATGAGCATGTTAAACATAGATGACTAACATGCCTGCTGCATGCAGATGCCTGAAACATTGTCAGTCTCTTCTGCTCTGCAAAAACTCCACAAAAACTCATCTGAGTTTCCACCAAAGAATGAAGTCTGTTGTGTTTGTTCCTGACGCCACAATAATATGAAATAACTTAAATAAGCGTGTAGCGCCCCCTTTAGGCTGACTGGGAAACCTCAAACTTAGAAACTAAAATGCAGTCAAAATGATTTGTGGAAAAGGGAGAGAAATCATTTTAGAAACAACATGACATTTTCTGACTGATTCAATATAAAACTGATGACTAAAAAAGACAAAAATGTCAGTTTTCAATTAAATAGTTCTTCATCTTCAACTAAAATGCAGACTTAAAAAAAAAAACTGTTGAATAAATAACATTTTTGTCACACGACGAAAACTGCAGAAGAATCTAACTCTCACTCTTGACGTAGACCGTGCTACCGCTGGGCAGCACCACCACGTTGGAGGAGGGGCTCGGGGGTCGAGGGGATTTCACCGCTCCGATGGCGCCGCTGCTCGCTGTGGCGCTGGTGGAGGTACCGGTGGTGCTCGTGTAGGAGTAACATACAACCACTGCAGGGAGGAAATACAATTCATTAATTAAGCTGCAACGATTGGTTGATAAGTCATCTTTTTTAGGCAGATAGTCATAAAATGCTATTTTCAGACTCTGAGATTAGATTTCCTACTTTTCTCATTTATTTGTTTATATATCATATTAAGATAAATATCTTTGCGTTGAATCTGTTTTAAAATTGTTTTAGTTCAATGCAAAGTGTCAGGGGCCCACCTTCTTTGTTTCCTGTTTCCGCTGGCAGCAGAAGGGAGGCGTTCTGATTGGCTGAGGCACTGGCTACTGCGTTAGCGGTCACAGTAAAGGCTGTCTGAGGGACGAGCCTCGGCATCAGGGGAACGAGGCGGCGGCCTTCAATCGACCACTCAGACGAGCTGTTAGGACCCGACATGCTGGAAAAAAGTCATGTAATATTAATGAAGTAGACATGGCTTTTTAGAAACACAAGTATGTGCTGTGAGTATATCGGAAAAAAACTCACATTGGCAAAATAAACTCACACGCATTTAAAAGCACAAAAAACGTCCCAAACAGAAACATATTTTAAAGCCCTATATCATGTCATAGACGTACTGATATGCGATGGTGGTGAGGCGCTCATCGTTGACAGCCCTGCGGACTTCTGCACGATGGCGCTCTGTAGAGATACTGCGCAAATGATAGAGCACATGTTAAATAAAGCATGTTTGTTTCTTTTATTTAGAAACTTTTAATTTATGTAGCTAACAATCACCCGAGGATTTTAGTGAGCTCTCCCAGCAGATCCTTCTTGTCCTTCGTCAGGTCTCCCTGTGCTCGCAGGGCGCTGATGACCCCGGCATACGCCTCCAGCTCTGGGAACACAAATCAATGTTTTAATAAAGGGTATGAGTTCAATCAGATTAACTAAAACATGCATTTCTTTTTTCTCATGCTGAATTTCATTTTTTAAATCTCTGTGCCCTTTGTGAGCCCTCTAGATTTTCTTTAGTTTTGCATGACCTTACCCAGTTTTCGGAGAATCCTCTTGCACTCGTCCCTGCCCAGGTCCAGGATGGTGGGCCACACCACAGGCATGGTCCCAGTCAGCACCGGCTTCTCCAGCTGAATCATGGGCTATGAGGAGAGTAAACAAACATAAAACGTGATAAGATAACTATAATAATAACCATAGCCTATAACCAAGGAAAAGAGACAGACAGCTTTGGAGAATTGCAGAAAGTCATCATTGTGTAGGTTTATGTGATGTCCAAAGTATGGTTTTAGAAAATTGGACATAAATGAGTTCACTTTTTTTGCAAAAGAAAACCTCTGCTATCTGTATGCTTTTACTGTGCAGATGTGGCTAAAGAAATATTACCGTAATAATCACTTTTTGGAGTTTAACTTTAACACAAAAGTCTGACTGATAAGTTAATTACCTTTAATTTATAACGACGGAATCTTGTGTGAAATTAACGCAGTGTGAGCTAAATGTTGTTGACTAAAGACGGTTCCTTTGTGCATTTTAATGAAATGTAATCAAGTTTAACTGAATGAATTATTCCCAATGAAGAAGCTTTTCTCTCAGAGGAAATGCTGTGAGTAATTACTCTGCTAATTAGCAACTCTCAGCAATTATGCAGCTCTTCGCAAAACGTGGATAAAGGACAAACAACTAAAAAATGCCAACATTATTGTAAACATGTTTTTTATGTGTTTGAAAATCATGTCCACACTTTATGGTTTTAACAAATAAAGCTATTGATTGCTGTGGCTGTTCTATTATTTTACAACTTACATAGTGTACAGGATTATCTCCAAATATGCGAATGTACATCTTTTCTAATACAAATACCTCTTTTGGGAATGTATATAGTCAATGAAAATGTTATGGAATGGATATAGAATTAAAAAACATAGATTATATTTTACGGTTTCAGTACAAGCTGTTCATCCGTTGCAGACTTATTGTGTATAACAACAAGGCTGCTTCTTAATTTGTGAAATATCTTCAAAAAACCTCTAAAGAAAGAATAACCACATAAAAAAGGAAAATATAATCCACATGTCTCTCATTTATTGCATTGACGTCTGAATGTTCTAACTGTTTACACTGAGCAGCACCGCCCACCGCAGGGCGTGCAGCAACTACAGGCCAAACATACAACTGAGATTATATTATATGTAAATGCTACTTAGAGAGCTATTTTTAAACAACACGAAAAGAGGTTGATCATTAATAAAACTACCCTTCTGTGTTGACCAGTGTCCTCCTTGTAGCAGACAAAGAAACAGTTAGCTGCTCAAATTATGGGTCTAATTCTGTCAACACCACAGAAAACGGGACAAACACTTAATCTAAACCATCATCACAACATCCCATGCACGAATATACAATCATTCACAACACATTGGTTTAACATTCACGGAAAATATGCAAGATCTTGGCCTTTTAGTTGAGTTTTTAACGCGTTTTGAAAACCGTTACACTGGCTGTTAGCATGTTAGCTTAGCCGAATCAGCGTCCTTACCTTCCGTTAGCAGAACGACTTCAAGGCCTTTATAATCCAGAAATCCAAACAAACATGACTGACAATACGACTTTTAGCTGAACTACAACATCACGCCGTTCATCTGCAACAGAGTGAGTCGATAGAATAAAAGCTAAACCGATTAAATGTCCCGATTTAGCCAAATATGTTGCTTTGTTTACGTTGCTTTTTGCCGTTGGCCTGTAGCTGGATGAGTTTCTTCTTCGGTGGTTTTACCGGCGGATTTAAAACCAACGGTAAACGGTAAAGCGCCACCTACTGTTCAGGAGTAACATCATGTTTATTTAAAGGAGTTTATTATGAATATTAAACATGTGTCTTTTGGATATTTAAATAATTGACTACAACATAGTGAATACTTTCTCAAATTCAAAAATTAAGGATACATTTATGAAGACATATCTGATCATAAAATGTAACTTTCGATTTCCACTGGGCGACTAAAAACAACATGACATCTCATACATGAGCTGTTTTTAGTTAAGAATACATGAAAAATAATGTCCATAATCAAAGGCTAATTTCACTTCAGGGTGATAGAAGGCCACCTCAGGACATTCTGATGTAAAGTTTCAAAATACAATCTCTTATATGAGCTTTTATTTCAAAATGTATTAATTGTGGTTTAGTAAATTAGTTGTATAAAACTGGAACTTCATTAATTATCACTTTCAGATGGTGTGTTTCTTTACACTTATACTGAAGTATAATGCAGATGAAAACATCATGATTTATTGTTGGGGCTAGTAGATTCTGCAAAGTAATCGTCAAAATAAATCTTGTGGACTAAAAAGTACGAAGTCTCCCATTGAAATACACTGAGGAACAGGTAGCTAAACCCTGAAGAACCCTTAATAAATGCACTTTCAGGGTTTAATTTTAAATGCAAACTAAAATAAAACCACAAATCGCTTTTAAATCTGACAGTTTTGCGAAGTCCTAGGAGTTCCTGAACGCATCAGGATGGAAGGTGGGTTTTTCTCCTCTTTTTTGACTCTTTTTTTTGGGGAGGGGGCACAAAGCATTTCCTTTTTCCATTTGAATCACACTTTGTAGCAAAAAAGAACTCAGACTCTCGTACAAATTAGGTGAGGATTAACTAACCTGGAGGAGGATGCTTCAAAAACTCTGTGGACTCTGGACCTTCATTTTGTATTTAGCAGCCAAAGTTTGACGCAATCTTCCCCGGGATAATAACCAGGAATAGTCCGCAGTGTCATCATCACCATGGAAGTATTTCATATGGAGAAATAGAGATATGCACAACTTTTACTTGGATGCAATGTGAGAATGTTTTGAAAACATTTAAAGAAACTTGTACAAAAAAAGTAACTTTTCCAGATGTCTCTGTCGATGCAGCTGTCTAATGAAACCCATTCACACCCCTAAAGAAAAAGTACTTTCTATATTTTGCAGCTTTGTGGATTTCTGGATTACTTTTTTTTCGCTTTGCATTGGGATTTTTCTTCAATTATATTAGAATAACGGGATTTTTAAAAACTCTGTAAGCTGTAAGTAGTCGAAGTTTCTAGAAATGGACGCACACCGAGGAGCCCAAATACAAATGTTTTAATAAATAACAGCCAGAAAATGTTATTTGGGTGAAGTCGTCGGAAAGGGAAGCCCCAATGAGTGGCACACAGTCAACACTCACTGACAGGTAGGATAAAGGCTATTTTCCTATCCCAAACTCATTATTTTCCTCAATACCTTTTGAACTCATCATATTGGCTCAAGATATATGACGTTTTTTTTATTTCGGTTTACGCATGAAAACACACCCAATTGCATCCCGCCAAGCTCCATTTAGGAAACCCTCAATTTAAGGTTATCCTGCTCGTTCGGAAACATGCATACTGTCAGAACTTAATGAACTATATTTTACCATGTGTTGCCTATGTTGGTTAATTGGGCAATCAAGTTATTAAAGAAAAAAGCCACATTTTCTTAAAAAGTGTAAATGAGTTTTTCTTTTAACGTCACAATTTAGTGCCAGAGGGCGGCTTCTGGGGTTTGTAAGCGTAAGGGAATATAATGTAAACCTTGAGTTTTACCTAATTTAATTGCTTTTAATCCACTGTATGAACGCCGAACTTAATATAAGGCGTTTATATTACAGATTCTCTCCTAAGTTATCTTCTAACTCCCATTAATAAGGTGTCAGACTGGGAGCAAGTTAAACTATGCACATTTATCATTGCAGTTCGTAACAGGATTCCCATTAAAAACTTAGACGGGGCTCAGTTAGTTTTCTCCTTTTTCCAGTTGCTGACAAGCACCTTATTTCCAGTCTTACTAGAATATCCATTTTACTTGTGGCCCATAGCATGATAGAGGTTTTCTACATATATGTTTGTTCAAATAACTCATTACATGCATGACAAGTGCACTAACTGAGTCTGAGAAAGCTTCCTCGTTGTGTTGCTTGATTGAAAGTGAACTGATTGAGTTACCAGTGTGTAAACATGTGCTTTTAATATTTATTTATACAGTGAAACAGTCCCACAGATTGGGTTCAGTGGACCATTATAAGATACCTCTATGTCACATGATGTTATATCTGATGGTCAGCACATTTGACAACACTGACGGCATGTTTCTACACCAGGATGCAGAACTGTAGACAAGTTAAATGTCATTGTAATCTGTGCATGTCAGTACGCATTGATTATATGATCACATGACTTCCTATTTATTGATCACAGATAAAAACACAGGCTGTTGTAAAGAATTTGGGCATTTTTCTCCTGTTTTATGGCAGAGAAATACGCCTGTGATGAAGCCTTGCTGCTCTTCAGTTTGTCGAAACTCTTCTTTAGGAATCTTATGAGGTGAATTGTTTTTTACTAATGTTAATGGTTGACTTTGAGCTATTCAGATCCCACCCCACATAAGTCACTTGTGTATTTTTACACTGGGTAATCAGGAGTTTCCTCTGAGGAAATGCCAAAACAAAGGCACACATGACTGCCTCGGAAAGTCAAACAAAGGCAGTTGATTTCTTGACCTTCAGCCTGCAGAGAAACTGAGCTGCTCCTCTGCTTTTTAGACTGGGCCTCTTTTTAGGGTCGATTTCTTCATGTTTCCATCACAAATCCCACATAAAGACCATATACAGTGAGACGGACTGGAAGTGGAAAGCATGACACATGCCACAGAAGGGACTTATAGGGAAAATGTAACCTGAAATGGATTTCACAGATAAACACACAGCTCTTTGCTGCTCAGGTTTACCTGTTAGATTTATTATGACATAGCTTATGACTGTTATATTTATCCTGTTTGATTAGGTGGGGGAAAGCATGTAATACATTATCATACGATGCAAAGTCCTGCTTTATACTTCTACTCCTCTACAATTTAGGGGAAGATTTGCTCATAAAAGGGGCCATATTTCTGCTTTTCCCTTTCCTGTAGTGTGTTATAAGACGAAGATAGAATTACTTTATTCATCCCAGACTGGGAAATCTTTGTGTTGCAGCAGCATAATGCACTACAAGTTATTGCAGTAAAAAATAAAAATAGGAAATAGACAATTCAAAAGTGTGAACATTAAGAAGAAATAGAAATAAACCAGTATTATGTGTATGCATATATATATATATATATATATATATATATATATATATATATATATATATATATATACACACACACAGTTGGACTATGAACATAAATAATCAGTCGGACAAGAAGACACACATGTATCGGTGTTTGCATGTAAAGGGTCTGCAAAGGCTAACATCCCTGTGTTCCGCCTCCATTTCACTCCTTTGATTACTTCCAGAACATAGTGACATCTCTATGTAACGCTCTAACTCCTATTGGCTATCGCTACAACACATTGTACGTAATAGGCTAAGGGGCGGGACAAGTGGTTGACCTATGACAACAGAGCCGGCCAGCTAACCAATCAGATCAGACTGGGCTGTGGTTTCAGACAGAGGGTGAAAAGAGGTGCTGCAGCACAGGCAGTATGAGAAACATAAAGAGCTTTTTGAATATTAAAGCATAGAGACATGTCCCAGGAGAGACACTACATACTGATATACACCTGAACATCAGCAGGAGAGGACTCTTTAAAGTAGAGACACTACATACTGATATACACCTGAACATCAGCAGGAGAGGACTCTTTAAAGTAGAGACTCTACATACTGATATACACCTGAACATCAGCAGGAGAGGACTCTTTAAAGTAGAGACACTACATACTGATATACACCTGAACATCAGCAGGAGAGGACTCTTTAAAGTAGAGACGCTACATACTGATATACACCTGAACATCAGCAGGAGAGGACTCTTTAAAGTAGAGACTCTACATACTGATATACACCTGAACATCAGCAGGAGAGGACTCTTTAAAGTAGAGACACTACATACTGATATACACCTGAACATCAGCAGGAGAGGACTCTTTAAAGTAGAGACGCTACATACTGATATACACCTGCACATCAGCAGGAGAGGACTCTTTAAAGTAGAGACTCTACATACTGATACACACCTGAACATCAGCAGGAGAGGACTCTTTAAAGTAGAGACTCTACATACTGATATACACCTGAACATCAGCAGGAGAGGACTCTTTAAAGTAGAGACTCTACATACTGATATACACCTGAACATCAGCAGGAGAGGACTCTTTAAAGTAGAGACGCTACATACTGATATACACCTGAACATCAGCAGGAGAGGACTCTTTAAAGTAGAGACGCTACATACTGATATACACCTGAACATCAGCAGGAGAGGACTCTTTAAAGTAGAGACACTACATACTGATATACACCTGAACATCAGCAGGAGAGGACTCTTTAAAGTAGAGACGCTACATACTGATAGACACCTGAACATCAGCAGGAGAGGACTCTTTAAAGTAGAGACACTACATACTGATATACACCTGAACATCAGCAGGAGAGGACTCTTTAAAGTAGAGACGCTACATACTGATATACACCTGAACATCAGCAGGAGAGGACTCTTTAAAGTAGAGACACTACATACTGATATACACCTGAACATCAGCAGGAGAGGACTCTTTAAAGTAGAGACGCTACATACTGATAGACACCTGAACATCAGCAGGAGAGGACTCTTTAAAGTAGAGACACTACATACTGATATACACCTGAACATCAGCAGGAGATATTTAGATCCAGTGATCGATGGTTAAGTCAGAACACTAACAATTGAATACTGTCTGTTATTTATGATAAACACAATTTATTGCTTTATTTACACGATTTTGGAATATTCCAGAAAATATACTCTGTGTTTAAAGCCTCGTTCTGCATTAACATGTATATAAAGTTTCCTTACTAACATTACTTTGAGTATTATTCTGAGTGATAGTCCCTGTCTCTGTGAGATTGAGCCGTCCCCCTGTCTCCTGAATGATGTTGAATTGCAAATTATTTCAGCAGCTCTTGCGTGTGCATGCATGGGTGCGCGTGTGCCATTTGTTTTGATTAGTGAAGCATGTGAAAAATGCATGCAGCTGGATGTTTCTCTCACGTTGCACATTTGGTGGAACGAGCACCTGGTGACCTTTAGACGGATTCCTCTGCTGGACTTCACCGTGTGGAGCATCGGGATCGGGATCCGATGTGTAACGAGTAAATCACACGCAGACACAAATGCATGTTAATATTTAGCATGGGTCTTCAACAGGGGGTCTTAAGGGTAACTGCAGGGGGTCTGCCAGGGTGTTGTTTTGACAGTTGTTGTTTTTCTTGCTTAAAAATGAATCACATGAATCCAAGATATGAGGGGAAAGCGGGTTTTGAAAAAGGGAAAAGTTTGAGGGTGATGTTCAGATTGCATGATCAACCTGATGCCAGCAGCCCGTGGACCGGCTCTGTTTCTCTTTGACACACATACACACACACACACACACACACACACACACACACACACACACACACACACACACACACACACACACACACACACACACACACACAGTTCTGCTGATCTGTGTGTTTCCCAGACCGCCAATCCTCCACCCTCTGCCCCCCCCCGCCGCCCACCCCTCGCTCTGACGGGAAGTGGTGACATCACTGTTAAACAATGCCTGTCGGGCCCTCGGTCCCCCGAGCCCCTCTGTGACACATCAGTGCAGGACGGACACCGATACAGCCCTCACATCCCCTACCGTCAGACACGTCTCGGTTTACTTTATTCTATGTCCTCTAAACCTCGGCCGTGTTTTTGGCTCAGTTTGTCTTTCTGGTAGCAGGAAAAAAACACTGGCTTCATGTGCATGAAACTGAATGTGGAACTTGCAGGAATGCAATTTAAAAAAGTCAAGAGAAAAGGGGTCAAGATATTTAAATGTGGTTCAAACTAAAAATCAAGTTTCCCTTTTTAACATATATTGAATTTATTTAGCATTTTCTTGCACTTCATTACAAGCTTTACCCAAACTGTAAAAGTGTTTGACTACTGCAGTCCCACAGCGCTGTTTCAATTCTAAGTAGTGTTGCAATCATTATGTAAGTTTCTGTGTTTCTTCAGAATCCAAAATTAACTTTATAACTTTTTTCGTCCCAGAGGAAACTGGGTTTTGTGACAGGATGAATTAAAAGATACATAGAATAAGTAAATACAAATAGGAAATGAAAGTTAGACTGTATGATAAAAAGACAAATGACTAAAATGCAGATAAAAAAATAAAATGAAATTCTGTAAGTTTGTGGAAAAAATCTAAATACCAAATTAAAGCGTCTTTTTATTTAACATTTTCAGCAAAAATCAAAACATTTTATCTGAAGAATCCATCAGCTTTTATTTACTCGTGTTGTGTTTCATGATATCGTTGTACATTTTTAATAAACATGAAGATGTAATGACTGCATGGAGTTTGAGCTTCTTCCTCTTTCCTCTCCCTCTCCCTCTCCAACCCTCTGGAGCCGAGCTCTGCCGTTATCATCCCGGAGGAATTGTCTGGCATTTTTGGCATTTGAGGCTCGAGTAGATTGCTGCATGTTTCTTTAGTTTGTTCCGCCTTTGGTTTCTAACCGTGCTGTAAGAAAGTCTGCAGAAATCAGCCAGCATGTTTCCCAGCCGCTAATGCAATGAGTGAGTGAATGATGCCTCCTTTTATCGTGGTGCCAGTAAACTTTCACATCGACGTGAACATTTCTCCTTCGGTGTTTGAGGATTGAGGAACTTCTTGACCTCTACTGGGTTCAAAGTTCTGTGCAGGACAACAGGAACATGCATTTAATGATACAGGGGCAGGACATAATGCTTAGCTGTTTGTTAATGTCATGGCTTCGGATTATATCCTGGAGGATTTATCAAAAAAAGCTTTGCACTCCACCAGAAAGGTTTTTTGTTTTGCTTTCGTTTGTTTGTTTATCTGTTTCTTAGCAAGACCACGAAATATCTGACCACCTGATTTACATGAAGCTTGGTGGAAAAGGTGTAGAAGGGGCCAAGATTTGAACCTGATACCATTTAAACTGGTTTGGCTTTAATTGAAGTAGTTCTTAAACTGGTTTGGCTAATTGGAAGCTAGGTTCCTGAAATGACCCCGAAGTACCACAGTGGCAGCCATGATAAGAGCTGTTTGAATTCTCCAGACGATAGGAAAGGAGCTTTGAAACTTCCTTTATAACCTCCTTTAGCTTAGGGAACACTGGACCTTACTTTAAGAGAGGAAAGGAGGAAATGCTGTCCCACAATGCCTTGCGGCCGCAACTTTTACCATGACCCAACAACCGACGTGTCCCTGCAGGATTCTTGCTTTTGAGTTGTTGTTTTTTTATAGCTAAATGCACTTTTGTGAGTCACTTTGAATCCAAACGTCAGCTAAATGTTACATCGATTACTCACCACACTGCTTGTGATTTGGAATCTTGTTTTGGGGCCCCTGGTCACCCAAAGAGAGGACTTAGCAGATGTAATCATCTCTTTTCTCACACCCATTAACCGTATCATTTCAGGGTCACACTGCAAATAAACCATAATCTATATTTCAAGGTGTCTCCATACGGCAGTTCATGCATGTGTCTTTAAATATTTGCAGCTGAATTCCTCCCTGTTATCCAGCACCCTGCTGCCACCCACTGAGAGGACGCAATCTGTCCCTGTCCCGCCTAGTCTTATCAGCTGCTGGTCTCCTGAAGTGGGGCCCTGCAGTCCCAGAGAAATACATGCTTCCCACCTTCCTACTCTTTTATCTGAAGCGAGTTCGCCCTCTTTCAGTCGGTGATTGTGACGACTGAGTTGTGTAATTTAACTCAGAACGTCGTCTGTCTCCTCTCAAAGACGCCCCCGTCGCCTCCTCCTCCTCCTCCTCCTTTTCTTTTTCCCACATTCAGGAAACTGGAGTCGAGCCAAGGAGCCGAGTCTCCGTTTCCGGGAATCTGTCCCACAAAGCCACAGTTTAGTAAGTTGGCTCTGACGTGGGGGGCCATTGTTAAAGAGCCCGGGGCCCCCCATTGTCCGAGGGAGGAACAGCAGCACAAACAAAACCTCCTCTTGCAGATCGAGGAGGAGCAGGAGGAGGAGGAGGAGGAGGAGGAGGAGGAGGGGGAGGAGGGGGAGGAGGAGGAGGAAGAGCAGGGGAACCTCTGTTATTAATACACAGTGGTCCAATGAGGTAGAGGCATATTACCCAAGTATTAATGCAGCTCTTCTTAATTTCCTCTTTCCTCTTTAAATACAAACATAGATATTCTCGGCTCTCGTAAAAGTATTGTAGTGTTCGAGGTTAACTGAATCTGAAATCAAGATGAAACAAAAAACACAGCCAAAATGATTCTAGATAGAAGCCTTTGTTAATCTTTGCAACAAGCTCCTCCGTGATGATCTGCTTGTTGTTCAAATATAAGTATTTTCTGAATTACATATTTTGAAGTCATTGTTTAGGAAACATGAACAGATGTGTGTCACTGAGAGGTGGAAAGAGTATAAACTGTGTTTCCCTCGTAAGAAAACCTCAAATATGAAAGACAGTCACTTGCATTTGTTCTGTGTTTCTCACATCTGTTTCTTGCAATTTTATTGAATACAAATACGATCCCAGAGATCTTCCAGCTGCAGCATGAAATGGTTTTATGTAAAACCATAAAAATAATTTGAGTCGACGGTTTGCTTCCCGTCTCTCTAGGACCCCGAGCATTCTCAACAAGGAGCCCACCGACAAGAAACCCAAGCATGAGAAATCCCCCGTCCCCCTCAAACATGAGTTTGATCCCACAGGTAAACACACACACACACACACACACACACACACACACACACACACACACACACACACACACACACACACACACACACACACACACACACACACACACACACATTTACATTTTCGTTTTATTTTAATTTTATTGACTTTTTTATTTTCTGTTTGTCTTTTTTTTTAACATCTCTCTAACCCCAAATTTGAACAAAAACATGACTTGACATAGCAGCACGTTTAACTCAGATTTCAGTTAAGCTGAAACTACAGAAAATTAATTGGCAGCAGCTTTAATGAAATTCATAAAAAACACAAATATCAGATTTCAAAATAAAAGCCCGTCTGCGAACTTGAACGATTTTCTTAACAGTAAGAAAATAAATACCAGCCGTGCTCTCTCAGTGTGTGGTACTTTACTCTGGATAAGGAAATTGTTGGAGAAGTGTTACTGGCCTCATTAAATGTACAGCTCTGAGAAAACTCCCAACATAATCACCATGTTTGGTTCTCTTCTGTACTCTCAGATAAAGTTAGTGAGTCTTCTCTCCGTTCATTTGCTTCAAACTCTAGGTATGACCCGTAGCCTCTCTCAGGCAGCGTAGTAAAGGTTGTTTCCTGGGTTTTTGGGCTGACATTAATCCTTCCTGCCCTTTCGCTCACCCTGGAGGCCAGAAGACGACCAATTATCCTCTCTGCTCCGAGAGATAAGTCTTTGAAGAGGGACAGAGAAACACTGGGTCACTAAACTTCCTCTGATGAGGGAAGATTGTCCCTGCAGATCCTGGAGAAGTTAGTAGAGGAGCATGTGGGCATTTACAGATGAAGGCACTGGGAACCGTTAGCTGTGGGGAGTAAAGCTGTCCATACAAACACATGGAGGGTCCGGTTATAAATATGAAAGTGTTTCTGGATCCCCTGCAGCTTCTAAAAGCCTCTTTAAGACTCACCTTTACAAGATGGCGCTTTATTGATGGCATTATTCTGTATTTTCTCTTGCTGTGTTTTAGACATTTTCCTGCAGGTTTTTGATGTAATTCTGTTTATGAAGGGTCGTTATTATTAGTATTATTAGTAGTAATACAGGTAGTGTTAGTAGAAAGGATCACAAACAGACAGTTAAAACATCTCTTTCTGGTGAGCGTTGTTTTTGTTGGAAAGAGTGCAGCTTCTATTTAAAACATTTTCTGCCTCTTGATTTTTCACTTCCTGTTTGGAGAGTTTTTCCCACGTTAAAAAGCATACCGTAAAACTGGATCATCTGCGTCACATGCAAAATCAAATGTATCATTTAGCGTATGATGTAATGCTGTGTGTGTGTGTGTGTGTGTGACAGGCCTCGTGCAGCGGTGTGTGATAATCCAGAGAGATGAGAATGGCTTCGGGTTGACTGTAAGCGGAGACAACCCTGTGTTTGTGCAGCTGGTGAAAGAAGGTAAGACACACACACACACACACACACACACACACACACACACACACACACACACACACACACACACACACACACACACACACACACACACACGCTTGCAGAAGCCTTGTTTCTTAATCGTCCTTTCTGTTACAGATGGAGCTGCGATGCGAGCCGGTGTTCAGACCGGAGACCGGATCATAAAGGTCTTTTACTTCTTACTTCCAGGAGCAGAAAATAAGCATTTAATTTATCTGAAAGTTCCAATGAAAATACATAAAACATCACGTTTTCCTTAAAGCAATAAAGCCAGCATCTCTCCCGATGCTTTTTGTTTCCTGACAGGTCAACGGGACCTTAGTCACTCATTCAAACCACATAGAGGTTGTGAAGCTGATCAAATGTAAGTCTGCTTTTTAATCTTCTCCCCGTCCTTACGGTTGATTTTTGTGGCTCATGGGAAGTATAATCTTACCCAGTTTCATACAAAGTACATGTCTTTTTTTAAACATATCCAAAACCTGGTGACAAATGTAATAATATTAAAACACCACGTTAAATATTGCAACACACATTTCAGTTGTTACACATTTATTTACACTTCATTTCTATTTCAGTCCATTCTAAAATTGACCAACTCTTACGCAATCCAATTAATCCCCGGGGATAAATAAAGTATTTCTGTTTCTGAGAATAGAGAAACATCTGACCAAATAAAAACAATGAAAGGAACAAAATAAAGAGGAGATGTGCAAGTCCTGCCCAAAACAGCAGCTGTGCATACAGGACACAAAAGCCCTTCGAAATCTCCTGAAATTAACTTTTATTTCCACAAGAAATGGAGGCAAGAACAGCTGAAGACTCAGAGTTTTTGGGGGCATGTTTCCCACTACAGTCAGCACAACTGGGATTCAATCGCTAAAGAAACTAAATGTGTCCGAGAGCAGTGAACAAGTTTAAAACTGAAATGATTGCTCATAATGTACAGTGTAATACTGGTATAATGCCAAAGTAAGTCGAGTATTTCACAGGTTATGCAGATTAATTATAGTCTGTATCGTTTATTATGTATTGATTAAAAGAACCTCGGAGTTACAAACAGTTAAACACTGAAAATAAGAAATACACTTAAATAGAAATATCTATGAAAACATAGAGATGTTAAATGAATATTGTGCTAACTGTACTTCAGTATTTACGGAAATGTAATATATAACAATGTGTAGATTACAAAAAATGAAGTAGTGCTTAATATTAAAAATAAATAAATGCTGGAAAACATTATTGCTCCAAATGTACAGAAGAATATGAGAATACTCGATCTGTCCCGCGGGGAATGATCTTTTCTACACCGTTGCTCAATTTGAGAATAAAATGAATGTAAATGAAATAAAATATCTGTAAAAACACGAGTTCAAAGAGTACAAACATACAATCGAATAAACATATTTAACTTGATTCAACATGTGCCTAAAGATACCAACGTAGAGTTCGTGTTGCCCAGGTGATGAAGTCCTCTCTGAGTACAGAAACTCCCCAGTGGAGGATTTTAATGGACTTTATATAGACAATAAACTGAGGGGAGTAAAGAGGAGCCAAACCCCCCCTCTGTGTTTTCTGAGGAGTTTTTTCATGAATCAGCGTTTTCCTCTCCCTCCTTCATTCCTCTCCCATGACTCCTCTCTGGCAGCGGGGTCCTATGTGGCCCTCACGGTGCTGGGGAGGCCTCCGGGGCTCCCTAACCTCCCCCTGGGGGAAGAGGAGAGGGAGGCAGGAGCAGAGGTCAGCCCGGCCTCTCCTCTCTCAGCGCCCCAGACTCCCGCAGTGCCGGGCGGGGGGGAGCGATGCAGCGTCCAGGAGGGCAACTCCTCCACCTCTGATGGGGTAAGGAAGGAGAAATAATGTGCCATGAGCGATATTTCTGTTTAGAAAGGATGAGGAAACATAGCACGAAACACTGCAGGGGTGCAGATATATGCTAAACCTCAATTATGTTAATAGCTTGGAGGTGCAGTTCTCTTCTTGGGTATAAATGAAAGGTTATATCTAAAGATCAAACATTCACAGTAACCTTTTATTGTTGTAAAATCAATTCAAACTCTCCAAAACCCATACACAATATTAGAAATCAGGTTTAATCACATGCATGCTAAACCACACAGGAGGAATAATGTACATTATGAGGTCTGAAGTAGATAATCACAAGCTAAGTTCATTTCCAGTGCAAACTCCTCTTCATCTGCACAGTTATCTATACTTCCTGGCGACAACTAGAGGAACTTAGGGAATAGGATGCATTTCCAATATACACTGTCACTTTTTTACATACACTTTCATATTACATGCACAATAATGCCACTACTCTACTACATACTGTATATTTAGAGGCGTTATTGCAAAAACTGAAACGGAAAAGCCAGCTGTAACCAGAATATATTAGATTCTTGCAGAGAAAGCACAGTTTGGGCTTTTTGGAGAAACACACTTTTCCAAATGCATGAAAAATCTGGGAAAGCAGTTTCTGACCCTAACCACGTGTACTTTATTACCTCTGTAAAAAGACTTTGAGCACCTGCAAAACGGCTTGTAAAATAAATGTATTGTTGTTGTTGTTATCATTTATGTAAGCAAGCCCCGATAACGTACTGTAAATGATACACTTTTTTTGTGGTGTTTTAGTAATTTTATGAAACACTTTGTCGTCCTGTGTTTCAAGAAATCAGCCACTTATCTGGCAGCTCGTTATTCTTTATCAGTCCCATTTGCTTCTGTCTATTTCCTGCCAAATATCACCAAAATGCTGCAGTGTTTCTGAACCTGTGAAACTAAAGCAGAAATACATGGCGCTCGTTGTTCCTTGTTGAAATGATCTTATCTCCTGAGCCTTTCTCTTGTGACTCTTGTCCTTAAATGGCTAAATTTACTGTATGATTAATTTCCACATTTCCCTTTTTACTTTCTGTCTCATCAGTATCACTTCTCTGTTTCCCCGTGTGAACCTCAAGCTCCGTTCAATCCCTGTGTGGGTGACCGGGGAATAATGATGTAATTATGTGTTTTTAAACTTATTTTTGGCTCATTATTTCCTCTCCTAGGGTGAGAATAAAACCAGGCACAGTGAGCGAGTCGACCTCCTGCAGAAGATGCTAACCAAGGAGCAGCAGGACCTGCAGGTGTGTGTGTGTGTGTGTGTGTGTGTGTGTGTGTGTGTGTGTGTGTGTGTGTGTGTGTGTGTGTGTGTGTGTGTGTGTGTGTGTGTGTGTGTGTGTGTGTGTGTGTGTGTGTGTGTGTGTGTGTGTGTGTGTGTGTGTGTGTGTGTGTGTGTGTGCGCTTTATAGCATTCATAGCTCTGTTTGATGTTTGCTCACTTTCTACCCTTATCAGCTCAGTCAAGGCTTCCATACTCTTTAAATCTAAGACTCGATGTGTGTGTGTTTCAGTTGAAGGAGGAGGAGTACAGCAGAAACCCTCGTCCTAAACTGCTGAAGGAGGTGCAGGAGGTGAAGAAGCACATCTCACTGCTGCAGGAGAGGCTCAGCAAAGCAGCTGCATCACAGGTCAGACATCTAGTATTACAATTCATTTAGCTGACCCGTTTATCTAAAGCAAGGTTTTTTACTTACATATGTATGTTCGTTACTCTCCTAAACCTCCTTCACCCATGCACTGATTCCCCTCTTTGTGGATGACATTTATCCTCTGATATATATATAGCTCAAACCACGTCATCACGTCCGCGGACTTTACCTCAACAGGATCTAGTTCTGCATTTCGACTCGCACCATTGTGTCTCTTGTTTATTTATATTTCTTGTTTTTGTCTTTAGTATATTGTGTATATTTTTTCAGATTTTCATTGCCAAGACCTTTTACAAATAAAAATAGAGTATGTGAATGTTTGATCTTTGCAGGACGGAGCCGTAGGGTGCAGGAACGGTGAGGTAGAGGAGGGGGACGCTGGGACTCAGAACAGCCCGTCCTCTCCTGGGGACAGCAGGACCGACGGACCCTCCCCGAACAACCACTCTGTGAGTATGATGACAGTGTGATTTGAAAGAGGAACGTCTTTACGATAATATAACAATATTCTATAAGAGTATGAATGATCTCATGTAACAACAGGAAGTCTGAAGCTCTGCTCCTTCTACACATGGAGGTGAAATGGTCCTTTTCCATCTGGGGGTTTTCCAGCTTCAGCACCAGACTAAACAATCAATTAAGTGTGTGTGTGTGTGTGTGTGTGTGTGTGTGTGTGTGTGTGTGTGTGTGTGTGTGTGTGTGTGTGTGTGTGTGTGTGTGTGTGTGTGTGTGTGTGTGTGTGTGTGTGTGTGTGTGTGTGTGTGTGTGTGTGTGTGTGTTAGATGCACAGCAGCCCCCTGATGCAGACGCCCTGTCAGAGCCCAGATATCAGCCGACGGGACTTTCAAGATTTCCGCCCGGCGACTGAAACAGAGGACACTCCTTACGCAGTAATGAGACAAAAACACTAAAAAAGTTGTTGTTTTTATTCCTAATGTTTCCTCCTTTGACACCTGAGTTTCCCCACAGGGGTTTATGCAGAAAATAAACACACAGTTCAATCCATAACTTTTCCTTCTGTTACTCCAGACACAGTCCTCAAAGGCTGAGTTTGGACTCACGCTGTTCATCGATTTATCAAACAGTCAATTTTTTTCTCACTCAGGATTTCAGTGCCCAGTGCATTGTGGGAAACCCTCCCTTCCTCCCCCACCCGCAGATCATCGGAGCAGAAGACGACTACTTTGACTCTCAGCAGGAGCAGGTACCTCCAAAACATCTCTAAGCAACCAGAAGTTGATTGGATTGCATCTATAACAACCTTTGAAAAGATGATCGGGACTTTAGGCATTATTTAATGACGCTAACGTGGATTTTCAGGAGCGTTTCTGGTTTTTACGTCTCTATGTATTTCAGATTAATGGAGTCTGCAGCTGCTTCCAGAGTTTAGAGGCTCTGAAGTGTCGGCCGGCTCACCTCGCAGTTTTCCTCCATCATGTGGTGTCGCAGTTTGACCCTGCACCTCTGGTAAACACACACACACACACACACACACACACACACACACACACACACACACACACACACACACACACACACACACACACACACACACACACACACACACACACACACACCTCTACTTTTTGATTTATTGTTACAGTGAAACAATCTAAGCAGGATGAAAGCTGCCCAAATTAAAAATGAATAAATAAATCAATTACTTAATGAATAAATGTCATTATGTGCAAAATGAAAGTGTGCCGAGGCTTTTCTAATGATATAATGAGCGTTGTTCATGTTTTGACCGAGGCTTAGACAACATGAGCTTCCACTTATATTCTCAACGAGAGTTTAAACTTTAAATGAAAGTCTTTTAAAGCTGCTTCTCTTCCCTCTGTTAGTTCTGTTATCTCTACGCCGACATGCACAGACAGACCAGCTCCAAAGAGAGCCGGCGCTTCTTCATCGAGTTCCACTCCCTCTTCATGGATCGAACAGCGGTACGCTTTCTTTCTCTTTCACCACACGACTGACTATTTAGCATTTTTGTTTATGCAACTCTCATTTGTTTCCCTGTTGTTGTTTTTCTCAGAATCTTAAAGTACCAGTGCCTGATACACTTGCATCTGAACTGGGTAAGTGACGGAGAGATGTTTTGCAGATTTGAAATGCCACGATGCTTTATTAATGAGTGAGAATCCCAGCAGAGTTTCCTGAATGCATGCAGGTCATTTGTAATACTCTCTCTTAGAGCTGGGATACTATAATGTTGTTGGTGTGTGTGTTTCTCTGCAGAGAAGCGCAGGCTGGAGTTAATCCCCGAGGATCTGTGCAAACAATACACTCAGCTGCTGCAGGACTCACTGCTGCCGGACCTGCACAAGAACCTGGAGGACTTCAGGTAAAACACACACACCTGCTCAACCAATACAGAGTGGAGGAAGTAAAAAAAATACCAGGCTTTGTAAAATATATAGTTAAAAAGGACCAAGAATCGATTAAAAAGTCTATTTATGACAGAAATGTGTGTGTGTGTGTGTGTGTGTGTGTGCAGACAGAAGCGCAGCATGGGTCTAACTCTGGCTGAAGACGAGCTGTCGAAGCTGGACTCGGAGGGAGGAAAAGACCCGCAGAATCTGGAGAGGGAATGTTCCTGCGCTGAACACATACTGTCCAAGATAGAGGACATCCTGTGAGTCCACCACACACACACACACACACACACACACACACACACACACACACACACACACACACACACACACACACACACACACACACACACACACACACACACACACACACACACACACACACACTCCAGTGTATTCACACAAATGCTGCATTGATTTGGAGTCACTGGCTCTCATTATACGGAAGCTATTGAAGAGAAATCTGGAATCTATGCTAATTTGACAATAGAAATATTCATATTAAGTAGATAATTGCACAATAACGCAATAAAAAGGCGTGTGTCCTACTTTTCCAGCGCGGTCATACAGTGCTGCATTGATTTGGAGGACCCTGGGTCACATGGCATGGCGGCTTTTGCACTGAAATGAGACGTTTTAATCAAGAAACTGCAGATTTGTTCAGAGAAATATTCATATAAAATAGAAAAAGCAATACAATTCCATGAAACCAGGTGCATCCTATTTGTACAGGGTAGAAGTACAATGCTGCTTTGATTTAGATTAGATTTAGTCAGCAACAACAAATCAAGCCTTTTCAATAAATATGATGTGTGTTTGCTAACCCTGAGCTTCCTGTTGCAGGTTGCCGTCACAGCCCACAGAAGAGGAGAAGTGGTGAGAAGAAACAGAGTTTTTTGACATCATTAACCAATAATTACTCATTACCCAAAAGTCTCTTGCATTAACGTTGCACATATCCAGAAGCGGATAACAATCTGATTCTAAGTGGCCTTAAAAGGTCTTAAAGGTGATGTGCCTCCAGCTGCAGTAACCCTGTTGTATAGAGGGTCTTCCTAGTGTTTATTTTATGCATTACTTTCACTAGATGTGTGTTTTTGCACCATGAAATCTGCAAATGACACACAGTAAACAACAATATTCTTCCATCTGCAGCCAAACGATGCAGTACGTGATGCTCACCTACATGAAGCACCTCGGGGTGAAAGTGAAGGAGCCTCGAGGCCTCGAACACAAACGAGCTCGCATCAACTTCCTGCCCAAGATCAAGGTCCGACCGCGCGTC
This sequence comes from Eleginops maclovinus, assembly GCF_036324505.1. Taxonomy (NCBI): domain Eukaryota; kingdom Metazoa; phylum Chordata; class Actinopteri; order Perciformes; family Eleginopidae; genus Eleginops; species Eleginops maclovinus. The sequence continues at coordinate 2,861,517 of NC_086359.1, forward strand.
ACAGAACCACGATGAGCTGTTTAACCTCACACTTCGTTAACATCGTTTCATTTCTATCAAGCAGAAGAGTATAAAGCCAGAGAAGGAGGGAGAGGAGAAAGTGAAGAAGCCTCGGTTTCCCAACATCCTCGGCCCGCCTCGACGTCTGAGCCGAGTGGACTCCACTTCAGGTGAGAGGGAAACAGAGAAGATGATTTATTATATAGCACACAACCCACTGTGCTGAAGGCTCTGATGGTAAAAGGCGGCCATTGTAGGGTCGAACATATCAAATACAGAGTCCATGGGTAAGAATACTTTTGGAGATCTTTTTTAATATTTGCTGACATTATACAGTCCCAAATTTATGAGGAAAAAAACAAAAACAGATGTGGCTTCACTTTGATTTAAAACTATTGGATAATTAACAAAAATCTCATCAATTTGTAAGTTTTAACATTTTTCATTTCACAGAATATCTGGTATTTCTTCTCTTAATGCACTTCTTTAGGAGACTTTGAGTTTTTCGGACAACATTAACCCTCTGCCTAGTCTCTTTTTTTATTACGATGGCCGTACAAAAAGGTAGAAAATGTGTGAGTGAGGCAAAAAGTAAGTGAGTAAAATCCTACGTGCACAAAAATGCTGGTTTAAATCAATCAAAGCTAAAGAAAGTGTTTGGGAGTGTGCGTGCGTAGAGAATATCAGAGTCTGTGAATGCTGTGGATTTTGAAATGTTCTTGCCATATGTTTCTCTACAAAGATTGAAGTAAAAACAGACAAGGAAAAAACAACACAACAGGAGCAGTAGTGTGAGGACTGATTCTGTTCATGCCAACAGGTAAACCACTGGGTCGTTCCTCTTTCATCTGTGGTGCAACTGGGACCAGTTCCCTAACCACAGGAGTAATAAAGAGACGCAGGGTTCAATGTTTCCATCTCTGTCTTTATCCAACTGAAGATGTGTGTTTTCCTGCAGTGGGTAAAGCCGTGGAGATGAATAAGCAGCGTCCCCCGAAGCCTCTCCCCCCGCCGGCCTCCATCCTCCCCGAACAGCCGGACTCCCCCGCCTCCGGCTCTGCTCGCAGTCGTGGAAATCTGCAGAGCGACGCGTCGGACGCCGGCACGCAATCTTCCCCCTCCAACATCACCTTCCCGACGCACAGCTCCCCCCCCGGCCACGCCTCAGACACCAGCGGACACGACTCTGACTCCAGTAAGACCCCCCCCCCCCCCTGTTCCTCGCAGGTTGCAAGTAGACCCTCCTGTTGTGCAAAGGTCGGATCTGACCAGTTTTTCTCCACAGACAGTTCTCCGTTCTGCCTCCAGAATCGACCCGGTGATGCTCTTCATCCGTTCGAGCATCAGGACGGCGTCAGCAGCCCGACCGGATCTCAGTTTGACTTCAGCCCCTCCAACATGGAGCACCTGCATGAGGAGGAGCAGGACCCCTTCAGGTAACACACTACAGGGTGAAGGGTCTGCTAACCCAGAGATCAGGTCTTCTGCTTTTGCTTCTTCAGTCTTAAGTTTTTTTAATGTTGCATCTCTCCCGCTGCAGGTTGGAGGTTCATTGTCCGGTGTCCTCAGACGTCCAGAGTGAGGACGATCAGGGGGAGAGGGAGAGCGAGGCCCCCCCTCTGAACTGGCAGAGCCTCGTCAGCAGAGGAGTCCTGGAGAGCCTCACCCCGCAGGAGATCAAGCGACAGGAAGTCATTAACGGTGAGACACGTTCACCAACATCACACCTGTCTTTCTTCCTGACTGTAAGAGCTTTGCATTACAGTAAAGTGACGTCACCCCCCCACCCCCACCCCCATCCCTCCCTCAGAGCTGTTCTACACGGAGCGAGCTCACCTGCGCATGCTGAAGGTGTTGGACTGCGTGTTCCACCAGAGGCTCAGCCGAGACGCCATCCTCCCCCCGGACGACATCAAACACATCTTCGTTAACCTGGAGGAGATCATCCAGCTGCACGGTAACACGCACGCACACATGCACACATCGTATAGCCTGCATGCACAGAGGAAAGAGCACGAATTACAGAACCCCTTTACCATATTTATTTGCAGACGTTTGCAGCATGTTGGCGTTTTTCCCCCAGAATGTGATACCACTTTACAATAAGACTACCTTTATTAAGGATTCATAAAGGGTTCATAATTAGGTTGTAAACCCTTTATTAACCATTAAGAAGCATTTATAAACCAGTTCTAACATAGTTTTCATACATCAACACAGGCTCACTATTTGGCAAGAGGACTAAGCCTTATATTGGCTACCTAGCTTCCTCCCTGTTCTTCATCAGCCAGCATCCTTGGTATCTGTTGTTCACTGAGTTGATCCCCCCACCATCCATCTTGATGTTTCTGGGCATCTCTTAAGCTAAGTAGCCAATATAAGGCTTAGTAGTACAGATAAATGTGGGCTCACTATTTGGCAAGCCAACGGTCACAGTTGCCCTGTTTATCTCTTGTCTTATAAAAGCTTGTTAATGATTTATAAAGTGTTCACAATCTAATAAATAACCTAATTATAAACCCTTTCTGAATCATTTATAAGAGTAGTCTTATTGTAAAGTGTTTCCCAGATTTCTTCCTGTATTTTATGGAACTCTTCAATAATGCATGCTTCAAATAAATCCTGATATTTGTCTCCTATTGCAAGTTGAAGGGTGTTTTGCTCCATCCTTTTTAAAGATCATACTAATGTTGATACTGGGGGGTATTAAAGCTCCAAAAAGGTGCATGGGTGCAATGAGAAAAAGAGGTGTTATGATTGGATTCATTCATTATTTTATTACTGAAAAACAGAAGCACTGCAGCAGAGCAGTCATCCGAATTTTCAGCAACTTGTTCCTCAGAGCGTCTTCTCTTTGCTCCACAGTTTCCATCACAGAGCAGATGACGGCCATCAGGAAGAGGAGCGAGACGTCGGTGATCGGGCAGATCGCTGACGATCTCCTCGCCTGGGTGAGAGCATTTAAGATTCCTGCAGGAGTCAGAGTGTCATAAACATCTATACGATCCAAAGGCAAGAGGGTAATGGATATCGGTGTTTCACTAAATACCTCGAGGATAGTTGTGAAATCTGGAGGTTTGTTTGTGTGTTTCGTTCCAGTTCAGCGGGGAGGAAGAGGAGAAGATAAGGCTCGCTGTGGGAACTTTCTGCAGCAACCAGCCGTCGGCTCTGGAGCTCATCAAGAGCCGCAAGAAGAAGGACCAGAAGTTCACTCTGTTCATGCGGGTCAGCAGGAATAATACAAGAAACACATCCAGTTTTATTTAGGGGGAAATAAATAGCACATCATTAAGTAAAGATCAGAGGCAGGCTCACTCAGACTTGGTGTAGTGAATGGGTTTTAATTAAGAGAAATTTGCTTTTTTCCATCTTTTTATAGATATTTTATTCTTCCATTCATAAAAAGTCACTTTCACCTTCAAATATGTTTTGTTTGCATTATACAAACAGCAAATTGTTGATTTAATGCTGATGTTAATGTTTAATTTAACATATATAATTATTTTATTATTTACAGATATAAAAGTTTAAGCATTTTGAGATTCGGACATCAGCGAAAAATGTGTAAATTAAAATAAAAAAAAGGAAAAATTAAACAAAAATGAAGGAAATAAATAATGAAATTAAATTAAATTGACAAAGAAAAAATAAGTTATAGGTAATAAATAAAGAATACAAAAAATACATTTAATATAGAATGAGAAAAATATTTAGATTTTATAAAACACCTTTTTTACTATTCTATTTCATATCTTTATATTATTTCAGAAGGCAGAGAGTAACCGTCGGTGCCGCCGGCTGCAGCTGAAGGACATCATCCCCGTGGAGATGCAGAGAGTCACCAAGTACCCTCTGCTGCTGGAGAACATCGCCAAGTACACAGGTAAGAATGCCCACCTGTCCCCAAAGACTGCAGGTATCTTTAAATCATCATGCTGTGACATGTGGAGGATTTACCAGAGCTTTGTTCATCCCTCCACAGGAGACGGGGAGGAGAGGGAAAAGGTGAAGAAAGCCGGCGAGTGTTGCAAAAAGATCCTGAACCACGTCAACCAGGCTGTGAAGGAGGCGGAGAACAAACAGGTACGCACTTCAGTGTCAAATATACACTCTGTTCGGGGGTTTGAAATATTCTTAATTTTATATACATATTTATATATTGAGTGAAACCTATCCTTTTCTGAAAATTAATGAAGTAATTAACCTAATTTCATGAAGTCTGTTGTTAACTTGTTATTCAAAGTCCTCCTTTTTTAACCTCCTTTTATTTACATCCTTTAATTCTTAGATTTTTGCAAACTAAAATGGAGCGTTTTTGTACAGTTTTTATTATCTTTAAACTACATCTTAGTCGCGTCACTGTTTGGGATTAACCTTCTGTCTTGTTATGGTAAAAAAAAAGGTTTTGAAGAACACTAGTTTGAAAAGTATTCTGCTCTCAACAGAGGCTGGAGGATTACCAGAGGAGGTTGGACCTCTCGTCTCTCAAACCCAGTGAAAACCCCGTGATCCTGGAGCTGAGGGTGAGAGTCCTCGTCTCTGACTTGAGACCTAACGACGCTTGAGACAATTTCAAATGCATTGGAGTCCCTTTTATTGTACACGACCAATATGTTGTCATGAATAGTGTTTGTTTGTGCTGCAGAGCCTGGACCTGACCAAGAGGAAGATGGTGCACGAAGGGCCGCTCTCCTGGAAAGTCAACAAAGACAAGACCATAGGTACAAACACACATCAGTAGAATAACATCTCACTACAAACACACTATTAACCAGCCACCAGTTTATGAGTGGAGAGGAGGGATCATATACTGTGCTGATCCCTTTCAGAGCTGTACACGCTGCTGCTGGAGGACATCCTGGTGCTGCTGCAGAAACAGGACGAGCGCCTGGTTCTCAAATTTCACGGCAAGAACCCGACCAGCGCCGCCGACACCAAGAACATCTTCAGCCCCGTCATCAAACTCAACACCGTGCTGGTGCGGCCCGTCGCCACTGGTGAGAAAACACAATGATGCTTATATGTGAAACTTCAGGTCACTCTAGTATTATTGTACGCCTAGTTTCATCTGTGACTTATTATTTCTGTGGTAGCTTATCTTCGCTTTCTTCCTCAGACAACAAGTCCTTCTTCGTCCTGTCCATGTCTGAGAACGGAGCTCAGATCTACAAGCTGAGGGCGCACACGGTGTTCGATCAGAGAGCGTAAGTCTCACACACACATCTTTCTTTAATGACATTTGTAAGAAGTCGATAGCCCAGTACGGTCATTCTTAAGTTCCCGTTCCTCCTGCAGGTGGCAGTGTCTGATCACACAGAGTGCAGAGGCCATGAAGGCCAAACTTCAAGGAGACGCCATCACTCCTGCAGCTCAGTCTGAGTGAGTCCAATATCTATAGACACCGACTCACTGGTTTATACTTCTGTCCTGTTTCTAAAGTAAGTGTGTTTCAGAGCTGAGCAGGAGGCCATAGAGATCATCAAAGAAGAAGCGAGTAAAGACCCGGACAGCACGAGTGAAGGCGTCCATTCTGCAGGTACCAGAGCTGTGGAGGAATGAAGTATCTGAAGTGTTAAACATGTAGTATATTAATCAACACATAAACAACTATTTGATCGTTGTTTAGTTAATGTATATCGAACAAATGTCCGTCATTCACTGGTCCCTTTTTTAAAAGAGCATTTAACTCCTGACTTAAACTCAGAACTCAAACACAGTTCTTGCATTTGGCCCTTATCCTCTTCCGTAGTTTCCAACTTCAGATTTATCCATAAATATTTGAATTATATTTATTATGTGAGAATTTGTATTTTATATAATCTGTGAGGATTTAACTTTTATAATCAATGAGGATTTCAATTGATTTAATGCCTTATATATTCCATTTCTTTGTATTCTAAATATGAGGATGGATATTTACTTGCAGCATTTTTATTTGTATTAATCCGTAAGCATTATTCTTTTATTCAATTCTGTGATTCTTTTTATTTTACTTAATTATTAATATCTCAGTTTTTATTTTATTTATTCTATAATGATTTAGGTTAGGATTTTCCTTTCTTTATTCTGCGAGTATTTGTTGAATCCAGTTTAATTTAGTATATCCCCCCCCCCCCACCCCCACCTCACCCTCTGGATCCAAATCTCCTCTCCTCCCAGATAAAGATGCCGCTTCTTCTCCAGACGTCCAACCTGCTCCGAGTCTGAACCCGTTCGATGGCATGAAGTCAGAAGACGAGGAGGAGGAGCTGCTGGGGGAGGACCGACGCCTGGAAGATAATGAAGATGGTGAAATAGAGGAGGAAGAGGAGGTGGATGAAGCAGAGCTGGAGGCTTTCCTGGACGGACAGCTAGAGGACGGGCCTCCCTTCCTGCAGGAGGAACATCAGGACGTCTCTGCTGAAAACCAGGAGCCGGACGTCTTCGTCTCTGCGTCCTCTAAAGGAGAAGAAGCTCTCAGGACATGTGAGTGACAGATGAAAGGGTCAGGGGACACACATTAAAACACGGTACTCTCTCCAGAGGTGAACACATGTTCCTGTGTTTGCAGTGGCCATGCTGAAGCAGGCTCTCTTCAACCACATGATGAGCCGAGAGGAGGAGAAAGAGGAGAAAGAGGAGGCTCAGGATCAGAGTGTTTCTCTGCCCGGGAGCCCTGAGGGGCCCCATGAGAGCCGAGGGTCTCCAGCATCACAGAAAGAGAACGGTGACGGTGAGGGATCGTCAGACCGAGTGCTTTTACTCCAGCACTGTCAGAACTAAACTTAGCTCGACTTCATTCAGAGGGAATTTTGTCTCTTCGTTGTACTGAAGTATTATTTAGTTTCTTGGACTTTCTTTGAGTGGTTCCGTTTTATGCTACTTTATGCTAACAGTTTTATTTCTAACTTAAATAAACTTTAAAACTTCTTCTCCCCTCAGGTGGTTTCGTGGTTCTGGATTTCGGTGGCGGCTTGGAGGAGAGCAGCACTGATGATGACGGAGGAGGAGGAGGAGGTGGAGGAGGAGGAGGAGGAGATGTTGGCATCGACATGAGGAAGCTGCTCTCCTCTTCCTCTCAGGCAGGGCGGAGGACCGAACCTCAGCCGACAGCTGATGACCCACCTGCGCCTCCTGCAGGCCGACTTGCAGTATCTGAAGGTACTGCTCACTTCACACAGACACACACACACAGACACACACACACACACACACACACACACACACACACACACACACACACACACACACACACAGACACACAGACACACACTGTGGTGCCAAAAAAGCCCCAAAATGTGTTTTTTTCTGTGTTTACCAGAATTTTTAAAACAAGGATTTCTTGGGAATTATTTTTAAAATGTGTCTTGTTTTCCTTTTCAAAAACCTGCTGGATATTTTTTACTTTTTAAATGTTCCAAACCGTATTTTTCGCAATTTCTTTTATTGTAAGAAATCTATTTGATCAACAGTATGGTCTCAGCTGGGCTTTACTTTCACGTAAATAAGAATAAAGCATGTTGATAACATCAAGACGAGGAGAAAGAAGTGTCACAGCGACTGATAGAAAGTGCTTGCTGATGCCAAAGCCAGAAGTTTAAATCCCTAATTCCCACTAAATAATCCTATTTCTTTACATTCATGATGTTGTTTTGTTGTTTACTTGTTTACAGGAGGTGGAGATGAAGTACAACGAGCTGCAAACAACACCCAGCGCCACAGGTGCTGACGAAAACCACGGTGTGTGTCTCTCATTCCTCTACGTTACAGTTTAAAATGTAATCTTTGAGGATTTTAAATTATTGAAAGTAGTATTTTTGATCTGATTGAGTTATCATCATTTATATTTTTATGGAATAAGTGATGTTTTATTTAAAGAAATACTTGCTTCTATTAAGTAGAATCTTGCCACTAGTAGTTTTAATGACGCTACATGTCTTGTTTAAATACAATAACTCCTTTCAAACGGAGCCTCTGGAAAAAGCAAATCTCAAACGCTTTTTTATTTTGTTCTACTTTCAGATTCTTCTCCCTCATTCGTGTGAGTTTCAAGCCACTCCAGGATTTCCACCTGATGATTTTTGGACTCTTTAACACTGGTTTCGCACAAAAACGGAGGCTTAATATCCGCTGTCCCACTTCAGTGGAAGACATGATCATCGTTATAGGGAACTATTCACTATAAACTCGAAACCCTCCCGAGGAGAGACTCTGTGGAGACACCCGAGGACAATTTGCAGTATATTATTAATCAACTATATAAATGATCTTAAACACTGGAGAAAGTCGAGTGTGGAGGCACACAGAAGGATGCACAGCAGAGATTTAGAAAACTTTAAGGAGTGAAAAGAGAAAACGGATCATGAAGGTAATGTTGGGTTCAGGACTCACTGCTGTACGCTTGATTCTGCAATGAGGATATTAGAGACCAACCTCTAATGTACATATTCTAACGGCACAACACGTAATAAAACACGCTTAAAAATGGACCTCCTTTCTTTGGAGTGATGCTGCATTATGGCTATTTTACGTAAGCAATAATTCATGAAAAACCCTTAATCTTCCGATATTAAAGTCCCACATTTCCCCGAAAAGATGAAGGTTTAAAAAAAAAAATGACTTAAGAAACTTTGTATAAAAAATACAAATATTAGTTTTTTTGGCGTAAATTTGAATTCTTTTTTTGTAAATATAAGACTTTAATCCCCTCCCCTTTCAGAATACTCTCCTGCTCTTCATGCTTCATATTTCTTTACTTAAATGCCGCTGATATGCTGTCATATACCTGACATTTCAGTGAAAATGAACTCATTTGGTAACACTAAAGCCTTCTACATTTGCAGTAATGTTTGTTTACCTGGTTTGAATGTCTGAGTAAATATTACACATGAAATGCTGTTCATAACTTACCATTAAGTCCCACATTTTAATTTCCTGTAGCAGTTGAATGTAGTTTAACATAGCAAATACATCGCTGCCGCTTCATTACCAATAAAACAAAGCAGATGTAAAAACAGACCCTTTTCCCCATATTTGTGTGCTAAAAATTGAAATGTAGCATGGCTGTATTTTGGCCATTTAATTTAAAGAATATTTGCGGAGGAGTGAAGGTGGCCATATTCAACAAAACAAAAATTAAAGTTGTATATTTACTTAAAAGGTGAAGAGTTTTAACCGTCTTTCTCATGTTCTTATTATTTCATTTGTGGGAGATGAAAACTCGAAACGTTCTTCCATGTTATATTAAATTAATGTTTGTTCTTATTTATAAGACTGGGTAGTTGTTCTCTTCAAATGGGAAAGAAAAGGACAAATGATTCTCCCAATAAAGACAAATGGAAAGGAACTAAATCAGAAAGCTGGAAAATGGTAAAAAAAACAACAACAAGGAACCGATCTTTAGATTCTCCTGGCATTACCTATTATTTTTTGACCTGTTTTTAATAAGGAAATAAGGTTTTTATCAATCAGACTTAGAGAATGGATCACCAGGGACTACAACATGAGGGTTTTCTTAGATTACTAATGAAATCACTTGGAAAAACAGTGCAATCTTTAAAAAAAAACTGCAGCTATGAAGACAATTGTGTGTAACATCACAAAATATAATGGACACCATAAGCTTTTCAGAGTGCATGGGATTTTCTTAGATAGAGCTTTATTTTTTGTTTTGCAGAAAGTTTCTTTGAACATTTTCAAACCCATTTTACTCCCCCCTGTCGTGTTGTGAGGAGGTTTTCCCCACCGGATAATTTTTGCACCAGGCTGAGACCATCTTCAGCTTTGAACAGCGACCTGTTTTTCCATTTTAGGTACATAGATTTCCTCATCAAACCACTTCACTTGGACTGAAAACACTCAAATAGCCGCAAGACTGCACACGGATTTTGGAGGCAAGATACACAAGAAAATAAAACGAATGAGGAATATTTAGACTGTTTTCTGTGTAAAAGAATATATCGTACAAATATGACTGTATATCAAAGGTTTTGTGTTTTTTTCCACCTTGAAATGTTTTAACACAAACTACTTAGAGGGTGAAGAATCCATGTATTATGAATCTGTTTTATAAATGTTCTATTCAAAATGTTGTGGTTATTAAATAGCTATTGACCCTGTTTGTTCAGACCAAAATTCAACCAAGAAGATTTCATCTGTTGGAAAAAATCGAGTGGCGCTTAGTTGATCATTCAGAACTACACCTGCATTTCCCACCGATCCCAGTGCGCCGAAACACGAAAAAGATCTTAAAAAGCGTATCCAGTTTTTGTGTGTTGATTTCTTTTTCTCTAGCCAGACCTACATACTGAGAACAATCGCACACGTCGCTCTCTGGGAAGTGATATCCAAAACTACACATGTGATTACCGCTAACAACCATAGGTGGCGCTAAATTGACTAAACAAAGATCGTAATGACAGATGGAGTTAGCCACGCTTTCCAAGAGGTCCACTAAGTATTTTTGCTTTGGCTTCTTTGAGGATTTGGTTCTCTCGCCACGTTTTATCAAAACATCGCTCTCTTGAAATCCAAAATCACACCTGTAATACCGCTAATAGCCATAGGTGGCGCCAAATTCACAAAACAAAGATCCCAACTAAACGAGAATTCATTCACTTTCTTCTGAAAGTCCATTTGGTTTTGGCGTTCTTTGAGCTTGTGGTTCTCCCGCCACTTTTTACACTTCACTCTATTAATTTCTTGTAGCCAAACTGGGCGATGTTCACCAAAAAATGTAACTACATTTCTATAAAAAATATGAAAAATGGCAACGGCAAGCAATGTCACGGTATAAAAAAGGAACGCACTGGACTACCGCAGCAAACATACTTACTGAGAAGAATCAGGAGTGTTGTTTCTTTGGGAAGCAATATCCCAAAATCACACCTGTAATTACCACTAATTGCATTACATAGCGCCAAATTGACAGAACATAATATGGTCGTAAACGAAGAGCGATTTAGTCTCTCTTTTCCAAACATCCATTCAGGTTTCATGTGTTTACTTCGGTGAGCTTTTGGTTTTCTCACCACCTTGTATCACAAACGTCGCTCTCGTGGAACTGAACGTTTTGTGCATTGACGTCTTTCAGCTTGTGGTTCCCTTGCATCCTTTTATATTCGTATATATCTGAAAAGAGAGATCGAAAAATCGGCACAGTTATTACCTCCATTTGCTTTAGGTGGCACCAAAGTGACAAAACAATGATCATAACTAATGTGTTGACCAATTTGAGCTTTTGGTTCTCTTGCCACCTTTTATCGCAACTGAAATCGTAACTGTAATACCACAAATGCCCATAGGTGGCGCCAAATAGACAAAACTAAATTCCAAACTAAACAAGAATTCATTCACATTTTCCTGAAAGTCCGTTCAGTCTTTGTGCCTCTCTTAGCTTGTGGTTCTCCTGCCACTTTTTATACTTTGCTCTGCTTTTCTTGCAGCAAAACCGGGCGATGTCCACCATGAACACCCAGGCTAGCGCATACATGGCCACGCCGCCGAGCTTCATTATCAGTGTTGTCCTCGGAGACGTCAGCTCGCAGTAAAACATCACCGTGCCCACTCCTATGCGTACGGTGGCGAACAGCACGATGAAAAGTACATCCACGGTGTCGCCCAGCAGGCTGTCGTAGAGGCCCAGCTGCCGGAGGAACCAGCGCGTCTGCAGCAGGGGGTTCGTGATCTCGCTGCCTAAGATCACGCCGCAGGTTTCGACACCGGAAACGCCCATGATCAGCGACAGCAGGATCCCCACGATGCTGCCGGCGTGGTGAGCCAGCATGAGGGGGCCCTCGGTGTGGTAGAAGACGCACCAGCACATGTCGAAGAAGAAGTAGCCGAGGCAGACGGCCAGAGAGAACGTCTGCAGCTCGCTGTTTTCTGCACCTGCGGCATGGAGAGGAGGGTTAGATGTTACGTAAACACACCTGTTTTAAGGGCCTTCACCGACAACATGTCACTAGAGACGCAAATGTTTAATGAATTGAGGTTAAAACGACTAACAACAAACACACGTGACTGCAATCACACACAAATGGATTATAAAGAGAAGGAAAATAACTAAATACTTAATTACCTTAAACTTTGAGTTAATTTCTACATTTATTTGAGACTCAATTTTGTGTGATGGGGAGTTAATGGGAGAGAAACTGTTTCTGGAGGCAAATTGTAGCCTTTGTAGACCATTTACATGCACTAAAACCTATAAAACACACTATAGGAAAGGGTTATGCCAAAAAGCATAACAGGGCTTCTCTAACATAATGAAATAAAGGATGTTTTTTTCAGGTATTGTTTCCCTCTTAAAGTGTAGTGACACATTTAAGGAGATTTAAGTGTTTTTAAAAAATACTTTACCTGCATGTGTGAAAGGCAGTGGTCCGTCTATGAAGAGGACGTACGCCGTCAGCAGCACGATGACGACACCGTGGGAAAAAGTGACGAGTCTGCAGTTCCACTCGGCCCCCCGCTGAGCGAAGGTGTAGCAGAACAACAGGTAGAGACAGAACCAGCCAATCAGGCTGCAGAACACCTCCAGCACCGGCATGGCTGTCTGTGTGTGGGAGATTCAGCAAAAAAATAAATACAGATTAAAAAAAGGTCAATTTGTGTTTGATTTAAAGATCAAAGTGAGATGCTTGTGGTTATTTCATATTTCATTTAGTTTATTTTTGTATTGTGTCCCGGTAATGTTTTGCAAAATGTAGGCCAAGGAAATGTGACAATTCACATATCAGTATCAATATCCAATTACTTTTTCCAGTTTAAATGCAGTGTGACAGACACACACTGTAGCTTACCTTAAATCCTCCTCCCCGTGCTAATATTCAGGATGCATGCAGAAAATTACTCCAGCATTTGCACGCAGCCTCTGCCTCCATCCCTGTTTATATTCCATAAAAAATACTCCACAAATGTCAACGTATTTGAAACATGCAACACATGCTCACAGTGATGCCATGTGCACGCCACTATAGACAGTAAGTGCGTCCTTCACCCCGTCCCCCTGGATCTCAGACCTGATCCTCTTAAAGGATTAAAGTCTCTCTGCAGATATACCTGCTTTTAGACGCCCGGCTTCAGCCTCATAAAAACCTGACAAAAAGGTATTGTATTTAACGTGTTTCGAGAGCATTTTCAGATGTATTGCTGCAAAACCGTTGACTCTGATATGTACAACATTTATTCAACCGCTCTTTACTAAATGTTCTGATATGAGGTCTATACATGTGCTGTTATTTATATAAATGAAGGCGTCAAATGACAGTGTCCTATGCTGTGGACATGTTGCTGCATAAACCCCCTGCAGGTGAGTGACAAGTGAGACTCACCTGATGGGCCTTCAGCCTTAACCCACTTCTAGAGTCCCTCTAATCTGACACCAGAGTAGATTATCAGTCGGTTATGGACACTTGAAGCAACTTCGCTTGAAGGAGGTTTTCATAAATAGGGACATTTATCAACATTTTATCCAACCTTGTAGTTCTACATTTGTTTGACTCCTAAACCCTCAACGTATGAGAAATACTTGCTTTTTTGCCAAAATTTCAATAAATAAAAAACACATTAATGCCAGAGATTCCTCCAAATACAACAGTGATGCTATTTCAACAGACCTCAGGTTGGACTTTCTTTTTTTTTTAGAACGTTCTGCCATTACATGACAGAATGGGACAGTTTTATACCAGGATAGACAAGCCCCTTCACTGCCCATTTTTAAAACTCGTCTTCAAACCCATTTCTATTCGTTGGCTTTTAACCCAGCATGAGACTATGTTTCTGTATTTGTTTCATTGGTCTTGTTGTTTTTTGATATTGTTTTGATATTGTTTTAGTTGTTTTGTGTTGTGTGCTACGTGTTTTTATCCATGTGCAGCACTTTGTTTCAGCTGCGGCTGTTTTTAAAGGGCTTTATAAATAAAGTTGAGTTGAGTTGAGTTGAGGCTATAAGACTGCTGAACTCCTGAGCTCTGTGAATGTCTACTCACATCTGTTTATAGTACACATATCTATATATTATACATTTCTGCCATAAATATCTGTTTATACGTAATATATGCATCTGTCTATACCTCCTCATACAACAGTGTAAAGAATCTAAATTACTGTACAGTATATATGTATATATTTTACATCCTTATTGTTGTTATTGTATATATTTTCTTGTCTAATTTTTACACTAGTGTATTTATCTTATTTGCACTATGTATGCTGAGTTGTTGGAGGAGCCTGGTATATAAGATTTTCATTGCCAACATATCTGCTGTGCATATGACAAATAAAACCTTTGAACATACATTTTATACAAGATTTATAAGAAAACAAGCTTCACTTTAACTTAAAAGAAACATCTTAATATGTTATATCATTTCATTGACTTTTATAATATTTTTAAAGCATCTTTGTTACGTGACAGATATTATAACAGTGTGTAGAAGTACTTTTTCATTTGAATTGAATACGTCTACCACCACTGCTGCGCACACCTGTACTACACCCTCCCGTCCAGCAGATGGCGCAGTGCTTCTTTAACGTGAGGCAAAGAAGAACATCCGGGATACTTGGGTTAACTAAAGGTAAACAACAGTTAAAATGACATTGAAGTATTTAACTACAATTTCATATAATTCACATCGCTTTATGTACAGCACGAGTTAGATTTCAAACCTTTAAAACACATTATTAAACCCGGAATAGGAAGGGAAGGTGAGTTAAATCGATCTCCGAACACGTGGTGAAACCCCGATCATAATACTGATAATTTAATACTTCTGTTGTTATTGTCGTTGTTTTATTGTAGCTAAAACAATGCTCACTGTCTTACACGAATTATTAGGATTCATTCTTTTATTCGGCATTCATTCAATTCCCCAAAAACTTATTTTAGGATCATTCTAACCTAAATTGGTCGTTTGACCGGTGTTTGTGAACGACTGTTAAGTGGCAGTAACAGTAATGAAGGAGCTAGCTAATGGGTAGGTCAAAATGTGATATTTAATTAAAGTATAGAGTTGCTAAATGGACCAGAATCAAGCCGAATTAACTAATTGACCCTGAATGCTTAAAAGGTCTCCAAGTCTCCTAGTATAGGTTGTTCAATTTTCAATTAGACTACAGCAGCATATTGTAAAGCACACTTTTTGTACAGGGGTTGGTGCTGTTACATTTCCTCTCAGCAATTTAATAAACAGGTGTACGGTTCTAGTTGCTTATCAGAACTTAAGATCAATTAATGCAGGTTAAACGTTCAGAGTTTTACTATACATTTAGTTTCTTCTGCAAGAGTTTTGCAAAACAAAAGTCTATTTTTCAGATTGTTTTACACTGATTTTCTCTTTTGTCCAATGAAAATCAACTGTACGATTCTATAAACATAAAAAGGACAATTAAGTAATAGTAGACTTTCTTCTGATATACTTCAAATAAAAACTTAATCCAGGTAAATAATCTGTGTAAATGTGAAATAATAGGTTCAATAATTACATGTGCAAGGAGGACACATCTGCCACTATGGTTTTTGTTACTTTTACAATATCTCTCATCATTATTTACAGTTAATAAAATAATTAAAATCAATGGTCCATCTTTTGTTTACTGCACTGTTAATATTAATAATATGTTTATTGTACCGAGTCTTTTATAACTTTTTTTAAAAGTTATTTTTTGGGGGGCTTTTTGCCTTTTATCGGATAGGACAGTGGAGAGTGACAGGAAAGTGTGAGAGAGAGCCGGGTTGGGATCGGAAAGGACCACGGGTCAGGAATCGAAACCAGGGTTGCCGGCGTACGGTGCAGGTGCCCCAGCCAGTTGCGCCACGGCGAATCTTTTGTAACTCTGACAGGAATTTCCTTCGGGATAAATAAAGTCTTATTATCTCCATAAACTAAATTGTGGGCTTCTCATGTCATGACTACAAACCCAAAATCCTCACTTTATTAAACTATTACCTGATATTTCTCTTCCTGCAGGATGGCTCTTCCTTGTGTGCGTCACTGCTCTCCACACCTGAGCAGAGGTCTGCAGGTGTGTGGTTATGCGACCCTTAGTAAATCCTCCATCCCACGAGAGAGAGCCGCCACTGGTCCGGTGTTTCAGTATGTCGGCCAGCACAAGAAGCCCAGCCACAAAGTGTTTGTCTGGGGCTTCTCCTTCACCGGCGCCCTGGGGATCCCCAGCCTGGTGGTGCCAGACAGCGGAAGGAAGAAACCGCGCAAATACCAGCTGACTCCGTACCGCCTGGACACTGCAGAGCAGGTGAAAGCAGCTTTAAAGAGCTTCATATTGGGCCTCATATTTAACTTTACTGTCACAGATGAGTCAGTAAATCAGGAAGGAATTCATTTAAAAGTTGACAGCAAATGGATTCATCTTTGCTTCTCTACTAACTTGATAAAATAACAAACATGTCAGTGATAACAGTAATCTCTCAATTAGTATTACAAAGAACGTGTGGGAGGTGTTACAATAAAACGTTTTCTTCTTCTGTGGTAGATTTCGTCGGCTGCTTGTGGTTACGGCTTCACTCTCATCGCCTCACAGACCAAAGATGTGAACAAGCTGTGGGGCATGGGCCTGAATAAGGACTCTCAGCTCGGCTTCCAGCGCACACAGGGCAGCCGCCGTGAGTTGATTTAAAACATTTTGCTCTAGAATATCTTAAAACGGCATTACAATTCAGTCTGCATCTTCCGTGCTTCTTTCCTTCTCTGAATCTGTATCACTATCAAATGTCTGCTTTCTGTGTGTGCAGATAAGAGTTATGACTACGTGTTGGAGCCGTCCCCGGTGGCTCTTCCTCTCCATAAGCCTCTGCAAACCCAGGTGCTTCAGGTCTCCTGCGGCCGAGCTCACTCTCTGATCCTCACCGACCAGGAGGGAGGTAAGAGACTCACCCTGCACCACACTCAGCCGAAACCAGGTCCACTTGGTTTGGTGCTCTGAAGCCTTTTCAGGATTTAAAACATATTTTTCTGCACTTTCTCATTGCACTTTGTCTCTATCTAGTTTTCAGTATGGGCAACAACGCGTACGGCCAGTGTGGGAGGCGGATCATTGAAGATGAAGTTTACAGGTTTGTCTTCACTCACAATATAGTTAATTTGATATATCGTAAGCTATATATATCATCACATAAGATTTCTTCTTGTATTTTCTTTTCCAAAATTCTGACTTTTTCTTTCTCCAAATTTCGACTTTTAAAAATGTCCCAATATTTTCTCATTATTCTAACTCCTTTTTCATGTGGCCCTTATCATCTCCTTTCAAAAAGTCCCACTTTTTGTCTCCACATTTTTTTTCTTTCTATTTTCTTTTCAAACTTCAGATTTTCCTTCTCTCCAAATTTAGACTTTTTGGAATTTCTGACTATTTTTGGAAATTATCATTTTTTTCCTAAACATCCTGACTTTTTTTCTAAATTTCGACTTGGTCTTGTAAATCTACAAGTTGTCTATCTATATGATGGATGATGGATCTGTTTCTGTTGTGTTCAAACAGCGGGAGTCACACCATCCACAGAATGACCGGCTTCAGCAGCAGAGTCACACAGGTGAGTGCGGATCATTTCTCCTGCTATGAGACCTGCAGGTGCATTTAGATGCGACTGAGTCACCCTCACACCCTCCCAGTGTCATGTGTCAGTGTTTCATCCAAACATCTACATTTTAACAAGCTTCTTTTGCATGTAGATTTGGTTTCTTTTTCCCCAATTCAAATGGGATTTTACCGCTGAACATTTTCCTTCCTTTATTTCCAGGTGGCGTGTGGACAGGACCACAGTCTGTTCCTCACTGAGACAGGGAAAGTGTTTGCATGTGGATGGGGAGCAGATGGACAGACTGGTCAGTGAACTGTAAAACAATACAGTGAATGCAAACACATTCATTCCCAGCCTTATATGTATTCTTTCAACCCCTGTTTATACAAAATAAAGTGAACAGTGTAACAATTCCATTAACCAACTTCAGACAGTTTGTGGAGGATTTCAATTTTGAGGTGGCATTAAAGATGACACCTTTTTCAAAATGTTTGATTCCTCTTCCTCCAGGTCTGGGTCACCACAAAGTGAGCTGCAGTCCGGTGGAGGTGGGCGGGGATCTGTCGGGGGTGGAGGTGCAGCAGATCAACACATATGGAGACTGCAGCCTGGCCGTGTCTAAAGACGGAGATCTGTACGGCTGGGGGAACTCTGAGTACCTGCAGCTGGCCTCCGTCACCGAGGCCACACAGGTGAGAGGAAACCAGTGGCTGCGATGAGCTTTAATCTCTCGTATGTCTTTGATTTTGGCGAACAATTATAAGGCATATTTCAAGCAATTATCTGCCTTTTTGTATTTCTATGGATGCACAAATTGCACATTTCTTAGCAGATACTGATAATGGTTTTATTTATATTTATAAAATCAATCAAGCATAAGCATTCAACTACCTTAGATAGAACTTTATTTCAGAAACGAAACACCTTCTTAAAGCCCCTTTAGCCTGACATACAATAACCTACTCAACGAGAACATTTATAAAATCATCAGAGGTTGCATTTGACTTTTAATCTGTTATTAACCTGTCATTTTAAAACAAGATGACACATTTAGAATAGCATCAAATTCCCCTTCAAAACAAGCTTTTATATCAGCACTTATATGAAGAATAAAAACAACGGTCACTTTTCATATCACCACACGAAACCATCAAATCACTGCAGCCCTTTGGCCTAAACAGCACTTATACATAATGCAGTTTTACCGTGTATTAGCCTCAGACAGACGACTTCTCATGACAGATTTAATAATTGGGGTTGCACACTCTGCTGACACTGCAGACAGAATTAGCAGCGGCAGCATTTCAGAAAAAAGCTGTTATGGCAGAGAAACGATCGGAAGGCAGAACGACTCTCTGAAACACAGGGGTAAATTACTGTTCTTGAAGGAAAGGGTGTCACTGGGAGGAAATCCTGCAGGACGAGAAGAGAGGAGAAGGGAGGAAAAGAAAGGAAAGGAAAGGAAAGGAGAAGAAAGAAAGGAAAGGAAAGGAGAGTATTGGAGAGGAAAGGAAAATAAGAGGGGAGAGGAGAGGAGAAGGCAGTAGAGGAGAGGAGAGGAAAGGAAAGGAGACAAGGAAAGGAAAGGAGAATAAAGAAAGGAAAGAAAAGGAGAGTAGTGGAAAGGAGAGTATTGGAGAGGAAAGGAAAATAAGAGGGGAGAGGAGAAGGGAGTAGAGGAGAGGAGAGGAAAGGAAAGGAGACAAGGAAAGGAAAGGAGAATAAAGAAAGGAAAGAAAAGGAGAGTAGTGGAAAGGAGAGTATTGGAGAGGAAAGGAAAATAAGAGGGGAGAGGAGAGGAGAAGGGAGGAGAGAGGAAAGGAAAGGAAAGGAAAGGAAAGGAAAGGAGAATAAAGAAAGGAAAGAAAAGGAGAGTAGTGGAAAGGAACGGAGAGTATTTGAGAGGAAAGGAAAGGAGAGCAAATGGGTGGAGAGGGAAGGAGAAGCAAAAAAGGAAAGGAGTTGATAGGAAAGAAAAGGAGATAAAAAATAAGGATGGAAATAAAAGGAGAGAGGAAAGGAAAGGGATGGATGGAAGGAGAGAGGAAAGGAAAGGAGAGATAATAGAATCAATACAAATATTTGAAAGGTTAGGTCAGATCAGCCTTCACCATGATGGAATGAAGACCTTTAGATTTTAACATCATCATTTTGAACCTTAACGTGTAAGATATGTAAAAAAGAATCATCATATTTTCACTTGAAACAAAGCAGACTGTCTTTGCACGAGTGCTTCGATGATTGATTGATTTTATTCATGGATATAGAAGCGAAAAAACTACCCAAATATATAAAGAGGACTGTAGAGAGTCCCTGGTAATCCATAGCAGTCCTTAATGTAATCCCTGGTGATCATACATGTCCTTAAAGCAATTATAATACCGAAAAAAGCACTAAAAATAGAAGCACAACAGTGTTTATAACATGAGAAAACATAATACATATGCCCATAACCCACCTGTCATACGTAATTGGTCAATTAGAAAAAGAAACCTGAAATATATCTTCGTTTTCTGCGCTCAATTTGACATGTGTTTTCTCCTCGTAGCTTAACTCTCCTCGACGTCTTCCTCTGACCAGCTGTGGGAAGCTGGTGCAGGCAGCATGTGGAGGAACACAGGTAGCTGTTCTTAACGGTGAGTTCACACACACACACACACACACACACACACACACACACACACACACACACACACACACACACACACTAGAAAACAACAAGATTAAAAAGAGAGTGAGCAAGAGAAGGACTGTAGATTCCAGACAGACTGTTTTGGAGTTTTGGCTTCCTCAACAAGGACATATTGTCTGACCTGAGAGCTCTTTTGGTTGCTCTATAGTTTGGTGTTGGAGAAGTGATTCCACATGCGGCCTCTTGGTGGCATCACAGATCACATACTTGTTTGTCTGGTCAGTTTTTAAGACACCAAGACAGGTAACATTTGTTAAAGGTAGTTTTGGATTTTGTGTCTATCAGACTTCCTGATGTGGGGTTTCCCCTTATTGGTGTTATGTAAATGAGGACAACAAGCAGAAATATCTCCCTCTTTGCAGTCTCTTAATTGACCATTTTTAAGGGTGATATATGTTTAAAGAAACCAGGGCTTGGATTGATCAAGTGTCTTAGAGGCAGAAATCGGTTCTCTCTCCGTGAAACTGTTCTTCCTACTTTTCTGTATTATGTCGTTGCAAAAAATACCATTCTTTGCAAATCTGTTCCAGATAAAGGAGAGGTGTTTGTTTGGGGCTTTGGCATTCTTGGAAAAGGTCCCAAACTTTCTGAATCCTCGACCCCGGAGATGATTCCCTCCATTCTGTTCGGACGCTCCGAGTTTAACCCCTCAGTCGCCGTCACCAAGATCCGCTGTGGACTCAACCATTTCGCTGCAGTGACGGGTAACTTTGTTCTATATATCTAAGGAATAGTTCAACCTGAAACATTATTAAGTGTGTACAGTACCCATCCCCAAGGCTCTCTAAAGTTCTAGATTTCTCTGCAGTATTGTTGAGAAGAGCTGAGAAAGAAAAATGAAAAGCCCACCAGAACAGACTCGAACAGAGGCCCAATGAAAGACAGCAAAGAGCCTATTTAATTACAGATAAAAAGCACGTTCCTGTGCGGCTTTATCAAGATGTCTTTTATCCGTTCTTGGGAATTTCCTTCATGGGAAGATAATCTGGAAAATGCTTTATTTAAACTAAACAATTAAGGGGAAAATAATTTTTGCTGTCTTTCTTTGGCCTCCTTAGAAGAGAGAGGAGAGAATAGAGAGCCTCCTTCGAATTGTTTCCGCTGATATACTTTTGTTTATAGGTGTATAGATAACTTTAGCTGGGACTTTAAAAAGCCTACGAATAAAAGAACTTTAAACAACTTCATCTGTTTTTATATTAAATCAATTAAAACACCGTATTAATCCCAAGGGGAAATGATGTTTCATGACAGGTGCACCTACTCAAAGTAATACCTGTTTGTATAAAGTTAAAGTTAAATTGTGCAATTAAAGCTGTTGTAGCCACTGAGAAGCAGCTCCTTAGGCACAGGAACACATTTCTATTCCTTTTAAATCTGAATAAGTGAAGTCAAATCAGTATCTCACCATCAAATACAAGCGTTCTGCTGCCTAAGCATCTTGTTTTCGTTAAAGGATGTAAACTCATAAACAGCAGAGTCATTCTGTTTACTCCAGTCTGAAGAGCTTAAAGTGAGGCACACACGTCTGGGAGGGGGGGGGGGGGACAGCATGCTTGTTATTATAATTTTTTTTGTCATATTCTGCAAAGCTCATCCCAGTGAAAGCTCCGATTTATCCGGCCTGCAGCTGCTCTGTGTGGAGCTCAGCGGGCCTCGCAACGTGACCATGTTTGATGCTTGTGTTGCAGATCGAGGCGAGCTCTTCGTCTGGGGGAAGAATGTGAGAGGTTGTTTGGGAATCGGGAAGAAAGACGACCAGTTCTTCCCGTGGAGAGTAAGACAACACTGATTCAATATTGGTCATGCAAACAAAAAAAGAGGCAACCATGCAGCTGAAGCACAGAATGCACATACTGTACAGAATATATTTCACTCGTTTCTTCATATTTGGGAAGAAACTGGTTAAGATTAGATATTTTTACAGCAGATTTCTATCCTTTCAAGCCCTTTCGAACGGTTTGTTATAAAATCATGTGAACAAAGTGTTTAAATCAGATCAGAAAGGCTTTATTCATCCCAAACACGGACTTTATGCTAATTTTCAGGTTTCATATTTGTATGTAGTGCCTCTCCTGTGACAGGTCTCCGTGCTTTATTGTTCAAAAAGTTCTTTATTTATTTTAGCCTTTGCAGACCATTTACATGCACAAAACCCCATATAGCAGACTACAAGTAAAATATGTGCTTCTGCATCAATCAAGCAACCTTAAACAACAGCAATAAAACAATGAAATCAGCAGTACTATGTAGCGTGTCATTTTGCAATAGCTGGCCAGATATTCCATATTACTGTTGTTTATAATCTTCAATGCATAATAAGTTGTGAAAATGAAAGGTATCTGCAACTTGGACCAAAGAAAAGTTAAAAAAATGCTCAAATTAAACAAAATCCAAGAAAAAGGTATGATTTTACTCAAACTTGGTCCCTTTTTAACAGTTTGTGCATGTTTTCCCTCAGGTGACCGTACCTGGTCAGGTGGTGGACGTAGTGTGTGGTGTGGACCACATGGTGGCACTGGTGAAGTCCCTCCTGTGAGCTCCTGCAGCAGTGGATGAAAGGTTTGGATGTTTGACCCCCCCCTCGGGGCCCCTCAGGGATCCGATCGGGGGCCACGCTGGAGTCTTGAAGCCAGCTGCTCTCCACAGGCGACGAACCCTCGTGTCCCTCGGCCCAGCTGTGACGTCAAGCCGAGTGCACGGCGGTCGACTCTGCAGCAAACTGTCCCTGACACGACTCACTTTACCCTGCATGAAGGTCATCTGAGAAACGCTTCAAAGGACAGTTTTGTTTTATTCCAACTGGAGCTGAAGACGAGGAATCGATTCAGCCAAGCAAAACAGAGAAAGAATGTGAAAAATCCTACCATCACAGCATCTCCCAAAGTGAAGATTCACTTGCTTGCTTTCTCTGTTTTGTGTAATTGTAAACTGGAAAACTTAACGTTTCTCAAAACAAGTCCTTCGACGGAGACTGAGATGGGGATTTTTCTGTATTTCTGACATTTTATTGACTTAACAACACATTTAAAAGATTAATTACCGCTTAAAGTTTTATTTGCAGCTCTGATTACAATTTGAAAACCACAGGAGAACTCTACAAGACACTATTTGTTTTGGTTAATGCTGTAAAATGTCATGATTTGATTAGCCACTAAATGAGAAAATAACATTGTTAAAATGAACCAATTCACATCGGAACAACATAGCTCTTACGCTTTTTAATATGAGCTCAAATGATGTGTTGTGGCACTCTGCAGACAAGTGAAATATATGTTGAACATTGTTCCATTTGTAAAAGCCAGCTTCAGCAAACAATGCACCAAAAATGTATTACCTTGCTGCCAGCTGAAATAGAGGTGAAGGCCCTCCGCCGTGGAGAAACTCGACTTGAAAATCAATTCTGCAACAGGAATCTGTGTCATCAATAGTGCGTGCATAAAGTGTTTAATGTTGTACCGTCTGGATGTTTCAGAAAATGAACCCACTATTCCCACAGTGATAGTGTGTCATTCAATATGCTATGTAAAAATAAATGTTTTTTTTTACCAGCATCCATTTTGCTTTAATAGATAGTAGATACAATTTCCTTTCCCCCAATTCCTATACAGGCATTTTGGACACATCTGAAGCTGATCTACACGGTAACCTTGACTTTAATGTAGTGATTTTAACTGCTGACAGCTGAACGACTGTTTCTTACAGTACAGCGTCTGCAGGCGCTGCTGTTGTTGCAGGACCCTTCCCACTGAGTTCCTGTTTGGTGGGGCCATTCATCATTGTGACAACTCGAGGGCCCCTCAGGGAGCACGGAAATGTATGACAAAACTACTGAGTGAGCACAACACATACGGTACACTTTTGATCAATCTGTGAAGCTGGATCAGAGTGGGGACCGTTTGTAAAAACTAAAAAACACAATTTTCTCCAGCTGTTAGGTGTCACATGAGTTTTGGCAAACCTGCTATTTGGGTAGTACTATATCTGGAATTTAGGGTCATACTTTTCTATAGATGGGTCTGTAGGCAAATTGAAAATGAGTAGGTGAAACTAAGGCAGGAATCAGACTGTTGATAAAGTAGTCTTAATTTGAGGTAGAAAAGTCATCCAACTATGCATCTGGGTAAACTTGTGGTGAGAGTTTAGTTATCATGGCAAACATAATGTTAGAATATCAGTTAGCTAACTCTATCAATTGTTTATCCATTACTATTTCAACTTTTAGCTCACTATTTCAACACCTAATGACTTTTTGCTAGCTTTTTCTACTGATATTGGTCTAAGCTAACTTTTTAAACATTACTATAAGCTATTACTTTTTGTTGCTAACTTTTATGTTAATATCTCAACAACTAAGAACTTTTTGCTAGCTTTTTCTACAGATTGGTTTAAGTTAGCTTTTACAACAGTTTGTTGCTAATCTTTAGCTCACGATTAACACTGTTTGATCCATTACTATAAGCCATAACTTTTGTTGCTAACTATCTTAACTGCCAATGAGATTTTGCTAGCTTTTCTACTGATATTCCATTGGTTTGAGCTAACTTGTCAAACTGTTTGTTGCTAACATTTAGCCAACTGTTAAAACGCTAAGTATCTTCAGCTGTGTAGGCCTATCCCTTCCTTTTCGCTACCTATTACAACAGGGAATCCATTACCTTATTATTTGAACCGTTTCTGAAATACTTAGCTTTCTTTAAGCTACGTTACGTTAATCTGACTATTTCATCTGTTTATTCAATACTTTAAGATTACTAATTCAACTTTCTTTGAGCTTTCTCCAGCTTGTTGTTAACCTTTAGCCGACGATTAACACTGTCCCTAATTGGGAGCAACTATTTAGACTCCATTTAGCTTACTATTTCAACTGTATTTGGCATTCGCGAGCTCCTCCTGGTTTAAGCTAACTTTTTTTAACAGTTTGTTGGAAACATTAAGCTAACAGTTAAAACAGTTGAACTCTTTTTCCATTCATTTTAGCTAATGAAAGTATATTGTATCGTGGGTCCTCTGCTGATTCCCGCCCCTGATATATAGGCTACATGTATTTTGTACATTCACGCCTGCAGGTAAGGCAAAACCATTAACTTGCAAGTCAGTGAGCCATTAAACTGAAGACGATTATGTAAGGAGAAAGAGAATCAAGATAAGGGAGAACACTAACATTCACTTCTCCCGACTTTGTGTAGTGTTTCTGCAGCTGAAACTGCCCTCCTCCTCCACCACCTCCTCCTCCTCCTCCTCCTCCTTCTGCTCCTATGTGTGCTGAGGTGAGCTGAAGCAGAGAAAAAGATGGCGTGTGGAGGCTACAAGGACCTGGCTGTTCTCTGCTTTGTTTACTTAGGTCAAATAATACAGACCGCTGATACACCTGCAGTCTCTCCTGCTGTCGTCCATGTGCTGCAGGCCGGAGTGGAGGAAGTGAATCACTGCAGTTCAGTGGGGGAGACAGACAGAAGGTCAGGTGTGTGCAAAAAATGTGGGGTTTTTTTCTTCATAAAACTAGTATAAAAAGGACATAACTACAGGTGTGAACTGTGAACCCATTATGTGAGTTTCCCAAAAGGTCAAATAGGTGTTTAAGTGAGACTTAAAGCATAAATGTCAAATATTATTTACTAATCAAAGTAATAAAAACAAAAGACGAGCAAAACAGATGCAATTTGAACTAGAAATACTTTTATCTTAATGGAACTTCTGTTGTTCTTCATTATATTACCTCAAAGATGAACATTTTTTTCAGATTGTTATGCCAAATATTACGAATTTGTCTTAGTTTTTAATACTAAGTTATGATTAAAATGACATAAGTACAAGTGTACACGTCGTATGTGAATTTCCAGAAAAGCCAAACGGGTATTTTAGTGAGACTGTAAGCTTTTTTTAAGAATACATTTCAAATTATATTTACTAATGAGCCATTATAGCCAAAAACACACACACACACTCAATGATTTTTCAACTAAAAACACCTGTATCCTCCTCATACTTCTGTTTTAGCATCAAATGAATTCAAAGATGACATTAAGTAATTCTCTGGCGAATTATCTTTCCAATTTGTATGTCAAAATATGACAAATCTAACTAAGAAATCTGATCTTCAGTTCATCTTTAGGCTCTAAGTACCACATTGTGCAGAGGTGTCCCCGGTTTATTGATTTAAAACACACACTGGGAGCAAAGAACAGTGAGAGGACAATCCCCCGTTGTTAAGTAAAGACAGTAAAATCAAAAACGACACGTTAAGCCAGATCTCCAAAAAGAAAAAGCTTGTTTATTTGTATTTATTTTCCACACAAGAAGCTTCAAAATGAAAAGCTTTAAACTGTTTTTGCTTTCAAATGTAATCAGAAGAAATGTCACCTTCCTCCCGTTTTTAACACTGATAAATACAGAGGTTCTGCTAATCGAATCCGACCAGAAGAAAGGTTTGCTGTTAGGTGCAAGGTGGTGTGAAATAAAGAGGAACAAAAACATAAAACCAAATGCTTAAGACCAACAGAAATCAGGACAGGGTCCTACAGTAAAAAGCCCTCCCCTGTTTTTTCACATCAGTACAGCAGGCCTGTGGGGTACGGCCTGCATTAAAGTGCAGACTGGGCAGGGGGGGGGCAGCTTCAACGCCAACATGGACGCATCCATTGTTTTTCCAACCCAGTTTAGATTTAACCACGCTCACTTCTGCATTAGCCTAGCTCTGCACGACAGCAAAAAAAAAAGGTGAATAAAAAAAAACAAATCAATTATTATTTTTTAATTGATAAATAAAGAAA
Organism: Eleginops maclovinus; assembly: GCF_036324505.1. Lineage (NCBI taxonomy): Eukaryota > Metazoa > Chordata > Actinopteri > Perciformes > Eleginopidae > Eleginops > Eleginops maclovinus. The sequence goes on from NC_086359.1 coordinate 2,888,500, forward strand.
TAATAAAAGCATCAAATAAAAGAAATAGAGAGAACGTGCTATCGCTCAGTTCAATATACTCAATGATGATATACAGTGGGGCAAAAAAGTATTTAGTCAGCCACCAATTGTGCAAGTTCTCCCATTTAAAAAGATGAGAGAGGCCTGTAATTTTTATCATAGGTACACCCCAACTATGAGAGACAGAATGAGAAAAGAAAATCCAGGAAATCACATTGTAGGATTTTTAATGAATTAATTGGTAAATTCCTCGGTAAAATAAGTATTTGGTCACCTACAAACAAGCAAGATTTCTGGCTCTCACAGACCTGTAACTTCTTCTTTAAGAGGCTCCTCTGTCCTCCACTCGTTACCTGTATTAATGGCACCTTTTTGAACTCGTTATCAGTATAAAAGACACCTGTCCACAACCTCAAACAGTCATACTCAAACTCCACTATGGCCAAGACCAAAGAGCTGTCAAAGGAGACCAGAGACAAAATTGTAGACCTGCACCAGGCTGGGAAAACTGAATCTGCAATAGGTAAGCAGCTTGGTGTGAAGAAATCAACTGTGGGAGCAATTATTAGAAAATGGAAGACATACAAGACCACTGCTAATCTCCCTCGATCTGGGGCTCCACGCAAGATCTCACCCCGTGGGGTCAAAATGATCACAAGAACGGTGAGCAACAATGCCAGAACCACACGGGGGGACCTAGTGAATGACCTGCAGAGAGCTGGGACCAAAGTAACAGAGGCTACCATCAGTAACACACTACGCCGCCAGGGACTTAAATCCTGCAGTTCCAGACGTGTCAACCTGCTTAAGCCAGTACATGTCCAGGCCCGTCTGAAGTTTGCTAGAGGGCATTTGGATGATCCAGAAGAGGATTGGGAGAATGTCATATGGTCAGATGAAACCAAAATAGAACTTTTTGGTAAAAACTCAACTCGTCGTGTTTGGAGGAGAAAGAATGCAGAGTTGCTTCCAAAGAACACCATACCTACTGTGAAGCATGGGGGTGGAAACATCATGCTTTGGGGCTGTTTTTCTGCAAAGGGACCAGGACGACTGATCCGTGTAAAGGAAAGAATGAATGGGGCCATGTATCGTGAGATTTTGAGTGAAAACCTCCTTCCATCAGCAAGGGCACTGAAGATGAAGCGTGGCTGGGTCTTTCAGCATGACAATGATCCCAATCACACCGCCAGGGCAACGAAGGAGTGGCTTCGTAAGAAGCATTTCAAGGTCCTGGAGTGGCCTAGCCAGTCTCCAGATCTCAACCCCATAGAAAATGTTTGGAGGGAGTTGAAAGTCCGTGTTGCCCAGCGACAGCCCCAAAACATCACTGCTTTAGAGGAGATCTGCATGGAGGAATGGGCCAAAATACCAGCAACAGTGTGTGGAAACCTTGTGAAGACTTACAGAAAACGTTTGACCTCTGTCATTGCCAACAAAGGGTATATAACAAAGTATTGAGATGAACTTTTGTTATTGACCAAATACTTATTTTCCACAATCATTTGAAATAAATTCTTTAAAAATCCTACAATGTGATTTTCCTGGATTTTCTTTCCCCATTCTGTCTCTCATAGTTGAGGTATACCTATGATAAAAATTACAGGCCTCTCTCATCTTTTTAAATGGGAGAACTTGCACAATTGGTGGCTGACTAAATACTTTTTTGCCCCACTGTATATACTAGATTTATTGTTATCTTACTGATCATCATTATCTTGCATTATATCAATACATCTTAACTTCAAGATGACATAACGTCAATCTGTAGTGGGACATTTTAAGAATGTATATGTCAAAGTACAATAACAATAATAATTAAAACATTTAAGAAATAAAACATTTAAATAAAATAAATGACAACAAAATCCATCTTAAATCCATGGGGAGTTAATATTGGTAGATTAAATAACGTTTACTCAGCTATCTACTTTGAAAAGGACACTGCAGTAGCTGTTACGTTCATATTTTGTGGGACGAAAACGCCGCTCTGACGCCGATGCTTTCGTCATGCAGAAGTGGGCGTGGTTGAATCTAAACTGGAGTTGTAAAAACGACAAGACACCAACATGGCCGCCAGGGCTCCTTCCCCGGTGAACCATAGCTTATGTTTATGTCATTATTCTAGTACATTGTCAAAGTGCCTCAGTAATTTATCTCTACTGTAGATGCAAAACATTTCTTATCATTGCACTTTATATCACCGGGTTCAATGCGGGGTCACACTGCGAGCAACATGTGAGAGGTAACAAAGCACTATAGAGAAGGGATTAAACATCCAGGCCTCTCTTTTTAACTGGTACCAGTGAACGTCTGTAAGGTCATCATGACACATTATAACATTTCGTAATGAATAATTGAGAGAATCAGGTTTATATATTTAATTAGTTTTAAAATTAAATACAGCAAATTAAACCTCTTGGATTTTCAAATATGAAAATTCAGGTAAACATCAGTAAGGTTTTAGACTTTCAATGTCTCTGAAAAACAGACATGTCTCTGAACAGTGTTTTTTTCAGAGGCAAAACATAGCTTCTTTAGTTTGTCCACTCAAAAGCCCAAAAGCTCTTTAATTTCAGAATCTCTATCGTGAAAATATTTGTCTTTTTTTTAAACTTAAATCAAATATTTCCCTGTTAATTACATTTTCATAATTCCACATTTTAAATATGGGGATAAAATCTGCTCATTTGGAGTGACCCATCGACCAGGCTGCTCACAGTGTGACTGCATATTACTGTTTTTCAAAAAATGCCAAAATGATCACTTCCTCAACAAGGCCTTGGACTCACTTCATGTCCATCAGACCCAGAATCTAAATCTAAACAAAAGACTCAATCAGTAAAATCATCGCTGCGATTAAAAGATGTTCAGCTACTAAAAGCAACAACGAAAAAGCACACCGTATTTCTCGACCGGCCGCTGTGTCATCGATCAGAAAATTGTCTCCTAGAATTGCACACATGTAAAGTATTCTGACAAAGGCATCTGTTTAGGCATTCAAACATCATGGCACTGAGAAATGATCTTTTGTGGGAAACAAAAGATTCAAATATTGAAAGCTTTGATGAAATATCAAATATTTAGTACATTCGTAATGTTTTCCACGAGAGTAACTAATACAGTATGGCGCTCATGAAGAAGCAGCTTCAGAGAGAGGGAGAACTGTTCAGTCTGGTAAACTAAAGGGAGTGTTTCCTGTGCCGGGGGAGGGAATAAAGGGAGGAGAGGGTTTAAAGAAATTGGCCGAGTAACAAAGGCATCTCTTACACCATCATCTCCTCCGTCTGACGCTTCCGGTTCCTTCCTTTTCGGAGGCGATCATCAGAAGTCCGCTGATCAGCTCCGGGCACTTTTTGGATAAACGTTTGAACGAAATGACTTGAAATCGTTTTTTTTTTTTTAACTTCCACTGGTTTCCTTCACTGTGCCGTGCTCTTGGTCCGCAGAGCTCCAATCACACTTTGGATGTTCTCTTCAGGAACCTGGAAGACACACAGGGTTGATGATTGTTGTTGCGTGTTGAACGAGTAGCCCGAAAAGATGAAGTTAAAATGAGATTTTACAGAAAAAAGCATGAAATTAATTGAGAGGCTGAAGGAGTTAGGAGTTATGCTACAACATAGCTTTACAACATCAGACAATAGCATTTACTGGTTAGCTGGAAATAAAGATTATTCAGATATATATATTTAAAACGTCTTAAATGGATTTAATGAATTAAACTTTAATTGGTATGAAAATAAAAGTGAAGTAATAAAAAGAAAGGAAATTGGGAGTATGATTTTATGAATGAATGTTTTCTGACACCTAGTTCCTCTAATATTACGCCACACCGATTATGCCAAATTGACCCTAACCCTGAGCAATTCAAGTTGTGTTTAAAAAAATCATTATTACTTGTACTTAAATGAATATCTAAATCTTTTACAGACAAAATCCCAAAATACTAGATTTATTATAATGAAAGGCAACAAAAAACACCAAACCTAAAATCATCCAGACTTTTGACATTTCTGCTTCAAAAACAATGAAGTATTTATCAGATGATTATTTTCTGTCGGTCTAAACAGTATTTGTTAAATGAACTGCATTGGGTTAATCTCTTACCAGGGCGTGGTCAAACTTGAAAGTACTAATGTAGTAAGCAGGAATGTCAGCCGTTGCCAGAGGTTCAGATATTTGAGCCACGATGCCGCACTCGTCTGTAGGGATACAATAATTCTGTCATATCACTGACTATTAAAAGTGTGTAGACTCAATAGAGACAGTGAAGCAGGGGTTCATTCAAATGAGAATCAATACTTTCATCAGCAACCTTTAAAGTATTCCAGCTTGTTCTTTAAATCGCTGTTTTATTTTTTCTGAGGTGAAAAATATGAATTAACCAATTTCTGCTTTTGGGGATATAAAACTCACCGAATCCCAAAGGTTGTCCTCCGATTCGCACCATTTTCCAAAGCTCCCCAGAAGCACTGGTGAAGAGGACATTGTTTGGAAACCTTGAAGAGAACATAGCAAAGAACTGATCAGATCAGAGGTCAAATCTGCATTAGTATAATTATTATTATGACACTACCTTGTGAATATTCAAATAAAACATGTCTGGATTGCAGAATATCCATTTTAATAATTTTACTTCAACCTCTAAATGTTTTTGTATTTTCTTTACATTTTATGCATTTATTTTATAATAAATTGGACGATATTTTGTGTCTTTTTGTAGATAAAAACACGTTAAATTCCATATTTTCTTTTTTTTTATTTCCAAAGAAAAAATCATATGTATTTCATTTATTGAAAACTGAAAATATGTCTATTATTTAACATCTATTTTGGTAATTGTATGGTTTTGCCTTGCTCTGCTTTAAAGCCCTTCTTTGTTTTGCTCTGGTTAACAAAGGACACAGTTACTATGCGTGCGGCTAACTATTAACCCGCAGATGAAAACCAGCAGGTGGATCCAGTCTGAGTGAATAAGAGAGCCATTGTAAAGGGGAGTGAAATGGGTGACCTATTTCTGTAAGGAAGTCTTACATAAACATGGGAACAAGGCTGACCTACATGCTGCAAAAAAACAAATATCAACTTTAAGGAAACATCGTGAAAGCTCGGTGCAGATATTAATGTTTCTGCTCTTTAACCTTTGAGTGGTCTGCTCGTCCATGACCAGAGAGATGTAGCCCTCGATCAGGGAGAAGGAGAAGAAGCGGATGTGGTTCGAGTCCTCGCTGCAGGCCCCGGGCTCCTTTGGCCTTCAGAGAGGGACAGAAATAACACATTTAACTAGTAAACAAACAAATGCTTAACCTAAGTACAATTCAAAGAACCATTACTTTAAATATGCAGATGTCCAGAGTGTAACTACGGTGCCTTTTGGTCGGGAACTTTAAAAAAATACAAGAACATTTCAAAAAGCTCATCGAAGTAAATCAAAATTGGGTATTAAAGAGGCACACAGTGACATCACTTTGGAACACTCACGCTCCAACACATTGGACGGGATAGGCTAAGGGGCGGGACATCTCGAGGCAGGTTGACCAATCAAAACAGAGCTGTTCAGCTAACCAATCAGAGCACACTGGGCTCTGGTTTCGGACATAGCATCCCATAAGCCCTTTCTTATCTTATTCAGTATTTTTTTGTACAGTATTTTTAAAACCATTCCCCAGTTTATGAGCTTTGGGCTTTTATTTAAAAAAGCTTTATGCCTATACCCTCCTACCTTTTTAAATAAGATAAGATATACTTTTTTGATCCTAAATTGGGAAAACATTGTGTTGAATCAGTATATCAGCGCATGAGTAGAATTTAAAATAATAGAAATAAACAATTTCTAAAATGTAAACAAACAAAACAAGTCTATGAAATTTGACCAAACTTTAAATCTTCAAATTTCGGTTTTTTTTGACAAAGGAAAGTGAGAAATTTCCTCAAGTGAGAGGCTGTTCTCATAGCATAACTATTGTTTAATCTGTGGTTTCTTATTTCAATTGATCATCTGTTGTTTAGCTTATGAAACCAGCCAAAGGTCAAAAATGTCAAAAAACCCCAAACTAGCTTTACAATGTCATTTGACAAAGGAAACCTCTCAGGCTGCAATAAGAGATTATGTTAAATAATGTTCCACTTACTCTATCTTTTACGTCCCAACTTTTATTTAACGACTTCCTGACATTCAGTGATCCATGTTTGAGCTCCATAGATCTTTCTTTTCACACACTAAGTCTTTCTCTCACCCTGAGGAGTAGAACATGACGTCCATGAGCAGCGTGGCCACAGAGGGCAGCGTGTCGGGGTCCAGGCTCGTCACACAGAACATGTTGCTGGGGCTGGAGAGAGGGTGGATGATGGGCCGGGGCACTGGCGGACAGAAATATACATCAAATAAACACAAATACAGCCAACAATATGACCAAGAAATATCTAATAATACATATACTTAGGGCAAGAATTATCTTCAGACTTAACTCCAAAAATGAAAACTAAAAAGTCCTAAAAATGTTCAATTAAAAAACAACACATTTCAAAATGATTCATTATAATAAAGATAAATAGGTTGAGCCAAATGTGTCTTTGTGTTTTGCAAGATGAATGCATTTCCACTTGATTATGCACTTAAAATATCTCCGAAAATATCATCCTCCTCCTCTAGGTTGCGGAGTGTTTCAATATTTGTAAGTTAGGTTCAGTAAAATCTCTCAGGAAGTGAAACAACAAAGTTTCAAACACATTTATTTTCTCTTTGTTCTTCGGCTTACCCAGTTTGGGTTTGACGAAGCCGTTGGTGACTCCCAGGTCGTGCACAGCCACCGTCTCTCCGTTGACGACCCGCAGCAGAGTGAACTCGGAAGACAGCGTGTGCATCACCAGAGGCAGATCCCGCTCCCGCACCTGGAGACAGAACACAGGAACCAGGGGAGTACGTTTAAAACAAATACTGTAGAAGGTTGGTTTCTTTGTCTGAGGAACAGAGTGAAAAGCTGCTTAAATATATTTCTATACAACGTTGTTTTGTGATTAACTGTACTTCTCAGTGTTCTCACTCTCTTTCTACTTTATTTATGTTAATGACTTCCTACATTTCAATTGAAATAGAGCTTAATTGACTCCTTTAATTGACTCTTGTTCGCACTTGTCTGCAGTGCATTTAACAGCAGCATTTTCCCCCAAATAACAGCATCTCTGTGTTTGAGAAACTTCAAATAAAAAAACATTTATGTATTTTTAAATTAAGCGATCCACCTCCAGTTTGAAATATGCTTTTCTCCATGATCTCCAAACTCTTCCTGAAATATGGGATTTTAATTTCAAGCGACTTCTGGTTAAATCAAGTTGTTTTGAAAACGTATAACAGATTTTTCTCGATCAAAGTGATAAAATGGTATTTAAATATCGTTTTACTCTGAATATATTGCCGTCAAATGAGCATTCCACAGCAATGGATGCTCCACAGGCATAAGTTTAATTATTTCTAGTTACAGTAAAACGCCTCAGCAAAACACAAACCTATAGAGCTTTATGTTTGAAATATGATGCAGAGTTTATTGGTGTCTCTGAGACAAAGGTGAACTCTGGAGCTGCTGGAAGAATACACAGAGGGCATCGGGTCAATTGGATTTATAATGTGTGAGAGAGGATACTCATGACTTATGCGTCAGGTTTTACCATATGATTAAGTCTTACGTTTTTCCTGCACCATCAACAAGGAAATATACATTGAAGACACACATGGTACGTGATATAAGGGGCGGGACATTTCTAAGCGGTTGACCAATCACAACAGAGCAGGCCAGCAGATATACACCTGAACTTCAGCAGAAAGGGGCCTCTTTAAGACGCTTCAATTAACAATTGAAATTTCAGGATTGACTTGTGCATAAAACAGGGCTTCAGTCTTACTTTTTAAAATCCTAATTGTATTAAATAGTGGGTTTTTATTGATGGAAACGATTCATATTCTCTCTTCAGAACAAGGCTGGTTTATAGAGGTTCTAAAGTGTGGAGCTTCTATGGGTTTTGCTTTATGTAACTCTAACGGAGAAGCCCCAGATCTTAAGCTGCGGTGTGTCGGTCAGAGGTTCGGTAATGCAACCCGACGCAGCATGAGACGAGTACAGGGAAAAGATGGGAGGTGGGTGTGTTTTTTTAAGGCCTCTTTTGATCTGATATACCAATTAGGATTGTGTGTGGACAGGATACAGGAAGCGGACCCGGGTTATGATACCTGGAATTCCATTAACGAGGCTGAGCCGCTGATCCGCTTTACGTAACAGATTATAACACAGGTTTTTTTTTTTTCATTTTCATAAACATGCCGGAGCTGCTCAGCAGACCTTGTTTTTCCACCAAAGCGAGGCAATAAAAAAACACTCCCTGTGGCCAGATGGGCCTCGCTATGAGAGACAGGATTTCTCCCTAAGTCAAAAGGAAGTGGAGCCGGGAGAGGAACAGTATATCCAAATGTTATTGCTTTCTCGTGTCCCTATGCACGTAGACATTTGTGTTGCAGGAGGAAACTAATAATGCAACTCTGGATGCATACTCTGAACCTGATAAAACACCATAAAAAAACCATGTTACATAAGTAGCTGTGTGGGAGAAACTTCCTCTGGAGCTAACTTTGGGATTTTAGCCTTTGCAGACCGTTTACATGCACACAAACCTATATAAGACACTACAGGAGAGGGGAAAACCTCAAATAGGGCCTTTTTAATTGCACAGGTCAGGACCGTGCTGTCCTCACTCACCAGGATGAAGTCGGTCTGGTAGGTGGACAGCATGAAGACGGAGATGTTGTGGTCGGCCAGCGGAGCGATGACTGATTTGGCGATCTTTGTGACTCCGATGGGCTGCGAGTTGGAGGCGTTGCCCCCCCCGGACACCACGTTAAGAGCTAACCACGTAGCGTCCGCGACACTGATGTACTCCGACTGAGGCAGCTCTGAGGAAACAGACATGAAGGTCAGGAAAACGAGAGGTAAAGTACACGAGTGGAGGAGGAAGTCAAATCAAATCCATTACGTAAGTTGGATTAGTAATACTAACTGGGAAAGTTCTCTGTTAGAGGTAAAAGTCCTGCATTAGTCCAGAATTTGGCATGAAAGTATACTGATGCCTGTAATACATAGATAAAGTCATGCTGAGCAATGAGCATGACTAATGGTTCTTCCTTACTTTACTATGAGACATTTGCTACTTCCTGTTTTTCATCTTTATCCTTAAAGAACATTTTAAGTTCAGTACTCCTCCTAAAAACCATAACAACATAAATGTATGATAACACGTTTTCCATGGAAGTTTAAAAATATATTCAATATGACGGTCTATTCCCTCCTGTAGTCGAACAGAAGAGGAAGCTTCAAACACTCTAGAAAATACCTGCCGCTGTTAGGCAACAAATAGCCTGAAGTCTCCAGGGTAACAGAGCAGGGTCACTCAGAAAAAGGGGTGTGTGTGTGTGTGTGTGTGATGACATGAAATCACTCAATCAGCCAGCGGCGGCCGTAATGACAGTGTGTGTTCAAACAAAAATGTGATCTTTTGCGGCCGCTCCAACCTGCGGTTACCAAGGCGACTCTGGAGAGAAAAGCCCACCTTTGAAGCCCTCCTCATCCACGATGATAGTGTAATCCTCCGGGGTCTCCGTCAGGCTGAAGAACTTACATCTGTGGAGGGAAAGAGGAGGCTGTGAAAGGGAGGCGAGGTCCAGAGGAGGGATGTAGCATTTATTATACAGTAGAGGCACATGACACCTGAAGATGAGCCGGTGTTTTTATTTGATCACAGATCCCAAAACCCTCCGTGTCATTTTATGTAACATCCATTTCGTTACATTTCACTTTGTGTTTTGATGTTTCTGTCCAGATAATGACAGAGAAAGCCAGCTTGTTGTCCTCCTGTCCAGCAGACTTTGTGAAGCCCGGATAAAAGCAGCGCTCTGGCAAAACACTGCTGTGACAATCACATCTTCACAGACCAGCCTCTGAATACTCACACGTCACATTTGTCTGAAAGGTGTCAAAAACAACAAGCGAATAACAGGGGACGTTCGGCTATGCTCTCTGTGGGAACGCAGCTTTTTCTCTGGGATTAAACGAGCTGTCACTTCCGACTGCAGAGCGTTTCTGCAGAGCCGGGGCATTGGGAGGCTGAACACGCTTTAGTCGTGTCATTATGAGCACTACCTGAAGGATTATTCTATGACAGTTTAGCAGCCAGATCTAATTTGAAATATGCAAATGACTTTAGATACTAGTTATATTCTTTCTTCCTGTGTCAGACTGTAACACACACCAACACAGGCTAAAACAACACTGCTATAAATATGTTATTTAACAATTGATGAATGTTTTTACCGTAATACATAAATAATTCAATAAATATATATAATGTACATTTAAATAAACATTTATTTATTTCAAGAGACTACATTTATTTTTGTCATACTGGCTGTGATGCAGCACCTCTTTTCACCCTCTGTCTGAAACCAGAGCCCAGTCTGCTCTGATTGGTTAGCTGGCCGGCTCTGTTGTGATTAATCAACCAGCTTAGAGATGTCCCGCCCCTTAGCCTATCACGTACAATGTGTTGGAGGGCTAACCAATAGAAACGCAAGTGTTAAGAAGTGATGTCACTGGGTTCCAGAATGTTCAAATTTTAGCCTTAGCAGACCATTTACATGCACAAAAACTGGTATAACACACAACAGAAAGGAAAAACCCCAAAGACTTAATAGGGAATCTTTATTTAATATGCCTCCCCCACCCCCCCCCAACCCTATGGGAGGCATAAAGCATCTCTTCTATTTGCTGTCACTGAGGGGTCAATCTCTACGAGCCTGCATTACTCACATTCTGCGAAGCAAGCAAGAGGCACTCTTTAAATAAGCTCAGCATTGACACGCTCTCAGAGCAGAGTACACAACAACTGTTTTTGTAAACACAACCAATAATAATAAATAGGAAACGGTAAATAGTCTTCTACTTGTGAGTTGTTGATGTGAGTTAATGACAGTGCTGTCATTATATCTCTATTTACCCTGTGTATATATTTAGGGATTGATATTGAAGCTTCCTGGTAGCGACCCAAAGGTCTCCTTGGCATCGAGTATCAGAAAATGCCGGAAGTTGGAAGCAAAATCAGATTCTGCAGCTTAACATTTTTACCTTTAAGCGGCTCTAAGTGATGTTCGTGGCCGTTCATGGGGAACCAAAACAGCCTTGAAACAAAACCCCGACGCAGAAGCACCTCCTCACGTTGTTATGGTAAACATGTTGGCGGCCTGTTTGCACATCCAGGGTAACATTAGCATTCATGTGGAGCTGAGGATCTGGTCACTTGGTGAAAACAAGTGCAATATTCACTCCCTCCACCGACGCCTGAGGGAGAAATCTGGCTCTTCAGCGGCTAAATGCTCCCTGGTTTTGATATTTTTAACACTAAATAAACACCCACCTGTTTTTCTGTGGTTTTATTATTGTTACTTATTTTATCATGGGCTTTATCTTTTATTTTCAGTGTACTTTTTGTTTGCTCTTTACTGTTGAATAATATGAGTTTATTTTCAACATTTACCAACTTTTAAGATACAGATGAAATCAGATAGGATTTACATTATTGATCCCAAGCTGGGAAATGTTTTTGTAACAGCAGCGTGTAAACAAGGAGCTGAACTTAAATTAAAACCTCTCAAAATTAGAAAACAAAACTAAAATGAACAGTAAAATATATACAGAGAGACGTATGTCCGATGCATAAACACTACGAAGGGCAATACACATTAAGTGTGCAAGAAATGTGTGAAGATATCAGAAACAGATGAGTAATGGATCACTTTAAAGAACATTTGATTTGCTTGAAATGTTCTAAATGAAGAACGTTTGATGGAGTGATGTTGCTAAGCTGGTATCGCCAAGAAATGAATAACACTTTGTATATATTTATACCCCTTTATACAAAAACCTCTGCCTGCAAGGAGCTAGACGAGGCTTAATGTGTTGGGTTTGTTTATTCAAATGTGACTCCATTCACATTACACTTATGTAATATATAAATAATGGATATTGAGGCTTTTATCACCGTAAGTACTGAACAAAATACTGGATTTCATGGCAAGGTTGTAAGCATTGTGTCATGAGATTTAAAAAAAGAAATATTCCTCTGTGTGTTTCCTTTTTCTTGTGTGTTATAAATAAAGCGTGGAGTGAAAGTAGTTTATTTTTAAAGTAATATGTTTACTGGAGAGAGGAGGAACAATATTATGACGCAATATGATGAGGAAGAAAGTATACCCTTGAGAGAAAGCAGCTAAATGAACTAGTTGAAAAACTGTTGCAGTCGAATGATATAAACATTAAATCAGTAATGGGTGGCTGCCACCCAGACATCTGACTTTAAATAATTGCACCACTTGACGCTCCCTGTTTGACAGAATTGATTGAATAAGAGATGAGGAAACTTTAATTTGATTCTCTTCCATCACCGTTACTGTCTCACCCTGCTTACTGTGACTAAGATGGAAATGGAAATCACAACATGTGAAGCTTAAGGCAGAGTAACGGAGTACCTTTACTTTTATTTGTCTATTTTTTACATAGACCCCTGTGTTTACCCCACCACCTTTCAGAGATGAATATTGTACTTTTTGCTCCAATGCAATCATTTCATAACCTACTTGGGTTCTTCAACGATGCAATTACAAGACATACATAAATTAATGTTGTGCAAGTTCAGCCATTAAGTAGTCTTATGGCCTGTGGGATAAAACTGTCTCTGAATATATCAAATTAAAGATATTTTATTCCCCAATTAAAAAGAGAAAGCAAGATAATGACTTGGTATACTAACTAAATGTTAATGTTGTCTGGTTTGAATTCTTTCTTTCTTGTATATGCAACGGATCCAGTTAGTTTATGATGAGTATCTGAAAGCCATGTTGTTTTGTACATGCGAGTTAGGAAAAAAGAATCAGGTAAGGGCGGGGTCTGGGGTCTTCATTACTGGCCTAATGCGTCTAATGCACCACCCGGCGGGCACGTAGAGTGACCCTAAACAAACGCACCCACGTTTTTGCGTCAACAGGTGCACGCTGATTGCCGGAAAGCTAACGGTGCTGTGTGGCGGTGAATTCAACATAAACACCGGGGCTATAACCGACAGTGAGGACTTCTCCTTCAAGACAGGTGAGTACACAAACAAACTCATTTAACCAGAGGCGTTTTATGAAAGACATGCAACACTAAGACTCAATTGCCTGTAACCGTGTCACGTGATTGGCCACGACCCATCTATTAGCGACTGGTTTATTAACTCCATCGGGAGAAGTGAACGAGAACTCCGATTATTGCACCCAACAGTCACTAAAACAAAAATATTAACATGTGTTCACAGGCCACATTTCTCCAGAACATTTAGACACTAACATGGCATTTTCAGACGGAATAAATCACTTTGTGTGAGTCCAATTGGTCTGATTTGTCTAGCTCAGCAACATGCTCTCGCGAGATCTGGTAACAGGGATTTGAGACAACTACACTTTTATGTAAACAAACACATGAAATAATGAAATAACGCAAAGTTTACCATGCTTATAACTATAAGATGGCTTTTATCTGTTTTGCTGTGTTTTAATGTTTAGAGGCTGTTGCTCTCTGTAGTTTTACCACAGGCAGTTTTATGTGAAAGGTTCTATATAAATAAAGTTTATTATTATTATTATTACACTTCCTGTCTCCTGAATGGGCCTGTTTAATATATTCATATTTTATTTAGCTGACTTTAGACATTGCTAGCATTTAGCCTCAAGTCATATTGGTGAGGTAGAGCATTAGATGATGTTAGCTTAAAGTTTTAACACATTTAACGCTCGGTGATGCAAGATCCTGTAAGACAAATCATACACATTTCTCTCAAATAAAGTTCATTCTCTCCTGATTTGTGTGCAAAAACACAACATTTTAGTGTCAGAATGATCTGACAAAAATGTGGCTAGGAAAAAATGGGTCCAATATTTACAACGGAAACAGTCCATCGACTTTCTTCTCTAAAACGTCCCTGAGGTCAGTCAAGAGGACTGCACCAATGTTGTGGTGTTCTTGTAAAAAATGTGCTGCTTCGTTTGTGGCTGCAGCAGCTGTGGAGTTTATGTTATTTCTGCATGTTTGTCCTGTCTGCTTTGGTGTCGATATATCCTGCTGGTTATTCATGCTTTTTGTTGGTGCATAATAATGTGTGTTGCACCAGTCGTGGGGTCCAGTTGTTTTATTGTTGGTTGTTTTTGTTTACCTTTCTTCTTTCTGGGTGTACAATTGATATCAGTTGGTTGCAGACCACTGTCTAGTAGTAATACTGTTGATTTGGACCTCTGTGATGTGTTGACAAGTTATTGCACCTTTTTTAAAACCTAAATATGTTAGTTTAACAGTTTTCTTGTTAGTACCTTCTTTCCTTTTTTTAAACTGTAAGCAGAAACTTCCACTCAGTGCTTGTTTTAACTGGCTTACTTCTCACATTTTGGAAGTGGAATATTCAAGTACTCTTTCCTTCACTGAGTTACAGGAACTGCTTGTTTACATGTGAACATCCAATTCCACATTTTAAGACACTTCTTTATCAATATTGTGATCAGCCTTGATAATTGTAGGCCCCGTTTATGAAATGAATGTCATGTATATTTAGTGTTTTAAAGTTATGATCCCACTATTTTCAAAAGTGATGTTTTAAGAAGAGGCGGTCCACCTTCCCTGACTTCACCAACATCATCAAATATGAACACACTTTCAAGAAATACAGCCTAGAATTAATCTTCAGGAAGAAAGAGCAGCAGAGGTGTTCTTAAATACAGGCTGATGCTGTGTTTATTGAGGGTTGATATATTGTTAGGACTATCATCTCAATGGCAGTTTGGGGAAAATAAGTGTTTACTTTAAATGAAATATCTTTTTGGAACGATCATCAGTTTTGTGGATGTAATGACTAAGTGGGTAACACCAAATAATCTAATTAGAGAATTGCTTTACTAGCCTTTAAAACAAGGAAAAGACATCACTTCTGCCGTGGTACGACAATATTGAAATGTACAGTTTCTCGTCACACGATAAAGATATCAAATCTGTATTTTGGCTAGCCCAGGTTCACGCAACTACACGTTTGTATGATTGCAGAGTTGGCTGTGCAATGATTTTAAATACCATTAATAGACAAGTAAGCCATATATTACTTATGTTCCGGTGTAATTACTGTAAACAATTGACTTTGGCCCACGTGAGGCATTGGTGTTTGTTTCTGGGTACTTTCCCAGAAGATTCTGCTCATGTTTGTGTTTAACAGCATGCAAACTGGTGTTTCTGGCTAATGTAACCACACGTAGCTTCTCTAACCAGATTGTGCAATAGCCGTGGCAACTGTGGCTTTTTTTCCACCAGCAAAACAAATCAGTTCACACTCGAGCTTGGAAATAACAGAATGTTTGTTATTAAGTTACACTTATACTGACCAGCTACAAGCTCCTCTCTCCGATTTTAGATGAATACAGACTTTGATTGCAGGGTGCAAACGCTGAAAAGATGATCATTTTAATACCCAATGTGTCTATATTATCAAAAATAAGAAGCACACCCAACCGACAGTGGCTGAAGTTGATGAGAGGATGTTATTTAGTTTGAAACTGACACTTAATGAACTAATCGGTAAGTTAAATGGATATAAAGTCAACATGCAACTACTTTTCTTAGTAAATGATTTGTTTGCATCTTTGTTTTGAGCAAACATGCAAACTATTCTCTGGTTCGACCTTCTCCAAAAGGAGTATTTGCTGCTGTTTTCAGATTTGTT
This sequence comes from Eleginops maclovinus, assembly GCF_036324505.1. NCBI lineage: Eukaryota > Metazoa > Chordata > Actinopteri > Perciformes > Eleginopidae > Eleginops > Eleginops maclovinus. The sequence goes on from NC_086359.1 coordinate 2,904,334, forward strand.
TTTTACCTGAATATTTGGGGGTCATTTTAAGTGGTTAATTGTGAGTTTAGTTCATTGTGATCATACTCTTCTGACATGCATGTTGTTCATTCCATTCAGGATGGATACATCCACAATGAAATGCTGGGTAATTTAGCTGTTTAGAGTAACGTTAGTTGGGTCATTTCAAATACATAAGGTAATGACTGATGAGTAATCTGTAGGCACTGTTTTATCAGTCACTGCTCTGCACACAGGGAGTTTAGATCAGCTGACTGGCTTTCCCTGCTGTATAATAACCTTAGTGACTGCAAATATGCCTAGGCTAATATAAATAGATTATGGTTGCAATAAAAACTGCACAACAGAGCAATGACAAATGCAAAGGCTGGTTGTTGTCATGTTATTGCTAAAGGAGCCATTTAATTAAAGTTTCCCCAGGCTGAATGACTCACTGTGAATCTCCACTTCAGAGGACAGGAAATAGCCTACTGCAAATGCCCTCTGCTGCTTGTTTTTAAAGTCTGGTTGAAAACATCTTCTAATTTCCCTGAGAGGAGAAAAAAAACACACACACATGCAAAACACACACACACACACACACACACACACACACACACACACACACACACACACACACACACACACACACACACACTGGCGTCGACCAAGCTACAGATGGCACAAAGCTACAAAATGACACTACAGAAACAAGGATAGGCCTGGAAACTGGTGGCACAAACACTCTTAAAATACAACGAAAAGCTTCATGTTGGGACATTGACACAGCTACAGGACACAGGCATACTGTGCATGAAGCACTAGTTTGCTATAATGTTACCAACAGCAGTATCCTTGCAGTACACACACACACACACACACACACACACACACACACACACACACACACACACACACACACACACACACACACACACACACAAATAAACACATCGAATGACAGTGGTTATTTCCATGTATGTTGTGAAGTTACCTACCTTGTTTTGGAGGCCAGGAAAGCGAGTTTGATTAATCCATGAGTGCAAATCTGGATCCCCTCTTTTTCTATACTCGCCACTTTCAAGCTGTGCTCTAAAATATGAAGCTCCATCTTTTACGTCTTCTCATTTGAGGAGCGACTAAAAAAAAATGTACAAATAACAAAAACCTAGACACTTTCAAATGAGATGCATAAATAAATAAATACACACACGCATACACACACACACGGCAGCGGAAAAGGTGTATTAAATAGAGAAAGAAAAGCGAGGCAGGGTGGTTTAAAGAAAGCAAAGAGGTAAAAACGGACCTGCTGTCAAAACCTGCAACGGAACCACGCACACTTCTGGTATGAGGTTTTCAAAATAAAAGCCTCCGGCATACCTGATAAACAGTCACCATTTTTACTTCTTATATGTCTTAAATGTAGGTTTTGTATTTGGTACTGTCACCAGAGTTGTTACATCTGAATATGTGAGTTTTATGGGTTGGTGGATTTTGTTATCACAGGCTAGCAGTTTCCATCTGGTTCCATTGTTTATGCTAAGCTAAGCTAACTGCTGGCTAAAGCTTGATCTAACTGATCTTATTTTCTAACTAACGCTTGACAGAATATATACACCTATTTTTCACCAAGGACAATTAAGTCTACTTTAAATATTTGCTTTGAATACAAATATGCAGCTTTGCTGTTATATCTATTATCATTTTATTTAAAAGATGTTATGTAATAAAACCTAATTCATTGATTAATTACTAAATAATAATGAAAAAGGTATTTGTTTTTAAGAGTTTTTAACCCACCTACCAAGTTATGTCTGTATTTTAATCCAGGTAGTTATAATGACATTTCTCTTGACTTGTTTATGGAATCTACCGAGAAAATCTAGTGATTTGGTATTAAAATATAGAACAATAGGAGAGAGTCAATAAGAGAACAACTCGAAACATTTCAATTGTGAAATAATGCTTTTTAATGGTGAGGTAATTTCATTTATCATGCATTACAACCTTGCATTAAATCATAAAAAGAAGAATGATCAACATTTATATTGGAAAAAAACAACCTTTAATCATAAAACTCTGAGAACGTTTTCATATCGTTTCTAAACCGGTGCTTTTATTCTATGAAATAACCGTGAAAGCCGGAAGAGTCCTCCTCAGCAGCTTCCTGCAGCTTGCCGGCTCAGAACTGGTCCCCATGTTTGCTCTCCGACTGGAATAGTTAGCAGCTGGTCCGACTGAAACAAACAACTTGCCATTCAAACGAAAGGGGCGGGTCTGCAGTAGAGTGGGGCATTCTGGGAAATGTAGTTTTATACCGTGTTGCTCTGTTCAGGTACGTCTACACAGATGGAAAGAAAGAGACAGAAAAACGAGACTTATAACATGTTTTAGCATCTCCAGAGAGAGGCTGAGTAAAATGATTAAAAAGAGAATTAAATAAACAAAAAGGACATTATATTAGTGTATATCCTTAAACTATGTTTGGACTAGATCTGACAAATACAGTATAATAGTATCATGGACAAATTCAAAATAAATCTGAATGTTTGATATCTGGATTCAGGTCTGCTAACGATAGTTTTGCACATATTTATTATTATAAGATCAATTATGTGAATGTCCCAGTTGGATGCAAATAGGGTTACACCAACAAAATATCTACTTTAATTACATAACTATTGCACCTTTTCTTGATGCGTAGCAGGGGTGCGTTTACATTTACAAATACAACGATGCAGCTCCTAAAGGTTGCATATGTGCTTATTTATCCAGCAATTATTTTTTCATGTTGAAGTGACCATTATATTATAAAAACATAGAAAGCTTAGACCATTTTCTTCCATTTTATTTAAAGTAACTTGTAATGTTTTTTGCCCTGATTGCAAATACATTTGTGAGAGCATCTTCTGTTATTGTCTCAGTATAGATAATAAAGATCTAGGTAAATGTAAATACTATTATACCAGTTTCTACTGCCCACTTCTGTAATCTATACCCTGCCTCTATTCTATTAATGCTTGCATATTTTCGGCGATTCTACAGATGCAACTCTAACTTCTTTACACTGTAAAAAAAAAACGGTTGACAGAACACAGATTTTCTAGGCAACGTGATGCATTTGGTTTTTTGAGTTTTCTTAACTTAAATTCACTGTGGTTGAGTGTACAAACATTTTTAAGTTCTGCCAACTCAAGTTTTTGGAGTGTTGCATAGAAATTTTGAGTTCTACAAACAAAGGCTTTTGAGTTTCACATGTTAATATTGAGTTCTACCAACACAGTTTTTTGAGTTTCACCTTTAAGCTCTGAGTTCTACCAACTCAGTTTTTTGAGTTTCACCTTTAAGCTCCGAGTTCTACCAACTCAGTTTTTTGAGTTTCACCTTTAAGCTCTGAGTTCTACCAACTCAGTTTTTTGAGTTTCACCTTTAAGCTCCGAGTTCTACCAACTCAGTTTTTTGAGTTTCACCTTTAAGCTCTGAGTTCTACCAACACAGTTTTATGAGTTTTACATATAGATTCCAGGAGTTCTACCAACTCAGTTTTTTTAGTTCTACCAATCCCCCTCACCACTCCCCATCATTCAACACACAACAAATTAATTGAATACAATTTGTTTTTATTTTTCCAACATCAATGGGCTACTGGTGTGTGTGTGTGTGTGTGTGTGTGTGTGTGTGTGTGTGTGTGTGTGTGTGTGTGTGTGTGTGTGTGTGTGTGTGTGTGTGTGTGTGTGTGTGTGTGTGTGTGAGAAAGAGCTGGTGTAGGCTTGTTCATGGAGGAGTGATGACAGAGCTGGGCGTGCGTGCGTTCGTGTGTATGTGTGTGTGAGTGTAAATCATACACAGGCTTCACAGCAAAAGCTTCTCTTTCAAGGATCGCGTGCGCTGCGAGCATCTTGAACCAAGCTCGGAAAAGATAGTCTGGATGGCCTCAAAGGTGTACCTCATCTTCTCTGGATAGCTTATGTCCATTGCATACATTAGGCCAAACAGGTAGGCGAAGGCAGCAGCGAGGTCAGGTAGGTCGTGTTTTATAACTGCCCCTTCCAAGATGACATTGATTTCAGTCACTGGTGGGGATTCGGTGCCATCATCATCGTCATAGACAGTCAGTATGGCAACTGCCACTCCTCCAACCACCTCTTCCTCAGGGTCTGTGTTCTGTGGGAAAAAACAGACACAGCAAATGTTTTAGTGATACCAACACCCCATTACAATTGCGGTCAACACATAAGCTAATTTAGTTGTTTACAGTCACATTTAGGACAAGACTACCAGTCAATATGTATCCAGCTTCTGGGGAGATATGAAAGAGGCACTGCAAATCTATTAATCACACCGAAATGCTCTGGACTGACTTACCATGCACTTCAGAAAGAACTCTGATGCATCCTCTCTAACAAAAATGGGAAGGCCTCTCAATGCTGTCGTCCTTCTATGGCGCGCAATGTCTGCCGTCTGTGAACACGTGCATACAACCATGGACAGACACACACACAGACAGACACACACTGTAATGCAGCAAGATAACTCTCAAATTAAGAATCTCTGTTTATAAACATCGAATGTCATGTGATTTTGATTATTTAAGGTTATTTTTCTTTTTTACATACAGTTTAGTTTGAGGAACATTACCCACCTCTTCATTAAGTGAATTCAGTAACTTTTCCAAATCTTGACCAAAAGCTGTCTTCCTGGCTTGGTAAAGTTTTATCAGGCGGGACGTATACTTGTCAAGAGATGCATTCCAAGTTTCATGGAGGTTTTTGCTGGTGACTCTATAAAATTCTTTAGATATCTGGACACAAAAAAAAAAACAGTTTATAATTATAATATCCATACCAGGACTTAATGTGGTATAGTCATGCCAGTCTAAAGCTGCCAATGCATTACAAGACTTTCATCTCATCATTTGAATGAAAAGACTACATTTTCAAATGATAGTGTATCAGAAGATTAACCATATAGCCTAGTACACAGGAATGAGTGTTTCAGTACACAAATACACATGGGAAAACCATACACACAAAACATAAAGGAAAACATTACCTCCTCAGGAAAAAACAGTGCAGGCCATCTTTCTTGCACTGTTGACACCATAAATTATTCAAGTGCAGATTATGTTTAGATATTCATTTTCCATAAATGACTGAACAGTCCAATTAAAAGTAAACCAGTAAATTCAAAACCACAGCAGAGAAAAAATATATCAGTCAATATATAAGTCTATATATTAGTACTGAATGCCCTGTATGTAGGTTACCCCACAACCTAGCCCTTGCCTATCCTCGTGCTACTGCTCCCTCCACAACCAATGTTAGCGCTACTGTCGCTATCACTAGCTACTACTGCTTGATTGTTAAGCAGACATCACATGGTTCTTTCTGCAACACACGCGGTCCTTATGCAACATGTGTATGGAGTACATTCAATTAAGTTAAATATTTTAGCAATTTTAAGTTTAGATATTTATTTTCCATGAATTACTGAACAGTCAAATTAAAAGTAAACCAGTAAATTCAAAACCACAGCAGCATTCATTAATGCGAGAGAAAAAATATATCAGTCAATATATAAGTCTATGGGTGCGTTCGTAAATTGCCACTCCGAGCACACTCTGAAACGTTTTAACCGATATATACAGTCTATGGATTTGACAGTATCATGAGACTGGTGAAATACTGTCTTTCTGGGAAGTGTTTCGAACGGTTAAAAAGTTTCAGAATGTGCTCGGAGTGACAATTTACGAATGCCCTGTATGTAGGTTACCCCACAAACTAGCCTCGCCTAGCCTCGCGCTACTTCTCCCTCTACTTCAGTTAAGACACAAGGGCACAAACTCTAACTCTCCCTCTACAACCAATGTTAGCGCTACTGTCGCTATCGCTAGCTACTACTGCTTGATTGTTAAGCAGACAGTTCTTTCTGCAACACACGCGGTCCTTATACAACATGTGTATAGAGTACATACAATTAAGTTGAATATTTTAGCAATTTGCTGCTACTGACTGTGCATAGAACATCACGTTCAAAAATTAGCATTAAGTTAGCAAACTAAAATCAGCTAATAACTTTGCTAATTTGGTTGAAATACATTAAATATACGACGCTGGTTAGTTCAGCGACCAAATCTATCTTCAATTATTTGCCTTACGCATTCTATTAAGTCATATTTTAGAGAAATAACAATAATTACCTGATATGAATCTCACGTCTGGCAATCCTCTCAACTTCGAGGGAAAATGGTAGAACGGTCGACTCGTGGAGACCTGTGTATGTCCATGGAGACAGGAAGGAAACCCCGTAGTAGGCGTGTCCATGAACATACAGTTGAGGAAACTTAATTTTTTGTGTTAGAATCTTTCTAATCTTGTTAGAAAGTTGAGGGAAACAAAAAATCTTGTTTTGGTGAATCAAATTTCCTTGTTGACCAAATTCTGAGAATATTGAGTTGGGCAAACATTAATTTATTTGTTAGATGACAAAATTGTATTTCTGAATTAGCTTACAATAAAATTGTGTGTAAGTACAACAACTGTAATTTCCTTTTTTTACAGTGTAGCAATCATATCATGTTATCTCATGTTGCCATTGCAGTCATATTGTAGAGAGTTAGAAAGCTTTGACCTTTTTATTTTGAAGTGCTATGTCGTATAGGCTATGTGAGTGGAGTGTTTCCTGGAAATCCATACAAAAGTTTGTCACTCTGGAGAGGACATTTGCATTTACCTCCACCACTCGTACACCTGGGGAGCCTTTTCAGAAGTAGGGCTAAAGCATGTCTTTTTTCCCCTGAAGTTAAACTCACAATAATTGGCATCCTGTTGTGTCTCTGGTGTTTGAGTGTAAGTCAAAGGTTGCGTCCCACTGTGAGGCCGCAGTGGAAACACACGTAATCACAGCTTGTAACAGCACGGTGGGATTGTGGAAAAGTGGCCTCTGACACGTCCTCGGACATTTTGTACTGTTCCTCGCTGATCTGATTCACCAAGCTGTGTTGTCGTTTCCACAATTGCTGATTACCCCCCCCCCCCCCCCCGTGTGTTTCTGCTCATCGACAGCTTTGTATCATTTGGTGATTGATTTATTAGCCAGCTGTTGTCTCGCTTTGACTCTTCCTTTGTCATTGAATGCAAATATCCAGTCTGCTCTCTTAAAACAGACATACATGCTCATTTTCAGGTTCATATTTGTATTTAGTGTCTCCACTGGGACAAGTCTCCATGCTTTAATGTTCAAAGAGAGACACACTTTGGGATTTTTGCCTTTGCAGACCATTTACATGCACACAAACCTATATAGCACACTACAGGAAAGGGAAAACCCCCAAAGCATAGTAGGGCCTCTTTAATGAATGTTGTTCTTCTTGTTCTGTGAGTTTTGCACTACTGCATATTGCAATTGAAAGAATTCGACTCATTTTTGCGGCCCTAATAAGGCTGCACAACTTCTCCTCCTCCTACCTCCAAGGCTTCCTTTCTGCATTTCATTTGAAAGACCTAACTCACTTCCCGGACGAGTGTGTTCTTGTTTAATAAGTCACAGAAGCACTGTGCTGTTAATTATCTCCAGCCGCTAGTATTTCCAGCCAACACTCTTAATTGCAGGAACAATTGGTTGTAACAGCCCACAACAAAGTATTAATTAAGCCAACAAACACAGCTCTGACACAACAACAGAGCCATTTGAACTGGAAAAAAACGTTTCCCCTGAGACAGGCGACTATTGTTCTGCTCACCTTCAGGTAGGAAAGCAAAGGTCCTTGGACCAATGAGCAGGCAACAATTACATAAAGCTGTTAAGTACTAAGTATTTAGTACTCTGAGGCATTTACAGTCTGGAAAGGGATATAATTATAATGTTTTGTTGTGATGTTAGTTTACAAAACAGTAGAGATGGAATTGAATTGGTACATTTTTTTCTTGTTGGATAATAATATAATGTAATGGGAAATACATTAATACTTAATTTAGGAGTTATACACCTTTATGAGTGCTAACAGGACTTTGTTTGGACGACTGGAAAGCTTTTCAAAATAAAAGATGGAACCTGCAGGAAACCCCTGGAACCGTGAAGCTGCTATTTTGAACGAATGATAGTTTTTTTAATTGAGTATTAAGTCATCTGATGCAAATAAAGTGGCAATTTAGCAGCCTGCGTTTGTGTTATTCAGTTAAACATAAAGAACATTGAGTTTAATGTAATGAAATCTGCTCTAAAAATAACCAAGAATCCTTTGTTTCTAAACTCCCAATTAAAAGCCTGCCTCTGTTATGTTGGATGTATTTCATTATATTTAACTTAACTGTTCAACCTAATGCAGTTTGCATCCAACCAGGTGGTGCAAAGAGTAAATAAAGTGCACGAGGTCACAGAATATCCTCCTATTGATTACAGTATCACAGTAGATGCAAATGTGAGACAAACGTACATGCATATCATATTGACGAATAAGGTGCAGGGTTTAGGCGTGTAAATGTTATAAACTTGTGAACATGTGCTGTGCAAGAACCGGTGAAACAACACCAACTAAAAAGAGCTTTGTCAACAGTCTGTCTAATCGTAAAAATAGAAACAACATAAACAGGAAGTGGCATGAACAACGTTTCCCTTTTAGTAAAAACAGACGCAGTGCGAAACAGCTTTATGTATTTGTTGTGACGTTTACGTGTGTCACTTTGGTGCCACAGAAAGGTTTTGCAATTTAATTTGAGCATAAAAAAAACTGTTTCATTTACAATGTATGAAATCTCAGCCTCACTCTTCACCTTTCACAATAAAGTCTGATATTGAGGGGTAACTATACCTAAAAATAAAACCAATCACCAAAATAGAAACCCTGCCGGTGGATGCTCATTCCCAGTCGGAGCTCCCTGTGAGGAATACACTTACCACAGGAGGAGGTGGGGGAAGTGGAGCGTACAAACCACGCTGAAGAGCGATTTAAATTCTGGCAGCAGCATGAAGATTGCTTCACTGAAAAGTCCTCAAAGCAAATCGCAGAAGCTCAAAATGACATGTGACAGTGTGGGAAAAATCCATAAGTGGCCGTGGTGAGAGGCGGCTCTGAAAAATGGACTTTGAGTTTGGGATTACTCTCTCATAGATGCTAATCCCTTGGTCCACAGGAGGGGCTGCAATGTGTTTAATGTAACTGATTATCAATGAAGTCTTTACAGTTGCAGGCTATGCAGAATGCAGAATGGGAACTGTGGCTCATTATTCTAAAACCATAATATTGTGAAAAATGGCCCATTTGTTCGAGAGCCAATTATCCCAGAAAAGCCCACACTGATGCTAAAGCTAATTAATGTGAGAACAACCCACTCCACCTGCAACAAACGGAACAAAATAGCTAATTATGATATGCATGTTGATTGATTTTTGTATACTTTTATCTTATTTCAATATATTTATCTTTTTATATCTTGCAGTTGGGTTTCTGTTGAGCATGATCCTCTGTACTCTGCCTCTTAGTGTTTGATACCTGACGTTGGTTTGGTTAAAAATGGTTACAGCCATGGTAATATTATCAAGGTAATCCAGAGTAGAGCAGATCTGGCCTTTGCCATCCCAGAAAAAACCCTCATTTGCACCCAAGAAGGTCTGATCATGTCCTTCTGCATAATAACTAGCCATGTGCTTCTGTTTGTTGCAGAGATGGGGAGTATTTTATGGGACAATGCCCTGTTTGTTTTCAGGATAACGGGCTGCTGGAGAAATGTGCTCTCGGTCCAATCGGACATCTTTAAGACTATCAGGCTTTTGGAATAATGGGGCGTTGATTCAGTGAGAATCATAATATGGTTTACACATGGAGCATTACAAATTGCAATAAATGTAATAAGATAAAATAAAATATAAGTAAAAGGAAATATAAAAAAAATAGGAACAGTTTGTGAAAAATATAAAAACTATAATAAAATGTTTTAAAAAATCTGAATTAAATGGCAGCTACAAAATGCAGGAGAGATATTGGTGCATGTGTCTGTCTTTAGGTACCCATGTGTTGTTACTGTCCTTGTTAAACTGAATAAGCAGAGCTCATTTATACTTTTTATGCCCTTTTTGTTTAGTCTGTATGCAACATTTCTGTCAAAAACCCTTCCTCACATTCCCTCTTGACAACCTCAGGCTATAACCCCGCCTCCAGCATACTGATTTCAGCTTCCAGACTCACTGTAGTTTCTAAAGCTCACTCAGCACTTTCCTAGAGGCAGTTTTCTTCTAAAGGGTGTATGAAACGACTTCACACATCAGTGGCTCCAGCCGGAGAAATAGGAGGATTTCTGATGACTTCAGCGCACGAAAATCCTCTAATACGGCACAGGAAGTTTATTATGTGATGCTTTATACCGGAGTCAACCAAGTTTGACCTCTTGTCTCCGAGGGGACTGACTGTGGATGCATCCCCTACTGCGAGTCCTGTCAGAAAACATGCAACCAACAAAAAATAATGAAGAGAAGAGATACAGGGGGCCAGGAGGAAGCACATCATGCAGAGTGACAGGGTTATAACGAGGTCTGCTCTACCTCCTGCGCATGTGTGATCATTGTGCACTGGATCAAGCAATGGGGAGATACTTTGCTGCCAGACAGTCAGAAATCATAGCTGAATATTTGTTGTGCTTTAGTCTCAGCTCAATATGACTCTGCTGCCCTTTCTTTGTAAATGATGTCAAGATCTTCACATAAATGCTCTACAGTTCAGATGTTAGGATGCTCAGGTTATAGGGAGTAATAACTTTGACTTGTTTGTCTACCTGATAATCAAGTCAGTAAGTACTGCGATTAAGAGTAGTTTCTCAATAAACACAAGTGGTGTCCTGACGCGGAATAAACAATGCTCCAGGTGGATTTCCATTCAAACCGGCCCTATTATGTTTTTAAGGATTTTCCCTTTCCTGTAGTTTTGTGTGCATGTAAATGGTCTGCAAAGGCTAAAATTCTCCATTGGACTCCATTATTTGCTTTCGTAACACAGTGACATCACTATGGAACACTTGCACTTCTATTGGCTAGCGCTCCAACACATTGTACGCGATAGGCTAAGGGGGCGGGACATCTTTAAGTGGTTGACCAATCACAACAGAGCCGGCCAGCTAACCAATCAGAGCAGACTAACCAGACACTGGTTTGAGACAGAGGGTGAAAAGAGGTGCTGCAGCACAGGCAGTATGAGAAAAATAAAGAGCTTTCTGAACATTAAAGCATGGAGACATGTCACTAAATACAAATATGCACCTGAAAATGAGCACATTAGCGCCCCTATGAGAAAAAACCAGCCTGTTACAGAAGTGTTAAAGCACAGAGTTTAAACTAAATGCATTTTGAGGTTATTCTTTAGTTTCTGTGCTGCAGCTGGGTGTCTTTTCAGAGGCAGCAGCGCCTCAAACACACCATGTAAAAAGCAGGACAGTGTTATAAGCTCTAATCTCTTCCCCGTGACCCAGATGAAATCCTGAGAACACCCGGCCCTCGTCTTGGAAGGACCTCCCTCCACCAGCACGACTGTGATCTGTGCAAACAGCCTCTCCATGGATGAATGGACTTTGTACACCCTCAAGAAAACCAAATACCAAAGCCTGTTACCTTAAGAGAGGTTATATAAGAATCAGCTGCAGCTATTAATCGCTGTGCTTAACAATGACTATCAACCTTTCATAAGGTCAACAAACAAGTGAATAAAGTAGTTTTAAAGTCAACTGTGTTGTCTTAGCGTTTTCAAAGCTAAAAATAGAATTACAAAACAAAGTTATTGACATAACAGATGGATTATAATATGCTGCTCTTGGATCACAAAGGGCTTTCAGACCTCCGTAATTGCATCCTTTCATCTGCAGTTTGTTTCATTGTTTAGCTTTTAGCAACCCCTATTGAGACAGTAACTGACATTAGGAGACAAATGCAAAACATTTTCTATCATTTTAGCTGCGTGCAATCACTTTTGTTGGACGATATATTGTCCTCGAAATAATTGAGAGAAACTATATTATTGTCATTTTAAGAACCCTTATGCCACCCATAAAAGCTTAGTTCATGTAAATGGATTCAAAGGGTCTCTATTCTGCTGATGTTCAGGTGTATATCAGTATGTAGTGACTCTACTTTACAGAGTCCTCTCCTGCTGATGTTCAGGTGTATATCAGTATGTAGAGTCTCTACTTTAAAGAGTCCTCTCCTGCTGATGTTCAGGTGTATATCAGTATGTAGAGTCTCTACTTTAAAGAGTCCTCTCCTGCTGATGTTCAGGTGTATATCAGTATGTAGCGTCTCTACTTTAAAGAGTCCTCTCCTGCTGATGTTCAGGTGTATATCAGTATGTAGTGTCTCTACTTTAAAGAGTCCTCTCCTGCTGATGTTCAGGTGTATATCAGTATGTAGCGTCTCTACTTTAAAGAGTCCTCTCCTGCTGATGTTCAGGTGTATATCAGTATGTAGTGTCTCTACTTTAAAGAGTCCTCTCCTGCTGATGTTCAGGTGTATATCAGTATGTAGAGTCTCTACTTTAAAGAGTCCTCTCCTGCTGATGTTCAGGTGTATATCAGTATGTAGCGTCTCTACTTTAAAGAGTCCTCTCCTGCTGATGTTCAGGTGTATATCAGTATGTAGAGTCTCCACTTTAAAGAGTCCTCTCCTGCTGATGTTCAGGTGTATATCAGTATGTAGTGTCTCTACTTTAAAGAGTCCTCTCCTGCTGATGTTCAGGTGTATATCAGTATGTAGTGTCTCTACTTTAAAGAGTCCTCTCCTGCTGATGTTCAGGTGTATATCAGTATGTAGTGTCTCTCCTGGGACATGTCTCAATGCTTTAATGTTCAGAAAGCTCTTTATTTTTCTCATACTGCCTGTGGTGCAGCACCTCTTTTCACCCTCTGTCTGAAACCAGAGCCCAGTCTGCTCTGATTGGTTAGCTTGGCCGGCTCTGTTGTGATTGGTCAACTGCTTAGAGATGTCCCGCCCCTTAGCCCTTCACGTACAATGTGTTAGAGCGCTAGCCTATAGAAGAGCAAGTGTTACACAGTGATTAGTAATTGATTTAGAATAGGGAAAATATAATAAATAAAACATAATTGGAAATGTCACTACACAACAACAACAACAACAACAACAACAACATGACACAAACTCGTTGTGTTTATTGACAGTCTTTTACTGCTGATAGGGCAGCATGACAAGACAAAATATCTCCTTAGTCAAGGACAGACGTGAAGGTTGACTGACATCCTTTTGTTCGTTACAAGAAGCCGGTTTGTGTATTTTTCTGTCAGGTTTCAAACATGAAAGCCACACTCAAAAGTATTTGCATGACTCAACAAGATTAATATGCATTTTTAAAGTTGTAATGGAAAGCACAGGCAGTGTTTACTAATCACATCTATCAAAGCAAAGGAACGTTATAACTTCAGCTTCATACTTCATTTGGTCCGCCTTATTTGTTGCGTCTGTCTTGTGACGGGCTCTTCTTCTTCCTCCTCTCGATCTGCAGAGTCCTCATAGTTCAGCTGCAGGATTCAATGAGCCACCGGAGCCGCTCGTTCATCATTTCATGCGTCCTTACGTTCCTCAGATAGATGGCTGAGAGCTTAACATTTTTCTCATTTCTGTCGTGCTCCAAGACATAAATCACAAGTTCAAAATATCCTCAAAATGTTACCTTGACAGGAAAGTAAATGGGGAAAAAGTATTTGAATGTGGGCTTTGAAAATACTAGGAATAATTTTCAGTTTTTTGGAAATTTTTAGAGGTCTTGTCATATGATGCTTGGACACGTCTGCATTTTATGTTGAGTGGAGTTCAGTTGAGTCGTTGCCCAGGTCATTAAACATTTGAAGGCATGAGCAATGATGCTTCTTTCTAATAATTGAAGAAGGACAAAAAGTCCTGCAGTCTTACTCAAAGTTTCTGTTCAGAACTATTATTTTCTCCTTCCCAAAGTCTGTTGTCATCTATAAAATAACTATCAGATAACTGACAAGTAAACTGTTAAATGTTTTGCCTAAAAGCTGGATTCATTGATTTCTTTGCCACCAGGGGGAGACACCGAGCAGACGAGAAACATTATCAATCATTGGAGTTGATCGGTATTGAATTTACGAATTGAAGCCCAATATTCCTTTCCATTTTGATCTCTGTTCTGCTCCTAACGTATTCACAGGGGAAATATCTGGCTCTTTAAAAGTGCTCCTTTTATTTCCACTGCCACAACATGATATTCTTGTTTACTTGTAAGCAAAGTGGTGTGTACAACCAGCGGTGAGAAGACATCTTTTAAGCGATGCAAACGTCAAACTGAAGAACACTTAAACCTGCAGATGGAGACTGTAGACTTGTCAGGAAAATGTTTACCGAGGTTAGAAATGAAGTCTCAAGACGGATCATTTTTTCATAGACCTCTACGCAAACAGACTTCGTCATGCAACCAGTGCAGTTGCCCTCTGGTGGCCATTTAAAATAATGCAGATTTTTAGGCATTTCTTCACTTTAGTCCCATCATTTAGTCTTTTGACAATTCTGTAGGTTTATATTACAGCCTTCAGTTTAATTATTTATGTTTTGTAAACGTAAATACTACTATACCCATGAGCCTTAGCAACAAAAGCTACGTCATATAAATGAATCAGGGTTTGTGGATGCACTTGGGAGCAAAACGTCACACCATTGCTGTCAAAAGCATCTCAAAATATCCTGGAATCCGAAAGCTGATGAATGTTTTAAGTTTTCAGTCACTTTAACCTTCAACCAAAATACAAATTGGATGTTTCAGGCCAAAATGCTCCATGGGAGTTTTGGTGAACTTCCCTCTTTACAACTTTATGTCAACAACTTCTTTTATGACTTTAATCTGAACCAAACAGAAGTTGGATATTTATCCAGGATAGTTTAATCCAAGCGTTAGAATTGTCCTAACTGCATATTGACTGATATTTATTGTTGTTTAAAACACCTCAAACACCCCTTTCACATGCATATACTCAACTGGTTATTGCTCATATAAAACCATTGATGAGTAGAGCTTTATCTGCAGCATGGTTATCTGAATACCTGAATGTTATCTATCAGAGTGACTTATCATCTGGATATTAGTAGCTGACAGAGTTCAGGCTCTTTCAGTTGTGTGCTAAAATGGGTTGCATTAGGGGTTGAAGGCACAGAGAAATAGGCAGTCACACAGATAATTGATTTTCCTTTGTTCTCATGTGTATCCGAGCCGTGCAGCCTTATGGTTTTCTGCAAGAGTCATCTGGCAAATGGCACAAAAAGATGGTCTGCGCCTCCTCGAATTGGCTCTTCCTTTAGAAGAATACCACTTGAAAAATTGCCTGTCTTTTGAAAAGCCTTGTACAATGCAGCTGGCTCCGGATGGGAATAACTCCCAATGCCAGACAGGGTAGAAGTGAGGAGCTCTTTAAGGTAAATCAAATGGCATTCAGGTGCTATATGTGCAAATACTACATCATTAATGGCTACAGCATCTTTAGCCAACATGTGATGTATCGTGTGATTAATTACTTTTAAATGGAGGGAACTTTTAGCCTTTGCAGACCATTTACATGCACTAAAACCTATAACACATTCCAAGGGAAAAGCATTAGCAGGGCCTCTTTAAATCAGTATTTCTTCTGCCTCTGTTGCAATTATGAACGTTTTTCAAACCTGCCTCTTGTGAGCAGTGTTAAATCACTTCATGCTTTCTGTCGTTTAAGGTTGATTTTATCCAGTTTGCAATAATAAACCTATTTCTTTGAAAAGCATGCCAGCAAAAATTCAGAAATGGAAACAAGGAAAGGCACGAAAAGCTGTCTGCTTCTCGTGGGACTGAAATATAATTAGAGACATTGCATTCATATTCATACGATCAACAAACCAGAGCGATTCCAACAAGTGCCTGAGAGGTAAAAAGGAAACCAAACAACAAAGGAGAGATTTTAATTCACATCAAGTCACGCTTCCAGATACAGCAGCCAAACAGGCAATGCGATAGTGTTCAAAGGTACAAAATGTTGTCCAGAAGAAAGACTGACTTATAGCATAATCTTAGAGCATCCACAGTCGTGTATTTTTTTTATACAGAAAACAGTATCAAACATTAGGCAAAGTCATCTCATGACAAAACCAAGAACATACGCATGCATTTTAGTTTTCTTTTTTCCATAATATAGAGCTTGCATACAAAGGCAGACAGATTACAAAATCAAAATCACATGTCGGTTGTATTCATTACATATTCATCGGAGACAGAGAGAGGGGGGGATCGCTGTCGTGTCAAGGATTATAATGAGACGCCAACAAGGTTTCACAGCCAGTTTGTGCATCGCAAATCAATGGAGAGGTGTCAACACTTTAAAATACAGAGAGCGTGTGAGGTGCGTTTCCCAGCTTTGAAAGTGTGCATAAAAACCTAGTGTAAATGCAAAGTCATATTTCTAATACCAACAAAGAAACTAGAGGGTAAAATAACAAAGTGACATCAGGGATGTTTGTGAGTATCTAGCAGCTGGAAAAAGCAAGTTGCAATTATGTGATTTGAATCGGCATGCTCCTAAAACATGCCGGCCTATCACTGACAGTGAGGTGAGGTAATGACGCAGAGCTGTTAGCTGGATTGCAAAGCCTGACAGGAGTCCTGAACGTGAGGGATCGTTGTACCACGGTGCACGGTGGGAATTCACAAGTAAGGTGTGGAAGGGATTGGGTGGGGTGGGGGGCATGCAAGAAAAAGGTCATACTGCAGGAGCGAACTCATAAAATTACAAATACATGGCATGCATCCATGAGTTTGGAGTTTTCACTTCTGGTAACTTCCCAGGGCTGCACAGGGACTCGGGGTGTCCAAACATAAAGTATTAAAAGAAAGATAAATAATTCAACGGGCTAGAAGAAGTGGAAGGTGTCTCACTAACCTCTGGTAGTTTGCTCCTGGGCTGTCTCATCACATCACATCACATCACATGTTGTTAAGCTCAGTAAACATCTTGCCCACTCCAACTGCAGGGGCTGGGGGGTCAAACCGTTGACCCTCTAACTGGTGGACTCCCATAGAGTGGTGCAGGGAGGATGTGTTTTTGTACGCTGAGCCTGGAGTTAGTATCTCCCTGCTTCCAGTGAGAAAAAGTGATGACTTTTTTTTTGTAGTTTAAGTTTGAGTCGCTGTTTTTGAGACCAGAGCCCAGTCTGCTCTGATTGGTTAGATGGCTGTCTGTGTTGTGATTGGTCAACCGCTTAGAGCTGTCCTGCCCCTTTGACTATCATGTACAATGTGTTGGAATGCTAGCCAATAGGAGCGCAATTGTTACATAATAATAATAATAATAGTAATAATAATACACAAGAGTGATATAGCGCTTAAGACGCTTAATGATGTCACTATGTTCCCTAAGTAAACAAACGAAAGGGAAAACAAGCAAAAAAGCAAAAGAGGGCCCTTTTTTAAGACCCGTACAAGCTTCAGAAATTCACTAGTGGGGTATTTACTGACCTATTTTATGCCGTAGAACAAAACCTGAACATCTCTTCAGCTCATTTCAGGCTTCAAACCAAAAACCTGTTCAGAAAAGAGACTCCTTTGAGCCGAGGGAACCTGAAAGTGCTAACTCTTTTCCAGGTTTTAGGACTCATTCCTGCACCACTCGGCCACAGTCGTCCCACATTACTGCCAGGTGTGTGTGTGTCCAGAAACAGAGCTTCACTTGTGAAAAGTATCTACAACACTAAGCTGCACATTCTCAGAGGGTTGGATTAAAAGGGGTTTAACATATACATTCTCTTTGATACATTAATAGTGGAGCCGCGTACATTAAAGAAAAACAACCCCATAAAACGTGTACAACATAACAACAATACACGGCTATTTAAAAGTCCCCGGTCCCCCCCCCACCCCCCGGCCCATCTTAGCAAAGCTTGCATTAAACAATCGCAGTGGTTTCAGCACAGGGTGTGTTCGCCCCGATCAGCAGCAGCAAACTTGAATTTCAGCGACGATAGGCTGTTGTAAACGATTCATGCTTTTGACATTACTTTATTTAAATATATTCGACGTAAACTTCCCGTTAGTTTTTTTGTAAATTCTGCCCTTTTTGACATACAGCCAGGTACATTTTCAGCCACATTACAGTTGAAAATGCTGCCAGCAAGTTTTTTTTTTCTGTAGTGTAAACAATAAGATGCACACACACACACACACACACACACGCAACACGCACACACACACACCACGCCAATGCTGTAGAGCTGCCCAATCATGCTGTGTTGTTGTGGTTCAACAAGTGTGTTTCACCAGGCATTAAGAGACTTCACTTAACCGTTAAGGGGTTTTCAGATGAGGACTTTTGTGTGTCATGAATTACTCTCTATTTAATTCTGTTAGAAGTGTGTTTTTATTTCTCTGGGATTTGGTTGATTGTTTATTTGGTGTTTGGCTTGTTTATAGTTGAAAGGAGGATAACTTTAGTCTTGCTCCCACCCTCGATTGTTAATGTATGTGACTATAACATGTAGATGTGTGTAAACCCCAGCAATAATAGTTAGTGATAATGCTAATGCTAATGCTAATGCTAGTGCTAGCTAATGCTAGTGCTAATGCTAATGTTAGTACTAGGGAAACCACTTTTTGAGCCTTGACATCCGGACCACCACAAAGCTGGGCAGCTCTATAGACCAGGGGTTGCACTGAGGATCTGTGAGCGGTGCTACTGTATGATACCCAGCCTTGTCTCATATTGATTAGTTTATGCAGAGGCATTTAGGGTTTCTAACGTCATGAATACTTACTGTAAGTTGAGTTTTTGTATCACTCTGGTCAATACAATCTACCATGACGGCCTATATCTGTCTCCTTATATCCGTTGAGAATCGTATTTAGGGATTGTTTTTGGTCTGTCTTTGTAGTCTCTGCTCTGCAGCTTACTTGAATGGTGAAGACCTCAGTATACTTCAAACCAGTTTCTCATGGTGGAACAGTATGAGACCCGGATGGTATGGATAGTGTGACCAAAGAGAGATTTTCCTTTTGCAAAACGTCAATATAGTCCAAAGCATGCATGGGGATCTTTTCTAATGCTTACTTTTGTTGTCACATTCTTCCTATTGTCATAAATCACCGTGCATCGTCAGGGGTTTTAAATGTGCTTGTATACATCTTTATCTCAAGTAAGATTTGACTTTTTTCCCGCTATTTCCTCATTATTCTAGCTCCTTCTTCATGTGGCCCTAATCATCATATTTAAAAAATCAAACTTTTTTTCCTTTTTGTTTTATTTTCCAAATTTCGGCTTTTAAAAATGTCAGATTATTTTTTCAAAATTATCACTTTTTCCTACATAAATATCACCACAAATGCATTCATGGAAGGACCGCTTAAACGTGTCTGCCATTTTCCCATTTGGACGACTCAACAAATCTACACAGATTATTTGGAGAGGGATTGGGAAGTCCATGGGGAGGAATTGAGGGCATGATGGTTCTAACCCTGGGGTTTGGAAATGGGGACAGGTTGGTTTAGGCACACAAGCTAGGGAATAGACACGGTTAAATAGCGTTCATAGGAAATGAAAAGCAAATAGCAGCATGTCAAAGTCCAAACACCCTTACTCTCTGAAGTCATGACTGCTTTCTTTGCACTCAAACTCATCATTTTAAGCAGATTTGAACGTGTCATGTGTGGAGATTTACTGAACGTTCTCTGTTTGATTGAGTTAGTTTGAAGTATACTGAGCTCCTTGCTTGTTCAGTATTTTAAGTGGGTTAGGACATTATTCTCACCGGGCCAAAGGAGTCGAATTAAAGTCTAAATGCTCCAGATTTTCTAAAACAAACTGAGTGTATTGGCTCTGCAGCTCCCCAACAGTTTTATAATCTTATTAAAGTGCAACATCTTCTATTCCTGCATACTCTAACATGTTGCCTCATCCTTTGGTAGACCCTCCAACTCTTTTACCCTCACGGTGAACCTCTGTTTGTGCCTTTGTTTTCCAAGGAATTATTGGTAAATCATTCAGCTGCTGTAGAAAGTGTCACAATCCAACCCTACAATCCCCACGTTTCATTTTGTTGATTGATCTTGAGAAAATAAATTAAAAAAGCATCCGTGCAACCCCCTCTGTACATGTAAACACAAACGTAAGGATATACTTTTAACTGAGCCCTGTTGAGAGGAAATCAATTCCCAAAGACGTGTCGCACGTCACTGCGGCCGACACGGACGGAAATCCAGAGAAGAAGAGATGCGAGGAGGAGGGGGTAAATGACGGCAGGAGTCCTATGTGGTGCAGCAAGAGGAGAGTAGGGTAGGACGACATATGGGATGACAGGTTTTGGGTCTTCAGTCATTTAATGAACCGGGTAATTCATTGGTCAGCGTGTGCCAGCGCTCAATTTTCTTGTCCTTGTTTTTAAGGCAGTCAAACCAGTGTTTGAGCCTCTCTCCGTTTGCATTGATACCCAGAGATACCCCACCTGCAACGAGGAGAAAGACAGACAATCAGTCGCATGTTGAATTCCCCTTAAGGTCCAATTAGTGGTGTTTGTTGTCTGTTGTTTGGCCTGAGGCAGCTATCATTGTTTCAAGTGTTCATTACTTATTACTTAGGGATGAAATATTGAAGCGCTTAGAATATTTTCAAAGAATATAAGATTATTCTCTGGTTGCTTGGCATGTTTTATCCAAGTTTGATGGAGAATATCTATCTGCAGAATCAAAATCAATGGGATTTTCTGACATTTTATAGAGCAAAACTGTTGCAGCCAAAGTTTGAGAATGCATTTGATAAACTTGATGGTAAACACGGTGGAAATTGAGGTGGATTTACAGCTCAGGTCACCAAGGGATGAGAGAAGGAAATCTGTCCTTCCTAATTGTTTCCCTAATCCACTGGAAATTAAATAGTATATCAGCTTTTCCCCCCCCCTTTCTTACATGACTACACAATGGCTTGCCAGCCAGATCCCAGCATGCATCAGTGCTGGCGGGGCAGATGGCAGACTCAGCTGGGGAATATCTGTCGAGGTGGTTTATCTCTGATGCTCACCTATGAAATCGTTGGACTTCCCGATGTCGTAGTCCCACACCGTCACCTCCAACGTCTTCTTGGTGAGGTCTGCATATTTAATGTCGTAACAGAACTCCTGAAGAAAAAGCAGAACATAATAGAAGTTCCTTCAGACAGAAAGTATGACGCTTTAAAGGTCTGCATAACTGTTGTTACAGTCCTGAATGCTTTTGACATTTAAGGTGAGACTAATTCACAAAATCCTGAGTGCCTCTTTGAGTTGGATTGTTTTTGAAAGGTTGATGTCAGTGCAGTTATTACTGAGTGTGTGTTAGTCCAGGACGCATGCATAGACCATTCAATATACTGCAAGGCTGTGTCAAAAATCACTCACTGCTTACGCTTACTAACAGGGGTAAAGGAAGACATGCCATATCCATATTTATATCTTCTTAGAGCCTCAATGTAAAGGTTTTCTGGGGCTACCAGCACCTTTTTATTTAATTGACAGTGTTGAAAGGGGGAGATAGAGGGCCGGGATCTTTGTTTTAAGTTGTGAAGTGATTTTTGGAGCAAAAAAGTGACTCCAAAAATCTAAATTTAAGACGGGGAAGGATTCACACCTACTAGAAATGTTAGATTTACTCAAAAAGCATAGGGAGAAATTCTGAGTAGGGAGTAGTGAAAGATTTTGTACGTAGCCCAAGTGTCTACATTGGAGGACAGAAATACATACAGCATGGCAGCAAAATCAATAAAGTCCTCCGTTTACGAAATGAAACGAGCATTCTTCAGGACTGAATCTGCCCCGTGTTGAGCGAGAGCATTTATTCTGCATTTCAATCTGCAGTTCAATCAGGGTCGCCCCTCCAGCTCAATGGAGATCAATGGCTCAATCCGGAGGAGAACCCCGAGCCTGGTCTCTGACCGAGAGGCCGAGAGGTGACGGAGGTTTAATGTCAGAGGAAATGTCAGGCTGCTGGCCGTCCGCCCGTATACAGCATGTGTCTCTGAGAGCGGCTGCACCTGTGCCACTGACTGAGAGGGGCTTTAAAAAAAATCTAAAAATCCTAATCCCAGTTACATTTAAAAAGACGTTTTCAAGGCGGTTGCATCAAAATCCCAATATCAAACAAACATGTTCAGTTAAAAAACCTGCCAGAGACGCCGGAGCCACGTCCTTATCTGACTCAAACACATTCTGTCTACATTCAGAGAGGGCTTCAGTTCTGCTCCTGCTTTTAGGGAAGTGTGCCTCTTTTGAGTCCTCTCACAATGGCTTTTGTAAGTCCCCAAGGTTATGGAAGTTGCTCGGCACATAAACGCATCGGATAAACACTCAGAAGAACAAATACAGGAAAGACGCTGCAAGCTTTCAGCACGTTTACGGCGGATTATACCTCGTTGAACTCTGGATTGAGCGTCTTCTTCTTCACAGCCGTCTTGTGCTTTGACTTTTTGTTCTCGTCAGGCTTCAGGTACCTGCAGGACAGACGAGGAAAAAGGGAAAGAAGACTTACAACCTGAAAGCTTTTACTGCGGCGTATTGCTGTGGTTGGTATTCAGGGAGAAATACTTTACAATCCTTGCACATTCTAGCCTATCGTTTGAAACCTCCAGTATGCTCTACAAAATAATCGAGCATGATATGCAATGGAAAGAAAATTCATGTTACTTAAAGAGAAACACATATCCATGTTGTTCAGAAAGTGTCTTGACATACAAATAAGTTATAACCCAATTAAAAGCCAAAAATAACAAGAATAAAGTAATATAATCAATTAAATTAAATAAAAAGCCAAATTAAAATAATAATAAATGAGAATAAATTAAAGTAAAAGGTAAATGAAAAAAACCAAGAATAAAATTATAATAAAATAAATCAAAACCTACATTTAAAAAAACAAGCATAGAATAATAAATGATGAATAAATTAAATTAAAACCCAATAAAAAATAAGAATAAATTAAAAGCCTAAAAATGAAACGAATAAAATAAGAATAAATTAAATTAAAACCCAAATAAAAAAATATAAGATAAAAACAATAAATACTATTCAATTAAAAGCCAAATTAAAAAAAGGAGAACCACATGATGAAATTAGAAAACCTTTGAAATTCTTAAAGTGTTTTAATGAGCGTTTCACTGCAGGTGTGTGTGGACCCTACAAAGTATAGCCAATGCTAATGGGATCCTAATAAAGACCTATGTAAATCCTCATATATGAATGTCAAAGCTTCATTCTGACAGTAGTGTTTCCTGCAGAGGGAGCTGCTGTACTGCATCCCTCCCCACAGCTGCATTACACTACACATTATCTGACTGTAATGGACTCCACAGGAGCTTTTTATTAAAGACATTATTCTCCAGTTGTTAAACAAGTCCCCTCTTTAGATGGATGTCCAATACGGGGATAGTTTAACAGCAAGATTTCATTTTAGTGTGTGTTTGATTAGATTATGGAGGAGAAGACGTATCGCCTCATAACAACAACACATCTCCACGGCTCCTACTGCTCCCACTGCTCCCACTGCTCCCGCTGCTGCACACCACTCATGTATTTTAACACACTGATGTCAAGTCACGTCAACATGAGGATTTACGAGTCTACAATTTAATAGTTTTTCTTTTTCAGACCGGTCTTGTGTTCCTTTAGTATCAAATGGACTGATTCTACACTCAGCTGCACCAGGGTAAAAGTGGTGCAGTCTACCTATTACCTACTCTCTGCCATACTTATGAAAGCTTTTATTGACTCTGTGAAGGAGGTTATGCTTCAGCTTGGTTTGTCTGCAGGATTACACAGAAACTGCAGTTGGGATTTTCTTTAAACTTGGTAGAAAGGTAATGCATGGTCCAGAAAAACATCCATTAAATGTCAGCGTGGATCCAATTAACAGAGCAGATATGTGCATGAAATTAAACTTCAGTTAACAAAGTCAGTCAGCTTTATTGTCAATCTTTCCGTTAGTGTGTACAGACAGTTTGAAATGCTGTTTCCTACAGTCCCGAGGTATATATAAAAAAGTAAAAATATACAATATATAGAATATGTATATACATATACTCCTTTACACCCAACTAATACATGTATGTATATATATATATATATATATATATATACACATAAATATATACACACACATGAAAGGGCATAAATAAAAGAACAGTTAATTTATACAAAATAACCAAAAATCAAACAAAAAACAGTTCCTTCAGAAGTCAATTATTATTGTCATCATCATCATTATTGTTGTTGTTGTTGTTGTTGTTCATTAACAATGTATGATCAGGGAGTTGTGGTGTTATTGGTGGTGTTTAAAGGCTCAGAGCACACCATGCAACACACACAAACACAAACACACACACACAACACACACCACTTTAGAAAATGGGGCTTTCCAAGGAGCAGCTGAAGGCAGTTTTTTTAGGTCTTTGCTCAAAGAATTCAACGCTAGTTTGTTTTATTATGGTGCACTTTGATTCTGCTCCTTATCTCATCTTATGTTGGGTTGTGTTAAACTGAAATGTCTAATCTAATCTAGATGGAACAAGTGGTTTAAATTAAATCTGAACATTGTTAGTGCTGCTGCCTCTAAGTCAATTAGTCTTAGTTGGCTGTTTTGGTCTTTGTGCAGCTGATTCATGCTTTTACTCATTTCCAAGAAACTTCTGAGCACATCTGTGGTTAACGTGATTTAAAGTGGAGCTTTTGACCTGATTCTTTGCAGAGAAAAGTGCAGTTTCACAGATGTTAATCACATAAACTAATCATTTAATTAGTTAGAAATAATGTCTTTTTAATCAAGGGCAGATTTGAGTGGGGCTGCAAAATGAATCACAATTGTATTTAAATGTCAATATCAAAATTGGTCCTGACCTACGAACAGTAGTCCATCTGTACAAAATCAGACAAAAATAACAGTCATTAGTTTTGTTTTCCAAATCTTGCAGCCCTAAATCTAAAGGTAATTTCTGAAGGCAGCACATGTGGCAGGGCAAGGATGTAATAATCAGCGAGCTGAGCCGTGAAATGTGCAGTGTGAGTCAGAGTTGACTTTACTTTGAGTTTTGCTGTTGTTCCCAAAAGAACATTGTGGACTTATCGGTTCCCTTTGCGTTATTTCAGCGGGGAAAACAGATCGTTAGCGCTGCTCTTAGTCTCGGTGCAGGCGAGTGTGTTTTATAAATGTGTGTGTGGACCTTTGCTCCTGTTTTCTGCCTTCATAAATGATGCAAAAGGCAGGTTCTATGAAACCCTGCCTGGTGTGTATTACCTCTGTCCATTTGGCAAACAACAGTTTTGGGCGATAATGCTCGTTCTGATAGCGGTGCGTTTCATTCCAGTAAGCAATTACGCTTGTCGTCACATCTCTTTCTCTCTCTCTCCTGTTCACTGGACCCACACACACTTCAATTTCCCTGAAGGTACAACCAAGATGTAAAGGGGGGTGGTAAGTGAGTTATACTCACAAACGTACCCCAGGGGGAGAGGGGGCTGGGATGAGGAGAATATTGCAGGAAACATAATTGTTGTCATGTAATAGGACCACTGACCCCCGGGGGAGACAAGCTAATAGTGAACTTTAGCGTGCAAACAATGCTATTGCATCACAAAATGGTCTGAATTGGTGCAACAATGCTGTTGTGTCTTTAGTATACTTTATTTCAGCGATTCTGCAACGCATTTTCACCTTGGGCTTGATTTAATGCACATTAACTGTAGAGCAATTGAGGAGGACACGCTATCGGTGAAAGTTAGCATGCTAACAACGTCTTTGCAAAACATTTCAAACGCTATTTCAACCTCTGAATTGATGCAGTGATGCTCATTATGCCCTATTTCTTCACTTTGCAATGTATTTATACCTTTTTTTAGCTTGATTTTATGTACATTGACTGAAGAGCCAAAGGAAAGATAAGCTAATAGTCAACATTAGTTTACAAACACTGGATTTAAATGTCGTTTCCACCTCTGAGTTGATGCAATATCACTGTCGTGCGTTTTGCTGTTGTTGAAAGCAATGCATTTTGACCTTTTTGAGCTTGTTTTGACTCTCATTGAGTAAAGAACCATTGAGAAAGCAAACGTTGGTGTGCAAACAACGCTATTGCACCATGATTTAAATGTATTTTCAACCTGTTGCTCTTGTGCCATTATTTTTTAACCGCTGTGCATAATTTAATGCCCATTTACTGAAGAGCTATAGGATTTATTCACTTTTCATGTACTACCTGTGTCTGCATCCATTCTGCACATGCATTTAAAGAATATTATCTACATTAGCGCTGCATGATTTGGAAAAAGACGACAATTATTTAGGACTGATGTTGCAATTTTTAAGATGTGGTACCAAGCAAGGATTCGGAGGAGCAGTCGAAATGTTCATTTTCATTCTTATCTTGGATACTCTTTCAGCCCTGATCTGCACAACACACAATTTACTGTTCAGGTGACAGCTGTGACTTGATGCATCTTGTGAAATCCTGCAGCCCTGTCGCTCTGTCACTGTACATTTCCTTTGTTTCCTCTCACACGAGCCCGTCAGTAAATCTATTATCCGCCTGTGTGTCCTTCAAGCTTCAGGGAGATTTTCTCAACCTCAAAACTGTTGGAAAATTGTTGCCAGCCTCCTCTCTTCTGCGATACGAAGCGCGCCTTTTGTTCCCGAGGTGTGCACAGCAGAGTCGGAAATTAAATGCACTTTCATTGCTCAGCCAGATGAAAGACTTGGGAAATGTTCAGGTGTGATAAATAGGTCTCTTCTTCAAAATTGCAGCCCTGCAGATGGCCTCTTGTGCTGTGTGTCTTTCATTCAGCTGATAATCACATGTAGTCCCTCTCTGTTCTGCTAAAACATCAGCATTGCCAGCTATTCCATTACAGCACTTATGCAGCACATTGTACCAACACTAAAAATAGCATTTTAATGACAAGCATCCGGTGTTTTGTGGAGAAATATCGTTGAGAAGAACGGACATCAATCCACAGGTCAGCCCATGTTTCTATATCATGTGTGCTTTAAATTCATCTCTCTAAACGTGCAAACCCTCGTTCTATAGATGATTGATTCATATGTTATAGCATATCATGGTGACGAGTGCTTTGACACTTTGACAGCTAAAAACATGACATATTCTATCAATATTTATGAAGCCTGCAGGGCGGTTCTTAATGGTATTTGTGACCTCTTGACTCTGGAGCCGTGTGCAAACAAAAGGTCAGATTGTGTCCCTCTTGACATGAGAAATGTCTGGAGAAATCGTCTTTTAAAAAAAGTGTGTGTGTGCAGATTCTTTGAAATACCATTCTGTCTTTGACCAACACTTGAGTGAATGATCCATGATCTTGGTTTCGGATACTGTAGAGCAATATACCTCCCTTTTTATTATGGGAGTAACCAAGCTGAGCGAGGACACTTGGTTAGAACTCAAGCAAAAACAAGATCAGCCCCTACCTATAGTGAGATCTTATGGTATAGTAGGGTTTAGAAATGCATGGTAGAGAAGAAACAGACTATTGTTGCACAGATTTCCTCTGTCGTTAGCATGTTGTGCATTACGGAGCCCGTTTCTAACGTGACACCGACAGCGCCCTGTTATTACTGCTATAGACTGTATGGCTGTTACTGACTTCTACACTAACCCCAGACCAAGACCCGAGGAAGTGCTCCCGTATTGGCTAAACTCCGGGTACTACAACTTCCGTATCAGTCCGTGACGGCCCAGAAAGACTTTTTCCCATTGACTAACATCAGGAAAGAGACGTCTGTAAAACCCTTTTATAGCCCTTACTAAAAACATTAGGGCCTTTAAAGTTGTAAAATGCACTAAAAGCTGAATCCAGATGTATTTTCGGGGGCGGGGCTTAAGGGGAAACTCAACTAGACATGCTCTACGCTCTCAAAAGCCAGGCATTATGGGTAATTTGTGACGTTTTGCTCTCGAATCTCAGGCCATTTCGTCTTCATGCGGCAATGAGCAGCTCTCATAGGAATGAACGAGGTCCCGCCTCCAACGCTGCGTCCAGTCCTTATTATGCTTCCATGCCCCAGACTCATTCTTGGGCTGGCGGTGGCTGCAGTTAATGTACATTAGGTTGAACACTGCAATGGATAATTTGTGTGGCAGGTGTACAGTTACAGGAGAAACACAGCTTTTCTCAGTGTAGATGAGGCAATCTTGGGACAGAAGGAAGAAGAAGACGAAGGAACCCTTAATGGTCCCACAGAGGGAAACTTACACTCGGACTTCGCCGCCACCGCCCAGGCATGTTAAGCTAGCTAAACATTGCCTGAAAACTGTCTAGTCATTTCTGTAATAGCTCTCTTTAATCATGTTTAACATTACAGAAATCTAGAGACCAGATGAGAGTGTGAGTGGATAAGCCTGGAGTTGCTTTGCTAGCGCTGTGTTCACAGTGATCAGACTGTTGCTTTTGGACTTCTATGATGCAAAGACAACTACAAACAACATACAAGTTGTAAAGATTAAAGGTGTAATTGTAGAGCACTACCTACGCTCTTGATAACTAAGATGTCAGGGTTCCAGTTTCTGTTTCTGGGGAATTTGCAGGTGTTAGCATACTGACGTTTTGACGTAGGGGTCGGAGAAGCCGTTGGCGTCCATGGCGGCGAGGTGAGCGCAGCGGATGATCCCCACCACCAGACACGACTTCTGGGTGTTGTACTTCAGAGAGATCATGATGCGTCCTCGCTCCTCCAGGGACTTGTCTTCCGTCTTGTTGACCTGTGAAAAACAAAGATGATTTTTAGAAATGATACCCGGTGATACAGAGTCTAGCACATTGAAGTATAAATGCTACACGGTGGCGTCAGCCAGTGATTCCTCTCATGCCTAGATTCATTTGCAAGCATCTGATGTTTCCTAATTTCTGGCATCGGCGTCATTGGATCAAACCAAAGCTTTAATTTCCATCCTGATATAATCCATGCAGACAGCAACATCATTACCTGGTAGTGTTTGTTTGTCGTGTAAGAAAGCTCTCTGTCGATTTAAGAAACATATCCAGCAGCTTTCTTGACATTTGTGTGTCCTGAATTGGGCTATAGGAAATATTTAGATTTGAATAATTGCGGTTATTTTGATAGTTTTAGGATCATTTTTCAAATGCGAACTACGTGCCATTGAGAATTACTATTGAAATGATCATAGTTTGATTTTATTAAGGACGTCTTATTTAGTGGGGATTCTCTGCAGCACCACAAAACTTCATTCAGGTATTTAGAAATAATTTGCCATTTCCAGATATCAGAACCAGAATACCTTTATTCGTCCCCCAGAGGGGAAATGTACGTTTGCTACAGCAACAACAGAGCCAAAGACAGCTTAAAAAAAGCATGCACTAAAAAAATACATATTAACGATAAAAAATAGAAAAAAGGACAAAAAAAAAAAAGAATGACACAATTTACAAAATACACAACCTGTAAGGGGTATAGCAGCCAGCACACAATTGGTATTGCACGACAAGGGGTGTTATAGTCTGGGTTGTTATATGTGCGGGGGTCTACCAGGGACCATGATGGTTGTCTGACCGCTGCAGGAAGGAAGGACCAGCGTAAATATACATATTGTAATTACTACTATTTTATATTAGTCCATATTTCTGATCAATAAAATATGATCAATTGTGCAGCTCTAGTCCTGAAAAGCAGCCAAACTCTGATTGGCTGATTGATGACGCTGTGGTGGAAGGTGACTAAATAGCCTCATCAAAAATTAATCTGCCATGATCTTCAGAGACGAGGAAAGCGTCTGAACATCTGACACAAGCAAGCCACGTCCCCCCCAGTATAAATGCAAACCTTTCCTCCTCATCTTCATCACTTAATTGGATTGTACAGCATGTTATTTTAAGAAGAAACACCCGTCAGCTAGTGAACTGATTGGTCGGTTGAATGATTCAGTTCTACCGTTTCCTTAGCGCTTTTACTTTTTCACATATTTTCTCTGCTTCACGGGACACTTGAAGCTCCCCGCAGAGCAACATATATATATACCCCAGTGTGTGACTTCTTACAGAGGAGCAGCCCACTCCTCTAAAGAGCAATTAAAGCTTTTACATTTTTTCTACTTCTTTGGACCAATGACTTAGAAATGTAATTTACCAGAAACTCTCCGGCAGCCGCTGATTGTGCAGCTTTCCCGTACATCAGCATTTATTTTTCGACCACACGTACAGTAACAGACCATCAGCGGCGGGGGAAACGCTCGGGGGGCTTAACAACTTCAAGCTTATCAAGAGCTGGAGAAATGTGCGAAGTGGGACTCTTTCAATTTGGTTTGTGCCGTTTTCAAATTGATATGCATTTAACTTTTCTCTTTTTTATTATTGGAAATGACTTCACACTGGAGAAAACAGACATTTAGTCCTAGAGACAGTAAAGGACTTTGTTTCTTGACAGTTAGAGATGGCACGAATGAATCCTTTATCCATAAACAACTTCCTGTCGATTTGCATAACTCAGGCTGGCCCTCCCCATTGGTTCTATTAAATCAATGTACTATAAAGCAGTCATGTCTGCAGATTTATAATGATCTGCGTCCATGCGACTCCATACGTGTTTAAATAGGAATACTTTGGAAAAAAAAGTGTTACACTCATGGATGTTTTATGAGAACTGGAAGCCAAAATGCTGTCCATTTATTGAGACTAAGGCATTAATAAGCTGCAGTCACTTCCTGCTCTGCACAGTCCTTACGCTTTACAAAGAGGTGACGTCATGCACAGTTTTTATACTCCATAGCTACAGAGCAACACATGGTTTTGTCTTTCCTGTAGTGTGTTTATATAGGTTTTAGTGCATGTAAATGGTCTGCAAAGGCTAAAATCCCTGGGTTCTCTTCAACACCCCCCCCCCCCTCCTGCCTAAAAAGCCTCCATTTGACTCCTTTGTTTACTTCCTGAACACAGTGACATCGCTCTTCTATTGGCTAGCCCTCCAACACATTAAAAGACTAAGGGGCGGGACATCTCGAAGTGGTTGACCAATCCCAACAGTGTCAGCTAACCAATCAGAGCAGACTGGGCTGTGGTTTCAGACAGAGGGTGAAAAGAGGTGCTGCAGCACAGGCAGGATGAGAAAAATCAAGAGCTTTCTGAACATTAAAGCATGGAGACATACTAAAGCTAAATACTAATATGAACCTGAAAAATTACTCAAGTTATTGATTATTAGTTTTGTGTCAATCAACAAATCATTGCAGCTGTAAAATAAAGTATATTCAACTTCTTTGTGGTTAGACTCTCTGAGTTGAGACGAGCAGAGAAGCTGCATTATTAATGCACATCGTTGACATTTAGTACAGATGTTTTAATACTTTTAAGCATGTTGTTTTATGCATTTCTACAAGATTATATTTCCCTTTTGACGCGTCCATTTCACAGCCTGACTGATATTTATGAGCCTGACACATTAAAGCACGGACACATACTAAAGCTAAATACTGATATGAAGCTGAAATGAGCAGAATATTTCTCCCTCTAAAGTCATAAAATGAACAGGCGAACAGAAAAGTCTCTGCAGACTTCTGGCTCTGTGTGTCGGACACATTTCACCACAACCCGTCCTGCAGTGTCCACAGCGGGATGCTAATCAGAAATCTCCGGGGAGCGGACTCTCTCTACGCGGATCACAGACGACTTTCACACGACGTCTCCCTGGACTCGTGGGCGCGGCATCCGTTTCATCTGCCAAGCCAACATGTTTCAGTTTACTGTCAGATCCATTTCCAATCCATGTCTCCTGCTCTCATTTCGGAAGACTGTTGTCTCCGCTTAACAAGATGCACCGAAAGGCTGACGGGAACCACAAGAGACAGGAAGTGAGGGAGGAAGTACAAACGCTGTCAATCAAAGTGCAGACGTCTTTACAGATATCTGTCTTATTTCCTATTTAAAACACACTGATAATCAGTGGAGCATGGCTTGCCTTTTTTCTTTAACTTCTTATCTTGGTTGTCTTTTAATCAGGTAGATAAATAAGCTGGCATTAAACAATATTTACAATGATAAACCTGTAGGTGTGCGTCGGAAAAAGTGAAACGACGTGGCAAAGTTACAAGACAAATAAGTGGAAAGAGTTTGGCCTTATAAGAAAAACCTAACCTCTCACAAGTTGACCGCCTGACTGATATTTATTTGAGTGTTATGAACTGCTCATACCATAAAGAAATACATAAACGGCTCATTAATTTGTGCAGGCATAACTACAACTAGCACATGAGAATGACCTCTGTAAACACAACTAACAGACTAAATGAATTGTGATACAACATCACAAACAAACACAACATGCTGCTCTCCTTTTCCTTTTCCCATCAATCTGCTCCAACGTTAAACCCACCTCCACAAACAAACACACCGCTGTGCGTTCTCCAGCTAATTGCACCGTTGCCTGAGGTGAAACTCAATTAAGATTGGCTGGAGGATGCCCCTTAATTGAATTAAAAGCGCAGCATAACCGGACACCTCGGACGTGACTGTCTGATGGTTGTGAATGAACGTAGAGCTGAAGAACACGGATCCCTCTCTGTTCCTCTCTGCTGGCAACAGAGCAGCAGCAATAATATAGAAAGGGAAGTGACCGGCTTCCAGGAAATACTCAGTCCCTGCAGAGTTTCCAGGGAAAAAGCAATGCATTTCCAGGAAAACCAAGGTCAGGTGATATCCTGGAATAAAGGGACGCTTTCTTTGTACTGGAGCCACCATTAATTCCAATTTCCTTTACAGTACCAAGTGGGAAAACTGATCCTTTGCTGTTCACACGTTTCTGTGCCAAATGTCGTTATCCTGCTGTCCTGCCTGATGCCCTCTTTATTACGATTCTTTTTGGCGGCACGTGGAACATCGTTGGTGCCCAGATCCATCTTTTTTTAAGCTCAATAAACAGTGGTTATAGAAATACAGTCGGATATCAGCTCTGACCGTGTCTGTTAATAATAGTCATCCCATGTCATCAACTTGACTCTAATCTATAGCACAAAGATGTAGGAAGAGGATGTTTGTTAAAAACATTATTCAAATGTTTTAATTTTGATTAAAATCTGTTTTTCTGGCGCTGCAATGATAAGTCACCTCAAAATAATCACCTTTTTTTTTTACCTTTATTCATTTTCAAATATATTTCCTCCCTAAAATCAAAGAACTTACTGGGAATGATTTGTTGTCCATAAGTTGTTTATTATTATAGAAACAACCATCTGTCTTCTTTTGGTTTGCATAACGTCAGAAAATAGTTACAACATGTTAGTGTTTTGTGTCAATTAACAAATCATAGCAGCTGTAAAATAATAGTATACAATCATAGTATATTCAACGTCTTCGTGGTATACTGGTTAGACTCTCTCTGAGTTGAGACGAGCAGAGAAGCTTAATTACTAAGGCACATTGTTGACATTTAGTACAGATGTTTGGAGACTTACAAGCATGTCGTTTTATGCATTTCTACAAGATGATATTTCCCATTGACAGGTCCATTTCACAGTCGACAGCCTGACTGATATTTATGAGCCTGACAGTGAAACGCTCGGTCCGAAACCACCTCAAAAGACACAGCGCTGGATTTTTGTGATAAACCATTTGGTGCTTTTTTCTCTCCGACACAGCAAACAATATTTTGTGTTGAGACTGAACTCCTTATCTGTTATACTTGAAGAGGAAGTGGAGCAGAAAGCTTCTTTCTCTGAGCTCCTGCTCTCTGAAACCAGCTTCACTTTGAAGGATTTCTGTGTGAAAATTGGCCGGCCGAGTAAGACATACGACCAAAATAGTCAACAACCTAACAGAGACACAAACATCTGCTGCTCTGAAAAGCCTCTGCATGTTGTGTGGGTCAAACTGGATCTATTAAAAGCCCCTCCATGGTGATGTTAGAGGAAGGAAATGCAATGAAAGAAATAGAGAGCACGCACGTAGATCCGTACACTCTCACATTCAATTACCTGAATCATTTGCACATTTGGTCACAGGGAACGTATAGATTCAGCCAGAATCTTGGTGTCAGGAAGTGCCGCTTGTGGTGCAGGTTATAAAAATACAGTCAGATATCAGCTCTGACCGTGTGTATTGTTCATAATTGATAGCTGTTCCCACGTCATCACCTAGCATCTATACCACAAAGGTGTAGAAAGGTGATGTTTTATATCAAAAACATTACTCTGAATTCTTTATTTCGAATAAAATCATGTTTTTTGGGATAGAATTTACATAATAATTTATATTTTATTTAGATTTTTGCTTTAACTTATATTTTATTAATTTTTGTATTCTCATTGGTTTTATTAAAAGAATTTAACTAAACATTTTACTTTAATTTCTGATTGAAAACAAAGTCTTATTTATTTTATTTAGACTTTAGATTTTTACTAAATGATATTTATTTATTTTTAATTTGGTATTAAATGGTATTTATTTTAGTTCTTATGTTTATATAAATACTTTTTTATTTGATTTA
Organism: Eleginops maclovinus; assembly: GCF_036324505.1. Taxonomy (NCBI): domain Eukaryota; kingdom Metazoa; phylum Chordata; class Actinopteri; order Perciformes; family Eleginopidae; genus Eleginops; species Eleginops maclovinus. Next base: position 2,938,784 of record NC_086359.1, read on the forward strand.
ATTTTTTATTATTTTTACTTTGACATCAGATCTTTTTATTATAATAATATATTTATTTATTTTTCAAGATTTTTTATATTTATATAAAATGGCTTGATGAGTGCCCTCCTGTAGTTACCAGTGTGTACAGCATTCAGACCAAACTGTTGCAGTACACAAGATAAATGGACGTCTGAATTTAGTATAGTCTTTTTTATTCATTTCTATTTTGTATTTATATATGATATCTATTTTTAATTCTATTTATTTAATATTTCCATTCATTTCCATTTATTTTTTGCTTGTTCTATTTTTTATTTATTTCAATGTATTTTAATTTCCATTTTCATTTTTTATTTAACTATTTATATATTCAATTTTAATAAGTCTTTATAATTATATTTATTTATATTTCAGCTTGTTTTTATTTATATTTGTCTATTTTAATTTGTTTCTTTTTTTATTTATGCATTATATTTTGTTATTATTCTATTCCTGTTTTATTTCTAATGTATAATAGATATTAATTAGTAAATTATAACCTTTTAACTTCCAAACAATAACCAGCATGCAAAGATACATGTGTCTTTATATTGCTAGACATGCATGATCTTAGAAACCAAGCTTTAACATTTATTTTCTTCGTATCAGTTCAGCTAATAACCAGGAAATCACATTCAGGGTAGCGTCTGTGCGACTCACCGGCAGCTGTTTCTCCAGGCAGTTGTTAAAGTTTTTGATTTGGTTGGGCTTCAACTTCTTCAGGGGGATTCGCGTTTCCCCGATGAACTCGTTGTGTCTGAATTTGTCCTCATCACACACGGAAATCCTGAAGAAAAGAGGGGAGAGAACAAAGCTGAGCTCAGGGAAGCAGTTTTCCAACCAGTCAGTTTCCACCTCATCATCCTCCATCGCAGGGATTCAATCCTCTGCAAAACTCTTCCCTTCTCTATAAAGCGGACTCTTTAGCACTGAAGCAACGCCCTGATGTTTCTCCAGAGAGAGTTCATAAGACTTTTGTCAGACTCCATCAGCATGACGGAGGATGATGGGATAATAACGCTTTGGGATGCATTCGACCATCTCCAGATCAAAAGACTGAACTATTCTAAAGTGAGAGGAAGAAGAAGTTTCAGAAGATGGAACCTTTTAATTTATCCCCTTCATATCAGAACCATTTTGAACCAGATCACGACTTTGACTTCCTGTCGCTTTGCAGATCTTATTGACTCATTAGTGCTGCTTGAACTGCTCTGTGCATTCAGTGTGTTTGCAGCATGACACAGGAAGCACTCGTCCGATTTTGATAAAACTACATAAAATGCTGTGCATGAATATGTTGGGGGTATTGGACTGAAAAAACAAGACATTTAAAGAGATCATCTTCGGCTTTTGAGAAACTGGCATGGACACTTTTTATTGCAAATGAATTTCCAGTTTGTAGTTTCATCACAGGAATAATACTTTTTCCATTTGATTCATTTGAAAACCTTCAACGTCTCAGTGGATCAGATTCCGTTGATACAGTATAGACGTTTCTGTCCGTCATGTATTGAAGGAAACGGCCTTGTTATATATTATGTAACGTGTTCATTCTCAATCCGCCGAACCCGTAAACACTTGCCATCTTTTCAGTGCATCCTTCTGCCAGTGGACTCTTCGATCAATAGAACAACATCCGTTATATTACACAGTGTGACTGCACATACAGTGCACTGAGCTTCACTTATACTCCTGATCTATATTCCTCTCCACTGTTTCATTACACAATTATATTAAACGTCAATTATTGGTGTGAGACCACGCTGCTCTCCACAGAATGTGGTCTTGGATGCCGAGCTCTATAAGCACTCACAGCCCTGACATGACATGATTCACCCTCATGTGGAATACGGTTTGTTTCGAGTGCTTTTCTTCTAACGAGCCGCCGCCGTGTGCAGCCAACGCTATGTGTGTGTTAGCATGTTGTACAGAATCACACTCAGAAGTTATATAATCTGCTGCAAGGACAGGTGCTGCGGAGTTCAGATCTCAATTTGTGGATGCTTCCCTCTCAGTATTGTTCCTGGAAAAATGGTTAATCTAGGTGCTGTTAGTGAAGAGATTTTTGGGGCTTTTGTGCCGGCGAGTGTTAATCAGATCGTCTCTCCGAGGAGATGTGGAAATTCAATGTTTTTGCAGGAGTGAAACAATCACATCGTTCCTGCTCTGCAACACAAAATAACCACGAGTGTTGCCAGTTTATAACAGTAACATAATAACAAAGAGCCAATTGGTGTGCTGTATCAGGAGGGGCCTTCAATCTCGTGCCAATCAGTCGTAAAGTTGTCAGGATATTATGGTCTGAACCAACCCTGACTGATGGTTTCTCTCATTGTACAACAAATCCTATTACCTGTTTGTAGGATGACAAGGAAGAGTGACACATCTTGGTTTCTCGAAGTCCAAGGTTATGTCTTTAAGTTTGTTTCTATTTCAGTCCAAAACCCAAATATGCTTACCCACCGGTTACAACATTAACCCCCCGGTGGGAGTAATAACACTCCCTCATCACCAACAATAGGTAATAGTTTGGTGCATGGAGGGAAAACAGAAAACCAAAGATCCCTCTCTGCGTGCGGCCCACCTATCACTGGGATATTTACCGCTCTGGAGCTCCTGGAATGATTACGCATATGATTGTATAACCTACTTTACTACAGTGATAACACTTTGGTAAAAATAAAGGAGGCAAGAACAGTGAAGTAACACTTCCATTGCATAACAGCTTCATATTCATCATCGAAGCAGATGCTCCGGATCCAGACTTTGCTCAGGTGTTGGAGAGAAATACTGATAACCAATATCACTGCTGTTTGAGATTCAACACAAACAGGATTTCCTTCCCTTCCTTCCTTTCCTTCCTGTCTCACGTTTCCTTTGCTTTCATTACCTTCCCTTATTCGTCTTCTTTAATTTCTTTCCTTAGTTCCTCTTGTCTCCCCTTCTTTATTACCATTTCCTTCCCTTGCTTACTTCCTCTCTGTAAATCTTTCCTCCCCTTCATTTCCTTTCATGCTTCCCTTCAATTGCTTTCCTTACCTTCCTTCCTTTCTTCATTCCTTCCTTTCCTCTTTCCATTTATCCTTCCTTTATTCCTTCCTTCACTTGGATGTTCCTTCATTTCTTCAACTGCTTGCATTACCTTCCTTCCTCTTCATCACATTTCTCATGTCACATACCTTCCTTCCTTCCTTCCTTCCTTCCTTCCTTCCTTCCTTCCTTCCTTTTGTTCCTTTCATTTCTTTCCTACAAACTTCACTTGCAATTTCCTTCCTTTCTTCCGTTTCTTCAATTGCTTTCATAACCTTCCTGTATCTTTCCTTCCTTAACTGTCTTGTTTTATTTGTTAAACTTCCTTTCTTCTATTCCTGTCTTTTAATTTTTCCTTCCTTCCTTCCTTCCTTCCTTCCTTCCTTCCTTCCTTCCTTCCTTCCTTCCTTCCTTCCTTCCTAGTTTTTCTTTCTTTGTGTTCTCATATCCTTCCCCATTATTCTTCCAGTCCTTTATCTCTTCATTCAGGCCACATAAAGACGTAAAGTTGGGAGTACCTGAGTGTTTTCCGGACCATATCCTCATCGGTGATGCCGTAGTAGGTCAAGGTCTCGCTCCAGACGGGGTTGAGTGTGTTGTGCAGGGTCTTGGTTCGGAGTTTATTGGCCTGAAAGACGAATAAAAGTGTGTAATTTAACAGGATATAACATCGTAACAAATTAACGGCTGGTTCCCCTCCTGCAGCCAAACAAAAAAGCTCATCCCTCAGGTTTAAAGGTTTATTGAAACACTGCCAGAGTTTTATAAACATCCCTGAAACGTCTCCCCGCCTCGGTTACAGTTTGTAAATGCATTAGCTAACTGCTGCATATTGAACACTGTCGGAAATGAGAGATCAACCGCACACCGCAGTTATTCAAAGTGACATGTTTAATCACAGCATTGCAGGAAGTGAAGGAAGTTAAACACACTGATGGTAAATAACAACATTGACTGACTCAGAGAAAGACCTGAATCAGGCAAACACACTCGCATGTTATCATATAGAAACAGGCTGCAACAATACTGCAGAAGAATAAGGGAGTTTCCCCACAAAGAAAATGAACAGTAGATATTTGAATGGCTCATTTTCAGGTTCAATTCAGGAACTTTGGGATTTTTGCCTTTGCAGACCATTTACATGCACTAAAACATAACACACTACAGGAAAGGGAAACCCCTAAAAGCACAAGGGTCCCTTTTAAGAAAAACCTCCATACAGAATACTGCAAACCTTGCACGTTCCTCAGTATATTCTGCACATTTCTGTTCAATCATACCTCGTTAAAATGGCACAGGTCTTCCACTTTGAACTCTGATATAAGTGTTTTTTAAAATATTCTTTAGCTCTATATGTTCTCCTTTTTAAGAACTTCATTCCTACTACTGTGTTGATGTATGCCTCATCATAGACCAAAGCAAATTCCTTGTAACCAACTAAAAACCTGTATTTCAAACTAGAAATCACACTGCATGTCAAGGTCTTACACTGACAATATTTGTGACACGCGACACGGCTTTGTCAGTGCGATATTGTGCAGGAAAATCCTCCCGAGAGAATGCGTGACAGGGAGACGATGATGATCCTGTGTTGTGAGTCATGTGTGAGAACATGTGATTCTTTCTGAGGATTAAAATCAATTATCTGCTGTGATTATTTGCACGTCTGATGGCGGGGAGTCGTGTAATGAGACTCTCGCTGATTGTTTCTCCCTCAATCAGTGGCTCATCCCACAGGAAGATAGGAAGACACACACACACACACACACATAGAGATAGCATCAAAATTAAGGCTGCACATTATATATAATTGTTATTATCGCCAGAGCGATGTAAGACGTTTTTTTTATATCGCAATTTTGTTTTGACTCTATCACGAGTCCTTCATTTGCCCCAACTGCGTTACAGTGTTACAGAAACGACCGAGCATTTAAGAGGGAAACTCTAAATTGCATTTGAAACCTCATTAAAAAACTGTAGATGACAGATTTGCAGAGTAGCACTGCTCCCCTCTAAGTCAATAAGTCAACTGCTTCCGTGGCTCTGTCTTAGTTGATGAAGCTGTCTTTAGTCGACTAGTCATCTTTTGGATGCTTTTTCAGCTGAAGGACTTATTTACAATAAACTAGTAGCACGTCTCCGGGAAACACAGTAACGGGGAGCTTTTGCATGAGTCTTTGTGGATTAAAGACCCATCCGTGGATTATACTGCATGTCTATATTTACATTGAGTAGTCCAGGACAGCCTTTATGCAGACGAAACTATTATATATCGCAAAGGTGTTGTTTGGGAAACAGCGTCCAAATGAAAGCCAAGATGTGATTTTGCATTTGTCTATTCTTTCCGACTCTCTAAAGAAGTGTTCCTGCATGAAGGTCGAGGTGTTCTCGCTGTTTGAGGGACACCTATAGGTTTTAAAACGCTCTCCTTGGTTTATACTAAGTGGATTGTTGGCAGCCTAGTAAAAGAAAAGGAAGTGATGCATGGAATTACAATTGTGATTTACTCGAGGGTGTGGACGCCATTGAATCATAATAAAGTGTTGACCTGAAGTTATGAACCTACATGTTTTTAATTAAAGCAATACGAAGTTTGAGATCCTTGAAAGGACATCCGGTCAGCGTGAAAGGCGACTGGTTTTACAAGATGATAAAAACATTTAGTCTAATTGGTTTGAGTTGTCTTCTACCCCAGATCTACTGATGTATTTATACAATAAGCAACTATCTCTTATTAAGGATGCTAAGTAGGGCTGAACGATATGTGGCCCAAAAAGTCAAATTGTGGAAAACATTGCTATTTGAAATTGAAGTATTATAAACAAAAGGTATCACGGGTCTTCTTGCTTGGGTGGAGAGGAAAATGCACGGACTACTGATCATTTAAAATGTGTATTTCTCAAGGCATGCATTCCAAAACTAAAACATCTGTAAATCAATGTTTATCAGACAGACAGGAAAAACATCGTTCAAAACAAAAGCTTTTCTGTGAACCTCTTTAGGTACTTTGCACCTGCTCCTACAGAGAATGCCATTTAACATATTGGTTGATAACACTGATTTTTACTTACAAATGGAAAGGGAAATGTACAAAAACCCTGGATCCTGGTCTAGTGATCGAGCTCCACAGCTATATATATTATATTTAATTATATTGCAACCGTTTGCATGTATACAAAGGCAGAGACTCATATCGGGATGATCAGATTAAAAGTGCAGCCCTACGGCATGAACATCATCATCTTTAAGATGTGCATTTATTCTGGATTTCCCAGGGCACATTGGAGTCATCATTTTATTTAAATGTCTCATTATTATCCAAAATTATATTCAAAATGACACCGGTGTAATTATTTTTTTTGTCATTTCACTGTAGAACTTGAATATTACACCAGTCCATACTGCGACCTCGATACCATTCTGATTGATCGTGCCGCCCTAATGAGCTCACATTAAAGGGGAAATAATTCAGCACCACCTGCTCACAGATGGAGGGGCCGAGCTACAAATGAGCAACCGGTGTCACAAGTCATTTCAGCTGCCGAGGCTAAAGAGCCTTTGCTCTCGAGCCAATTATTCCAAGATTTGTGCAGAGACCTCCACCTGAACTACCTTGAAAGGCCACCATATCTGAAGGAGCAGGTGAGGCAGACCATCTTTGGTCTGCAGGTAATCGCTCTGCAGTATGAGACGGTCCTGTGTCGAAGCTTTAATCACAGGTCCTTAAAATCTCTAATTTAACCTGCTGATTCGTCTCCCGTGTCTCACAAATATCGTCTTGCTTCAAAAACAAATC